>NC_041384.1:100987922-101002818 GCF_002162155.2 Triticum dicoccoides
AACAACATTTGAATGTACATAGTATGAGACTTAATATAGATGTTTCAATTTGGTGTACATTGTAAGATTTGAACCGAGGACCAGACATACGTGTAATTATTTCGAATTCGTGCCATACTAAGTTTCGAAAAGTTGACATTGACTCAGTTTGTTGTGCTATTTTGTAGGTCATATGTTTGAATCCATCCAAAAGTTTTCTCACTACCATGGTGTTCATCATATACATATGAATTTGAATTAAAAAGTAGCATGGATACAGTGAAATGCGAAATCCACGTTAGAATTGGAGATCGCTACGTGACACACACTCTAATTCAAATAACTAACTATGTGACACACACTCTAATTCAAATAACTAATTATGTGACACACACTCTAATCCACGTTAGCGTGGGTACCATTTTGATTTTTTTCAAATAACTCCTCATTAATTAATTTATAGTACTCCCTCTGTTCACTTTTATAAGACCTTGAAGACATTTCAGACAATGTGCAAAACAGTTCATTTTAAGTTGTCCGAAACGACTTACAAAAGTGAACAGATGGAGTATCTCGTTTCGAATGACTAATTATTGCAATGAAAACACGGGCATGGTAATACATACAGATTTGTTTGCAAATGAAAGAAGATTCGTTTGCATTCTCAAATGTAGGTGCACCAGGCAGACCAGGGTCGTGTCGGGGTGGACACTGCTTCGGTGCCTTAAAGGCAACTGCCTTTGGGTCACTGACATCTGGGCCAGCCACCTGTTGGGCCCACATGTCATGGACACAAAGGCAGGTGCCTTAAGGCACCGAAGCATAGTCCTGTCGGGGTGGTCGCGTGTGTCAGACGGACGTGTAGCACCCAGCCACCCACCCCCCCAAAAGGACGACGACAATATAAGTTTGCGCTTCCACGTTTCGGATTGAAATATCTGGGGGCCCCAATTCCAGCCCTGCAAAATCTCTCTTCTCCACCGTCGCCTCCGCGCCCAGATTGCTCAAATCCCTAATTCGCCGCCAACCCTCGAATCGCCCCTTGTATCGTCTCCTTCCCCACCGTTCCCCACCTCTGTGCCGGACGACGACGATGAAGACGACGGTCGCGCTTCACCACCGCACCGGAGCTACCTCATCTACGCCCTCGTCCACCGCACCGGGTGGTCCATCGACAACGTCGGCCGCCACAACTGACGTGCCTCACAGACACCGAGTTCCACCGCATCAGGTGCACTTCAACGACACCGTCTCCCAGCTCACCGGGGCTACTTCACCGAGCACATCGTCGCACCTCCGCCCCCGAGGTTGTTGGGGCTTCACCAACGGTCTCGTCCACTGCATCGTAGTGCTCCGCTACCACTCAAGATCTGCATCCGTGCACGGCCAGCCAACGCATCACCCTCAATGGCTCTAAAGTGACCCGCACTCTAGCTAGGCGAGCATGCCCAAACGCCGGCCCGAACTAGGTATCCACACATCACTCCCTTGTGCACTGTTCCGACGATGTTTGGATATCCTTTCACTGCTCTCTTAGCTTACACGCCTATGCAACTCTGACTTTAACTATTATTTCTTCTGGAGATATCATTTGAAACAAGCAAATCCATTTTTTAGCGAAGCATGACGGTGCTACGGGATCTGGTACACATCCTGCACACCCGTATAACCTTGTAAGTATCTGTCATCCGGTACAACATCAAGGTCGATTCCTCTTATTTGATCAACCATTCGCCGTGTCAAAAATGCAGAGGTGGATGCAAGGAGCACAAGGCCTGCACATCCAAGCAAGTGGTAACATGGACTTGTACATGGAACATCCCAAGCGCAAGCAGAGCTGCAGTGAGCCTGTACAATGAGCTAGCGGAAGTCCCTGCATTTCATTTAATTCGTACTGGCATTCGTGTATGATTTGTTTGCAGTGGCTGATCCACGAATTCAAGTTACCAGGGGCGAACATTTAACTTAAAAAATACGAAGGCACTTGCACTCCGGAAATCAACATAACTTGAGAAATGTGAAGCTACATGCACTTTGAAAACCAGCTAATGATCCAAAGTAGTTCAGATTATAAACACTAAATGATGCAAGCACCAAAAAACACAAAATGCAACATGATGTACAAGGACTACAAACATGGTCTGTACCTGCCTTAATTATTCGTTCTCTGGCTGAAAATATCGAAGTGTAATTGCATGTATAACCAGTGCGCAAACTGCATATGAATATATCTATCCTGCACAAGTATGCCAATAGTTTCAAACAACAGATTAGAAAAGTATTTATGCTATGTTGTCATGATACAGGGACTTTCTGGTAGATGGCCTCGACGTTTCCTCAAGCTATGAAAATGCACTATAATTTGCTTGTCATCAATGCCTGCAAATCTCTGTCTCTCTCAACATAGTAGATCATCATTAGACACTAAATCCTTCAATGAGCTTGCAAAATGCTTACATTAGATCCCTCATTAGACACTATATGTTCATCACCAGGAGCATGTAAAATGTTTGCATCTAATCCTTCATTAGTAGTCTGTTCATTAGACACTTCAGGCCCAAGAACAACATGAGCTTGTAAGTTTGCACCAGAAACTTGATTAGATACATCAGATTCAGTCAGTTCAGTATTGATTGGGGAGTTATAAAATAAGTAGAAATTGGTTTCATTTTCTCATAGATTCCCTACATATAAGCAGTTTTACAACACCGTCAGGTTTAACTATTGGCCAGAAATTGAAGAGTTGAATTAGATATAATCAGGGATGTGATGTACCTGCTCGTTGCGCATGCTACTCTTGCAAGCTGCGACTGTCCGTTTGCGCAAGCTCGATGCCATGCCCGTGCTGCCACCGCTGCCTCCCATGCAGGCTACACCCAGGGTTGGATCTTCATCTTCTTGTCCTGCCGTTCACTTGAAGCCCAGCGACTGCCCTCCAACGAGGGCTCGAGGAAGTGCTATGTCGGTCTGTCCAGCGGCGACTAGGTTAGGAGAGAACCAGACTGGAGGCTGGAGCAAATGAATTGGGATTTTTCCTGCTGTCAATCGATATGGGAGGCACTCGTTTGGGCTGCGAGCCTGCTATAGGGCCTGCCTTGCACTTATGTTATTGGCCCATCCAAATTGAAACATTTTTCTTCATTTTTTACATTGCCTGCTCGTGTGTTGGGACGAACAAAACTAGCATGGGCCAACCTGGATGACTCAAACTAGGTGCACACTTTCCAGCCACCTGAGGCGGCCGCCCATACCAGCCCCTATGGTGGCGTCGCCCCTTTTTGCGTGTATGATTGGATAGTGAAAAATATTCCAGTGGCACTTTTGATTTACCCACAGAATGGTTGAATTGCTTGTTTCTATGAACTGAGTTCGCCAATAATGTGAAGGATGCCAGTCTTTTCATCCTATTGTAGATTGCTTAGATCTCGATATGCCAAAAGTAATCGCATGAAATATACAGTAAAAGCCAGTGTGATGTGTTTGGATACAACTAGTCTGACTACACGTCCTCATATAACATATCAAGGATGCACCATCTTACCAGATTAACCATTCGACTTACCCATGCAGTGTGGGAAGAAAGAAGTATTGGGACTGCGTATCCAAGCAATTGATGCCATGGACTCCTTCGTACAACCTTGTAAGCGAAAAAGTAGTTGCAGTGTGCCTGTACAAAGAACTAGCGTAAGTTCAGTTACCTGCTTCTCGCAATTTTAGTTAGCCACTTATTGCAAAAAATTTCAATTATGTTGCTTGGCTTAATTTAGTTTGCTACTGATTACATAATGGCACAGCCTATTAATCATATTAAAGATTGTGCCTATCTATGTGTTTGATACTTATTGTTAAGAATTACCTGTTTGCCTTAACTTAAATATCTACTTGTTTGTTTAACTGCTTTGCTGCTGCAACAGCGGGTTACAATGATGTTAATAACTACTTTTCAGCATCCAATTGAAACTCTTTAATTCCTTGTTTGTTTAACTGGTTTGCTGTTATAACTCCCAGTTGAGATGTTTTGCTAACTTCAACTTTTCTGAATCCAATCGGAACTTTAATGGCAAAACAGGTTATCCCAAGATCAAAGAGCGAGGTCCCCATGGACATTGCATCATCCCACAGAAGTGGCACTGGCCCAATCGTGCATTATGAATTTTCAACTCCTGATGCTCTAGAGGCTAAACTAGTGGTAGAAAGAGATTCTGCTTCTGCACTTAGAGATGAAGTTGACATGTTGAGGAAGCAAACAGCACAATCACAAGTAGTACTCAAGACAACCATTAAATATTTCATGGATTTCAAAACGAAGCAAGCTGAGACTGACCAGATTGTTAATGTCCTGAAGGAAAAAAGGAAATTAAATTCCTACTTGGTAAATCATAGGTGAAATGTTCTTTCCATAGTTGAATAACCTTTGTGTTGTCTGTTCATGTAATCAATCAAACCATTTGTTTTAGAGATCATGTAATAATTGTTTTTTTGGTTTGTAATTTTATTTGAGCACAAGTCTGTATTAATTGATAAGACTCGGAGACATTTCATTTGGATTGCTGTGCCAGACCTACAAATATGCCAATCGGGCTGAATGTGGATTCAGCAATAGTAGTAGTATAGATGGACCATAAGTGGCACGCATCGGAAAGGGCCAAGATGCTGGCTAAAAAAAGGATGTTGTTGTAGCCAAAAAAAGTACAGCGTCCTGGCTTATGTATGTTAGTTGATATTATTGATCCATATACTCTATAAGTGTTTATATGTCTGTTAGTTCTGTACATTCTTGGTTGATTGACTCGGTATTTGAATCTTGATACATCGCTTGTGTACATATCTAAATGGGAGTACACATTATGCTGCGTGTGACATTTGAGTTGGACATGAAGTGTTCAAAATATTCGAATTCACCTTAAACTGGATTCTAGTTTCTGAATTTGAGTATCGGCATTTGTAAACCATATTCATATATGACAGTGGAATAGATCTTTGTCGTCCTTTTGAAGATATATAAAAACACATAGAATGATTTATAAAGATTCATATAGGAATACAAAATGGATTCGAATTTAGTTGCCAGGGTAAACGTGGATGCTTATTGTCCCAAAATTCGAAAGACGCAGCAAAATGTCCACTCCCACGTCGGCTTCTCGAAGCCAAGTGTTTGGGAGATGGAAATTACTGTCTACCCATTACACAGACAATCCATCGGCCCGATTTCCACTGCTCTAAATAGGAGTATGTTAGTAACTTCAATTAGACGTGACACGACCGCCTCTGAGCCCATTCCGACACGGTGGGCGTCAAACATGGGCAGCAAAACTCATTTGATTCAAGCTCGTCCGAAAGACCTCTGTTTCTCCCTCCATTCCCCATTCATACATGGTGGGCGGCAAAACAAACTCGACTCGGCCAAAATTGATGTAGGCAAATATTTTCAATAGGGGCAGGTTTGTAACTTCACTCAGACATGACACAACCGCCCTACCTACCAGCCACGTTCATACACCGTGGGCGCCAACCATGGGCGCCAACCACCCTCTCCTCGCCCGAAATCGCTCTGGGCAAATATTGGCGAGATGCGAGATTACTGTCCTATCCCCAACCAACGAGACGTCCAAAATTTAAACGGGGGCTAAGTTCGTAACTTTCCCATATTTCAGACAGGCACGTCCCAAAAACATGGTTCCCCGTACCTCTCCCTCCATTTTCCCATTCATACACTGTCCGTGCTAGAACACCCCATCCCCACACTAGCCTCCGTCCGCCACCCCATCCATCGTCGCCGTCCTCCACCACATCCATCGCCACCATCCTCCACCATGCCGGAGCGCCTACCAAGACCGCGTCGTCCACTGCTAGAGATGGACGTTTCTCATCCACGGCGACGGACCAATAGCCTTGCATCGCGTCCTCTTGCTTCATTGGCGCCGTCGTCCCCTTTGTTGGGGCCGCTCACACGACCTTCTCTTCCACCGCAACGGGACTTATCCCCCGATGCACCTGTCTACCGTCGCAGATCTGCTTCAATGCCACCGACAGCCATCGCACCCCCGATGCCCGGCGCGCAAGAGAGGTGGTACTTCATATCTCCTCAACTTTTTGATCTCAACCAGAAAATAGATCTTAACTTGGTTACTCTACTTTATTTTCAGCTCTTAGAATTTAGTTCTTAGTTCGAAGCAAACAATGGATGCTAAATATCATTTCTCTGGTTTGCAGCTTCAAATCTGCCATGGCACAACCATAATACGATTTAATTGATCATGGTTAGGGTTTAATTGATCATGTTGGTTCCGTGGTGGTTTCTTTAATAGAAATCAGAGGGGAAACCCTCTTTTGCTAAAAAATATGCTTAGAGTTTCCCCCTTTTATGATCACTATATGATCAGAATACGTGCTTCCTGTCATAATAACAGTGCTCCACCCATCAAGCTAAACAAGCTTAGTTGTTCAAATACGAATATGATATTATTAAAATAGAGTTGTTTAATTGGTCAGCTAAATGTTCCTAAATTAGTTTTGAAAATGCATGTTCGCCGCTCGGGTGTGTATCTCTACAGGGTGCCCACAGTGGGCCGGCCCACCCTGGGATTTTGGGTCATCCCAGGCCCCGATTCCCCTCTATTCTGCTACGCGCTTCCGATCTCTACTCGCCCCTAGCCACCTGCCTCGCTGGTGACTTGCCGTCCCCGGACGGCATGACTCTAGGTGGAGACGCCGGACTAACAGGAAGCCAGGAGCCGCTTGCCCAACAGCGTCACCGATGCGCGGGCGCGCCGCCGTGCCTACCTTCCCAGTCCATTCAAGGCTCAGGCGTGCAGCATCCACCAAGCCAACCCGATTTATCCTGAGATACGTCCTCAACACTCAGCAGCCACTCCTCATCACCCATTTTCTAATTGATTCATTACTCATTAGGCAGGACTGTCATTAGGGTTTGTTGTGTGCTCAGTGCTACCTACACTTAATGGTTCAGATGTATTTCGGTAATCTTTAGTACCTCTGAAGTTCATAGGGTTTTCAAAATTCCGGCCCTCAGAACAGAAACTAGTCATTTTGGATTGTTGGTCATAGTGACATTGACCCAGATTACTACTGCAAGCCAGGTTTGTTGACAATTTTACTTGTCTTTCTTACTCATTCGATATAATATCCAATTATTCACATCGATTAGTTGCAAACAATAAGTGTTAGACAAACTTCTTCATTCAGATTTTGGATGGTCTCTTACTGCAGTTACAATTCTGCATACTTGTCCTAGTAAGCTCACAAGTAAATGATTGATTCACTACATCTATGCTTGCCTTGTCATATTTGTTGTCAATATTCTTTTAGGGTGGACCACCCTGTTTCTAAATACTGGAACCGTAGACATGAGTGAATAGTATTTCTCTATATGATCTTTTCCATCATGTGTGGGTAACGAACACTGCATTGTATAGAAAGAAAGTGTCATTCCAGCTTTTACATAGGTTTCGATCTTTTACATGGAATACAATTTGCCTACTTGCTTTGTGTCGCACTACCAACACTCCACCCTTGAAGCTAATACGCCCTGCCTATCCATTTTTAGTACATATTCCATCCGTCATCATACCATATTTATCCATTCAAATGTTGTTCTTGTGTATTAGACGTTCAAAAGGAAGAGGGCGATTGCTGATCATGGAGGAGCACAAGCAAAGTATTTTGCAAAGTTAGTGGCACCTGATAAATCAAATAGCCCATTAGGTGTAGTTGCAATATCACCTGACCCACAAAATACCCCAACTCTAGCAGACTCTAGCCCTACTACACTGGTCATTTCTGATGCCCCAACTCAGCAGACCCCAACTACAGCAAACAGTATGATTATGCCAGTTGACATAGCACCAGCTGTACGACGCAAAACCTCCCATTCCAGCAAAGAGTACACCAAATCTAGTTGCCAAATCCCTTTTCAAACCAGAGAGAGCCCCAATTGCAGCAAATAGGACCCCTGTTCCATTTCTTCCCAGTTTAGAAGACGAAGCTTATGTTGTTGTCAGGAACTTTGTGCGCATCTTTCCTTCATGGAAAGATTATACCGCAGACACAGAACAATTTCCAGTCTTCCTCCGCAATTTACGTGTAAGTAATGTACTAATGTTATTCATGGTCATTACTGCATATGTTTCTGCTGACAGAAGACACAAGATTTCATTCTTTTAAATAGGCGAGGAGCAAACTGGATTGTGATGACGAGCAAGGGTTGGTTGTGCTTTTCAAGCACTCGTTGATGAAGTATCGTTCCTACTTGAGGCAAGCGCACTTCGATGGCAAGCCTCTGAACGAAATTTCTGTAAAGTCTCCGGTGCTAAATTTATCCGACGGTGACTGGAATAATCTTGTTACACATTGGTCTCGGCTGCAGCGTAAGGTACTGTCTATGATATCACATCACAATTTGAACTACATTTCTGCATTTGCCTCAATGTCTCACTTGTACGAAAACTGTTAGCAGAAGAACATTCGTTCTCAAGGGACCAAAGAATCTCGCAACTATACTGCACACCGCATTGCTCTTGTGAGTACCTCTTTCCCTGTATGACCATACTTACTTTCATAGCTGTTTGATTATGTAGCATCACTGCACATGTTAGCCTCGTAATCGTCCATTTGGTGGACATTATAAGATCCGTATGGACTCTTACATAAATTTAGAATCAACCAAATGCTTTTGAAGAGGTTTAGCTCTATAGTCCTCTTGTAAGGACTGAATGTGGTCTATCACTGTACTTACATTAACAGCTACTCCATCCGTCCCATAATATAAGAACGTTTTGTACAGTACAGCAGTGTTCAAAACACTCTTGTATTATGGGAAGAGGCATTGGTTCATTTTGTAGCATTCTGCATCTTATCTCCCTCGCCCACCATTTACTAAAAAAGATCAGATCTATATTTAATCTTACCAACAAGTAGAATACACGGACAATGCCAGTGCAGAAGTGTAGCCCATTGCTCTTGTCAGTACATTTTGTCCTGTAACGCTTGTACTTCCAGGGATTGGTAGTTGATTATGTAGCACCAATCTGCATCTTATCTTCATTATCCTCTATCCCTTCCAGTATTATCATATCTATAATTACTCTCTACAAAATGTAGAGTACAAGCAATGCTTATGAAGAAGATTCTGTGCCGAAATTCTTGAGTTATCCTTCCCATGACATGGAGAAGGGCATTATAAAGCAAGTGTTAACTGTTAATGTAAGTCAGTCCTTCTAAATCCTTTATCCTCAACTGCTGTTTAATTTGCTCATACTCCCTATCGTTTACTGTTGTTTATTTTGTTGTTTCTACCAAAATGCATGTTCGTAAGAACCGTAAGTTCTAAGTTTTACTTGTAAAACCAAATTCCTTATTCGTACCGTGCACATTACTTAATACTCCATATATGTATGCTTTTTTTTGTGGATCTATAATCCAGTGTGCGGTGAAGCAGCCCATGTTTGCACCTTGTCATCTCATGTTTTATCTTACTGATGTGGCTGATGATATGAACAACATGCCATGCACATTATCCAAAATAGATACAATGATTTTCTTTGCCCTTCATCTATGCTTGTTATGTTGACATGGTAATCCAGTAGTGTGATGAAGCTCCCCGCATTATGAACAATGCCAAATTATGCTATTGATATTTTGAACTTACTCTTTATTTTATAATTTGAAATTGGATAGAATTGACAGAACAATTATCATCTTTGTTTATACACGTGCAAAACCTGTCATCTCTTTGCTTTGTTTCAGGGTGATATGCCTGATGGCATGCACAAGTCTGTTGAAGGCTATGAGACAAACCCAACATATATTGCAGCAAAGAAGGCAAAACATCTTGAAGATAGCGAGACAACCCCAAAGTCTTGTCTTGATGTAGTGTTCAAGTTACTTGAGACTAACAGTCAGACAAGCTCACAGAATTTGTCTAAATCAGTTCGACTTCTTCAGTCCCAAGTTCTAGTAGAAAGGCATTCTGCAACTCAACTTCGACTTGAAGTCCTATCTCTAAGAAAGATTGCGGAGAACACCAATGAGAACCTCATCGCTAAACAGCTACACCTGGAAGCTATGACCGATATGCTAGGCCGGTCTCACAGCCTTGCTCAGCAGCTTGTGCAGCAGTTCCCCCACAAGGCTAACCTTTCTTGAACTGTCTTGGAAGTGGTCTCGGTTCAGTATTATTTTGTTACGCTGCAACGGTGCCCAGTTTTTGTAATCTGCTTCTTCGTTGCGCTTTATGATCACTGGTGGCGAACTTTGATGCCCAGTGGATGTAATATACCTTAGATCCTTTATTGTATAGTGTAGGTTTATTCTTAGTTATTGTGCCATAATTTCTTTATTGTATAGAGTAGGTTTGTTCTTAATTCCTACTACTTACTGCCATCATTCGCTATCTAAAAAAATCATATGTAGTCGACCGGACCGAAACATTCGACACTAACGAGCCAGGTATTTAGCGGGCCACAATTGGGCTGGCCTACGTCTTTCTTGGGCCTGAATGATTAGGGCCTTCACACATTGCGCCAGGCCCAAACTTACACTGACCTATATTTAATTGGGCCTTTTGTCGACCCAGCGCTTAGTTTGGCCCAGGTAGCATTGGGCCATTAATAGGCTGAATATTGTACTGGCCCGTTACGGCCGAGATGAAACCACGGGCCTTTAGCAGGCCAAAATGCATGTTGGGCCTCAATTTTCACTAGTCGTCGACGGGCCTTCAGCAGGCCGAAATGTAGACCGGGCCATTTTGGGCCTAGTTAGCTCACGGGCCGTTACCAGGCCGAAACATATCTCAGGCCTTAGTTGGCCCACTGATATCATGGGCCTTTAAGAGGCCGAAAGCTTAGCACAGGCATCAACGGGCTGAATTACGCGAAAGGCCTTTAACAGGCCCAAAGTCACATTGGGCTTAACTGTTGCCACCTTTAGCACGGGCCGTTAGTGGGCCCGATGTCCCATCGGACCATATATGGCCCATGGGCAGCACGGGCCATTCCCAGGCCGAAAGTCACACCGAGCTGAAATGGGCCCATGTCTACATCAGGCCTCTAACAGGCCGAAAGTCATTGGGCTATAGTTGGGCCCAAATATTCGGTGAACAATTAACGGGCCAGATCTGGCTTCGGGCCGCAAATGGGCCCAAATATTGCGCAAACAATTAACGGGCCAGATCTTGCTTCGGGCCGTAAATGGGCCCAAATATTGGGCAAACAATTAATGGGCCAGATCTGGCTTCGGGCCGTAAATGGGCCTTTATTAAGCAGGCCATTATTGGGCTGGCCCACTAGTACCTGATTAAGTTCTACGGGCCTTTGACTGGGCCGGCCTTTTTAACCTATATGGGCCCCTGTTGGGCCCAACCACGTGTCGACGTATCATAGGCATGTCTTCTCCAATGGACGGGCGACATTTGGCCCACTGACGTGCTAACAGGTGTTCCCTTCGGCCAATCAGAATTTTACATGTGGTAATTTCCCATTGGTCAGGGCTGTTAACGGGTTATCGGATCCAAAATCTGACCCGATAGCTTAACAACGTTCCGTTACGGTGGATGCCACGTGTCGGTCACCCTTGACGAAAGCACTTCTGTGACGCGTGATTTATCGTCATGGAAGTGGACACTTCCGTGATGATAATTTTGGTAATGTCATGGAACACTTCTACTATAGCACAGGTAGGACTATCTTGATTCTGTCAAACACGTATCATCACAGAAGTGTATTTTTTGTAGAGATGGCGCGAAGGAGGGGGTTGGCGCTAGATCATCGACTACCATGTTCTCCATTGGGACATCGTCGTCCTCCGGCTGCCTGCTGGCCAGCCGGTTGGTAGCAATGGCTGCCATCTCCTTGTGGTTCGTCGTCCGCCCGTCCCGAAGAGCGCTGGAGGGCGAGGAAGCCATGGTGGCAGTAGTGGTGTGGACAGGAGAAAGTGAACGGATGCGGATGACTGCGGCTATGGCCGGCGCAGCAGTTTATATAGCAATGGTGGGCGAGCAGAGGGACGGACATGTGGCACCGGAGTAGCCGCCTCGGCAACCGCGTATCATTAATGTGGGCGGTAGATGGACGGACGGACGGCACTTGTGTAGTTTGAAGGCAGAGCAATCGCCTGTACCGGGAAGCGGGGCGGGCGGCGCTGACTGTTTCGGGCGGAAAGCGCGCGCGGGCGAGGAAATGACTTTACTTGGAGAGGATGACAATGGGGACCCACAAGAAGCGGCCGATAGCTGGGACCAAGCAGCTCGAGCAGTATTTGTGTTTTTGAGCTGTGAGCACTACAGAGTTTTTCGATGTTTAGCCCAGATATTAATTTTTCTCCTCTGAACAACAACGAAAACATCGTTGCAGGTATTAACTGGGTGGGCTATGGCCCGTCTAGCCCAGGCCAGATATCCAGCCCAAATATTAATTTTTTTCAAGCTGAAAATGGCTAGCCCAGCTATACTTTTTTTAGGAATACGCAGGCACGGTCAAGTTATTATTCTCTGCCCTGCTGGGCTGCAAATCTTTCCTAGGAGGGATGCATTAGACTTAACAAGAAAATGGGCTTTAAGAAATAATAAATGAGATGTAATTATAAAAAATGGGCAGTAACTATAAAAAAATGCACCAAACACGTGATTACTTTATAAAATATTATTATTGGATATTGAAAATTTTAATTTCATTAATTGTTGCGAGCGCAATGTTTTGTTGGATTTTTACATAATATAAATTTATATTGAAATTGTATTTAATCTGACTAGAAATTTTGGGATAAAAATATTTCGGATCCCATCAAAATGTGGGAAATTTTATTGAATTCTGTTTTTGAACGGTTGGTTGAAATGGGTTGTGTTTTTTATCAAACTATAAATGGGATGTAGTAAATTCCATTAGAATTCAAAAATGGGCTACACATTCTTACAAATCTCAAATGGGCTATAAGTTCTCTTCCATACACTTCTGTCCTTAGTAAGTTGACGCGTCCCCTAAAAAAATAGAGTTGACGCGTATGCAAGGCTTTGTCAACTTATAGTCAACACATGGTTCTAGCAGCAGTGGTCGTTGCATGTCCATCCAACGGATGCCGTGCTTCTTCTCCAATCTCGGATATTCTAGCTTCACCCGCCCAAAAAATGATTCCTCCCCCTGACATCTGGGGCGCACCGTTTCTGAAGCTGGCCTATGGGCCTACTAAGTTGACGTACCAAGGGCTTTGTCAACTTAGTCAATATGAATGATACTAGCTGCAGTGACCGTACGATGTCCATCCAACGGCCGTCGTGCTTCTTCAACCTCTGGTCTTCTTGCTCCAGCTGCCCAAAGCAGCACCGGTCGTGCCGCCTGCTCCTGCCTCCCATGGCCGGCTGGGCTGCCGCGGAGGCCTCACTGCCCCCTACTACTCCCACCGCTGGCCAGGCCATCCCTCCACTCACCCACACCCCTTGTTATTCTACGGCGACGGCAGCGCAGCCGAACCAGTGAACCCTCATACTCCTCTCCGCGTGTGCATCCACTACCGCGTCTTCCCCGACTCCGCGTCGTCCCCTTCCTACGCCTCGCCGTCGTCCACCGCCCTGGTGCTCTCGGCGCGGCGTGGTCAACGTGGTCAAGGAACGACTTCCACCGGACATGGACTGTACGTTGAGAGGCTGACAGCTGGGTCCACGGTAGCCGCAAGGAAGTGCCTCCTTATTACGTGCAAAATAATTATTCCTCCACCTGACAGCGGGGACCCACCGGACGGGCCACCGTATTTCGCGAAAAAAATGATTCGCCCCCTAACTGCTGGGACCCACGAGCTACATCTTCGCATGCAAGGAAGTGCGTCCGAAAAAAAACAATTCGCCCCCCTGACTGCTGGGACCCACCAGCTACATCTTCGCACGCAAGGAAGTGCGTCCCGAAAAAAATGATTCGCCCCCCGACTGTTGGGACCCACCAGCTACACCTTCGCACACAAGGATGTGCGTCCGGGCAAAAAACGATTCGCCCCCTGACTGCTCGGACCCAGCAGCTACACCTTTGCACGCAAGGAAGTGCGTCCGAAAAAAAAACAAAAACAAAATGATTCGCCCCCCTGACTGCTCGGACCCACCCGCTACATCTTCACAGGCAAGGAAGTGCCTGACAGTCGGGACCCACCTGGTCGAAGCGTATGTAGCGTTGTCATTCTGGTCGCGAACGTGTACGTACATACTGGTCGATGTAGAGGCGCGCACGTAGCATGTACACATACGTACAACGGCCAAGGTGCAAGAAAGAAAATGTGGCCACATATGTGTACATACGGGCAGGGTCTCGAACGCCTACTCGCGCATACGTACGGCCAGGGCTCGTGTACATGGCTGGGTCGGAACACAGAAACAACATCGTCGTCGTGTTCATGGGGAGGCAACGGAATGCGTCGTGTTCATGGGGAGGCAACGGAATGCGTCGTGTTCATGGGGAGGCAACGTAATCCGTCGTGTTCATAGGGAGGCAACGGAATGCGTCGTGTTCATTGGGAGGCAACGGAACGCGTGGGAGCCAACCGGCTGGGTCGGAACGGAATGCGTGGTCGTGTTCATCGGGAGGGCTTGGACGGAACAGGCGATGGAAACGAGGCCTGGCGTATCGCAGAATAGAGGAAACGGACCTCCTATGGTTGAAACGGGGGTCCTGTTGATCAGGAGGGGTGTGGCGTACCGCAAAACGGACGAAACGGACCTCCTACGGTCAAAACGGGGGTCCTGTTCATCGGGAGGGGTGTGGCGTACCGCAAAACGGGACTCCACGGGATACTGTTCATCTCCACCGTCGACCTCCTCCAGCCTCCACGGGCTCCTGTTCATCCAGCCTCCACCGTGCGCTACTCCACCGGCTACTGTTTAACCACCCCTCCACCGTCTACTGTTCATCCAGCCCTCCACACC
>NC_041384.1:101003078-101021996 GCF_002162155.2 Triticum dicoccoides
TCGATCGGCTTCAGTTAGCAGCAGTAGCAAAGGAATCACGTGATCGGGTTTAGTTAACAGCCATCGATTGATCGCTCGGGTTCAGTTAGAGCCCAATGCCTCGCTCGGGTTCAGTTAGAGCCAACGCCTCGCACACATGCGCGTACGTGTATGAGAGAAACACACATTGCTCAGCCCCCGACCTCCCACCGTAACCGGGAACTCCCCGAAATTTTCCTCGCCCTCGCTTCTAACACGGTTTTTCTGTCATGGACGGCCCAAAGAATGTCATGTAGCTGCGTCTCCGGCCCGCCCAGGATGAAAAGCCCATTTTCTGTCATGATTTTTTGTCATAGAAGTAGGAGCCCACCACATCTATGATGATACCGGGTTGTCACAATTATCACCATAGAAGTGTCATATGTATGACAGGAAAAAATTTCATTCGGCCCAAAATGTCACGGATGTGTCTTTTTTGTAGTGTTATGAACTTAATACTCTAGCAGCATGCTGGATGGCGGTCGATGTGTGGAGTAATAGTAGTAGATGCAGAATCATTTCGATCTACTTGACACGGACATGATGCCTATATTCATGATCATGGTCTTAGATATCTTCATAACTATGCACTTTTCTATCAATTGCTCGGCAGTAATTTGTTCACCCACCATAATATATGCTATCTTGAGAGAAGCCACTAGTGAAACCTATGGCCCCCGGGTCTCTTTCTTATTATATTGCATCTCTTTTATTTACATTGCATCTCGTTTACTATTTTGCAATCTTTACTTTCCAATCTATACAACAAAAATACCAAAAATATTTACTTTACTATCTCTATCAGATCTCACTTTTGCGAGTGACCGTGAAGGGATTGACAACCCCTTTATCGCGTTGGTTGCAAGGTTCTTGATTGTTTGTGCAGGTACTAGGTGACTTGTGCGTTGTCTCCTACTGGATTGATACCTTGGTTCTCAAAAACTGAGGGAAATACTTATGCTACTTTGATGCATCACCCTTTCCTCTTCAAGGGAAAACCAACGCATGCTCAAGAGGTAGCAATGGGCAAGAGGTAAACTTTATTTGTTTAGTTTGCCGGGGATCGCCATGCCGGGCGGTCTTCTCAACTTCTTGCCGGAGCTGGGTCCTTGGCGGGATCTACCATCCTTGCCGTGGCTGGAAGGAAAAGACGGCAAGAACATGGACCCTTGGCAGTCCGTTAATATTTGTTGGAATCAAAAAGTAGTACAATACCCTGGATAATAATGCATATATGTATACACATAACTATGGAAATTAACAGGAAATTGTACGTACTAAGGGGTTTCTTTCCCCGACGGCACGCAGGGTCTGCGCCTGGATTTTTACATAGGGTTACATGCCTTGCCAGCAAGGCTAGTACAAAAAAGGTGGTTGCCGGGGCTCCCAACAACCGCGCCTTAGGGGTAAAACTTGCGAAGATGTTCGATGTTCCAGGAATTGCTCACCGGAATGCCATCCTCGGCCTCCAGGCAGACTTCGCCGGGCCTGGTGACTCGTATTACCCGATAAGGGCCTTCCCACTTTTGCGTCAACTTGTTTGAATTCTTGGCGGATTGGATCTGCCGAAGAACAAGGTCGCCTTCCTCAAGACTTCGGGCCTGATCCTTGCGGCTATAGTAGCGGCGCAAGGCTTGCTGGTAATGAGCGGCTTGCACAGTAGCCTAAAGACGATCTTCCTCAAGGAGCGTCGCATCATCTTGGCGCAACTACTCTTGCTCAAGCTCATCATAAGCGAGCACTTGAGGTGGCCCGTGTATGAGTTCCATGGGGAGAACTACTTCTGCCCCGTATACCAGGGCAAAGGATGTCTGGCCAATGGCTTGATTTGGTGTCATTCTGATCGACCAAAGAACTGATGGCAACTCATCAATCCATCGCCTTTCGCACTTGTGCAGCTTGTCAAAAGTTCTGGTTCTGAGACCCCACAACACTTCTGCATTTGCCCTCTCAGCCTGGCCGTCGCTTCTGGAATGAGCAACAGAAGCAAAACAAACCTTGCGGCCAAGGTCTTGAATGTACTGCATGAAGACGCGGCTCGTGAACTGCGTGCCATTGTCGGTGATGACTCTATTTGGCATACCGAAATGGCAAACTAGTCCCTTGAAGAACTTGACGGCTGATTGTGGTATCACCTTTCTCACTGGTTCCACTTACAGCTAAGGGAGTCCTGGATTAGGGGGTCCTCGGGTGTCCGGACTATGGAACGTGGGCCAGGCTGATGGACTGTGAAGATGCAAGACCGAAGACTCTCACCTGTGTCCGGATGAGACTCTCCTTGGCGTGGAAGGAAAGCTTGGCGTCCCGATATGAAGATTCCTTTCTATGTAACCGACTTTGTACAACCCTAGTTTCCTCGGTGTCTATATAAACCGAAGGGTTTAGTCCATAGGGAATCATATTCATAGTCATACAGGCTAGACTCTTAGGGTTTTAGCCATTATGATCTCAAGGTAGATCAACTCTTGTAATACTCATATTCATCAAGATGAATCAAGCAGGAAGTAGGGTATTACCTTGCTACCTCTTGAGCACTGCGTTGGTTTTCCCTTGAAGAGGAAAGGGTGATGCAGCAAAGTAGCATAAGTATTTCCCTCGGTTTTTGAGAACCAAGGTATAAATCCAGTAGGAGACGCACGCAAGTCCCTCGTACCTACACAAACAAATAAAAACCTCACAACCAACGCGATAAAGGGGTTGTCAATCCCTTCACGGTCCCTTACGAGAGTGAGATATGATAGACATAATAATAATAATAAGATAAATATTTTTGGTATTTTTATGATATAGATTGAAAGTAAAGATAGCAAAATAAAATAGATTGGAAACTTATATGATAAAAGATAGACACGGGGGCCATAGGTTTCACTAGTGGCTTCTCTCAAGATAGCATAAGTATTACGGTGTGTGAACAAATTAATGTCGAGCAATTGATATAAAAGTGCATAATTATGAGAATATCTAGGCATGATCATGTATATAGGCATCACGTCCGCGACAAGTAGACCGAAATGATTCTGCATCTACTACTATTACTCCACACATCGACCGCTATCCAGCATGCATCTAGAGTATTAAGTTCATAAGAATAGAGTAATGCATTAGGCAAGATGATATGATGTAGAGGGATAAACTCAAGCAATATGATATAAACCCCACCTTTTTATCCTCGATGGCAACAATACAATACGTGCCTTGCTGCCCCTGCTGTCACTGGGAAAGGACACCGCAAGATTGAACCCAGAGCTAAGCACTTCTCCCATTGCAAGAAATATCAATCTAGTAGGCCAAACCAAACTGATAATTCAAAGAGACTTGCAAAGATAACCAATAATACATAAAATATTTCAGAGAATAATCAAATATTGTTCATAGATGAACTTGATCATAAACCCACAATTCATCGGATCTCGACAAACACACCGCAAAAAGAGTCACATCAAATAGATCTCCAATAAGATCGAGGAGAACTTTGTATTGAGATCGAAAGAGAGAGAGAAGAAGCCATCTAGCTAAAAACTATGGACCCAAAGGTCTGAGGTAAACTACTCACACATCATCGGAGAGGCTATGGTGTTGATGTAGAAGCCCTCCGTGATCGATGCCCCCTCCGGCGGAGCTCCGGAAAAGGCCCCAAGATGGGATCTCTTGGGTACAGAAGGTTGCGGCGGTGGAAATAGGGTTTTGTGGTGCCCCTGAATGTTTTCGGGGTATATGGATATATATATATAGGAGGAAGAAGTAGGTCGGTGGAGCCATGAGGGGCCCACGAGGGTGGAGGGCGCGCCTAGGGGGGTAGGCGTGCCCCCTGCCTCGTGGCCTCCTCGTTGGTTTCTTGACGTCCACTCCAAGTCCCCTGGATCATGCTTGTTCCAAAAATAACTCTCCCAAAGGTTTCATTCCGTTTGGATTCCGTTTGATATTCCTTTTCTGCGAAACAATAAAATAGGCAAAAAATAGCAATTTGCACTGGGCCTTGGGTTAGTAGGTTAGTCCCAAAAATAATATAAAAGTGTATAAATAAGCCCATTAACATCCAAAACAGATAATATAATAGCATGGAACAATCAAAAATTATAGATACGTTGGAGATGTATCAAGCATCCCCAAGCTTAATTCCTGCTCGTCCTCGAGTAGGTAAATGATAAAAACATAATTTTTGATGTGGAATGCTACCTAGCATAATTTTCAATGTAATTTTCTTTATTGTGGCATGAATGTTCAGATCCGAAAGATTCAAGACAAATGTTTAATATTGATATAAAAACAATAATACCTCAAGCATACTAACTAAGCAATCATGTCTTCTCAAAATAACATGGCAAAAGAAAGTTCATCCCTACGAAATCATATAGTTTGGTCATGCTTCATTTTCGTCACACAAGAATGATCTCATCTTGCACAACCCCGATGACAAGCCAAGGAATTGTTTCATACTTTAGTAATCTCAAACTTTTTTCAACTTTCATGCAATACATGAGCGTGAGCCATGGATATAGCACTATGGGTGGAATAGAATAATATGATGGGGGTTATGTGGAGAAGACAAAAAAGGAGAAAGTCTCACATTGACGCGGCTAATCAACAGGCTAGGGAGATGCCCATCAATTGATGTCAATGCAAGGAGTAGGGATTGCCATGCAACGGATGCACTAGAGCTATAAATGTATGAAAGCTCAACAAAAGAAACTAAGTGGGTGCGCATCCAACTTGCTTGCTCACGCAGACCTAGGGCATTTGAGGAAGCCCATTGTTGGAATATACAAGCCAAGTTCTATAATTAAAAATTCCCACTAGTATATGAAAGTGACAAAACAAGAGACTCTCTATCATAAAGACCATGGTGCTACTTTGAAGCATAAGTGTGGAAAAAAGGATAGTAGCATTGTCCCTTTTTATTTCTTTTCTTTTTTTCTTTTTTTGGGCCTTTCTTTTTTTGGCCTTTCTCTCTTTTTTGGGGACAATGCTTTATTAATGATGATCATCACACTATATTTATTTACAACTCAATGATTACAACTCGATACTAGAACAAAATATGACTCTATATGAATGCCTCCGGTGGTGTAACGGGAAAGCAATGAATCAAGAGTGACATGTATGATAAATTATGCATGGTGGCTTTGCCACAAATACGATGTCAACTACATGATCATGCAAAGCAATATGACAATGATGAAGCATGTCATAAATGAGGCGGTGGAAAGTTGCATGGCAATATATCTCGGAATGGCTATGGAAATGCCATAATAGGTAGGTATGGTGGCTGTTTTGAGGAAGATATAAGGAGGTTTATGTGTGACAGTTCATATCATATCACGGGGTTTGGATGCACCAGCTAAGTTTGCACCAACTCTCGAGGTGAGAAAGGGCATTGCACGGTACCGAAGAGGCTAGCAATGATGGAAGGGTGAGAGTGTGTATAATCCATGCACTCAACATTAGTCATAAAAAAATCATATACATATTGCAAAAATCTACAAGTCATCAAAAACCAAGCACTACGTGCATGCTCCTAGGGGGATAGATTGGTAGGAAAAGACCATCGCTTGTCCCCGACCGCCACTCATAAGGAAACAATCTAAGAACACCTCATGTTTCAAATTTGTTACACAACGGTTACCATACGCGCATGCTACGGGACTTGCAAACTTCAAAACAAGTATTTCTCAAATTCACAACTACTCAACTAGCACACTCTAATATCACCATCTTTATATCTCAAAATAATTATCAAGTATCCAACTTCTCATAGTATTCAATGCACTTTCTATGATAGTTTTTATTATACCCATCTTGGATGCCTATCATATGAGGACTAATTTCATAACCAAAGAAAATTACCATGTTGTTATAAAGGACTCTCAAAATAATATAAGTGAAGCATGAGAGATCAATAATTTCTATAAAAAACCACCACCGTGCTCTAAAAGATATAAGTGAAGCACATAGAGTATTCTAATAAATTCCAATTTATGTGTGTCTCTCCCAAAATGTGTGTACAGCAAGCATGATTGTGGTAAACTAAAAATCAAATACTCAAATCATACAAGACACTCCAAGCAAAACACATATCATGTGGTGAATAAAAATATAGCCTCAAGTAAAGTTACCGATAGAAGAAGACGAAAAAGGGGATGCCTTCCGGGGCATCCCCAAGCTTAGGATTTTGGTTGTCCTTGAATTTTACCTTGGGGTGCCTTGGGAATTCCCAATATTAGGCTCTTGACAGTCCTTATTACATAATCCATCAAATCTTTACCCAAAACTTGAAAACTTCACAACACAAAACTTAAACAGAAAATCTCATGAGCTCCATTAGTATAAGAAAAAAACCACCACTTAAGTTACTGTAATGAACTCATTATTTACTTATTTTGATGTTAAACCTACTGTATTCCAACTTCTCTATGGTTCATAACCTCCGATACTAGCCATAGATTCATCAAAATAAACAAACAACACACGAAAAGTAGAATCTGTCAAAAACTGGACAGTCTGTAGTAATCTGTAGGTTTCGAATACTTCTGTAACCCCACAAATTCTAAAATAAATTTCTGGACGTGAGTAATTTATCTACTAATCATCTGCAAAAAGAATCAACCTAATCTCACTCTCCAGTAAAAAATGGCAGCAAATCTCGTGAGCACTAAAGTTTCTGTTTTTTACAGCAAGATCGCAAAGACTTTCGCCAAGTCTTCCCAAAGGTTCTACTTGGAACAAACACTAATTAAAAGCATAAAACCACATCTAAAAATAGGATATATGAATTATTTATTACTAAACAGAACCAAAAATCAAGAAACAAAAATAAAATTGGGTTGCCTCCCAACAAGCGCTATCGTTTAACGCCCCCAACTAGGCATAAAAGCAAGGGTAGATATAGGTATTATCATCTTTGGTATGCAATCCATAAGTGGCTTTCATAATAGATTAATAAGGTAATTTAATTTAATTTCTAGGAAAGTGTTCCATGCCTTTCCTTAATGGAAATTGGAATCTAATATTCCCTTCTTTCATATCAATAATTGCACCAATCGTTCTAAGGAAAGGCCTGCCAAGAATAATGGGACATGTAGGATTGTAATCTATATCAAGAACAATGAAATCTACGGGCACATAATTCCTATTTGCAACAATAATAACATCATTAATTCTTCCCATAGGTTTCTTAACAGTGGAATCAGCAAGGTGTAAATTTAAAGAACAATCATCAAATTCACGGAATCCTAACACATCACACAAAGTTTTTGGAATCGTGGAAACGCTAGCACCCAAATCACATAAAGCATAGCATTCATGATCTTTAATTTTAATTTTAATAGTGGGTTCCCACTCATCATAAAGTTTTCTATGGATAGAAACTTCCAATTCAAGCTTTTCTTCATAAGATTGCATTAAAGCATCAACGATATGTTTAGCAAAAGCTTTATTTTGATTATAATCATGCGGAGAATTTAGCACGGATTGCAACAAGGAAATACAATCTATTAAAGAATAATTATCATAATTAAATTCCTTGAAATCCAAAATAGTGGGTTCATTGCTATGTAAAGTTTTAACATCTCCAATCCCACTTTTACCAATTTTTGCATCAAGATCTAAAAGCTCCGAATCATTGGGACGCCTTTTAAATAAAGTTGACTAATTTCCACTTCCATCATTATCAAGATTCATATTGGAAAACAAATATTTAATAGGGGACACATCAATCACTTTTAGATCTTCATCCTTATTATTATCAAAACTAGAAGAACACGCTTTTACAAAGCAATCCTTTTTAGCACGCATCCTAGCGGTTCTTTCTTTGCACTCATCAATGGAAATTCTCATAGCTTTGAGAGACTCATTGATATCATGCTTAGCTGGAATAGATCTAAGTTTCAAAGAATCAATATCAAGAGAAATTATATCCACATTTCTAGCCAACTCATCAATCTTAGACAGTTTTTCTTCAATCAAAGCATTGAAACTCTTTTGCGAACTAATAAATTCTTTAATATTAGATTCAAAATCAGAGGGCATCTTATTATAATTTCCATAAGAATTGTTGTATTAATTACCATAATTATTAGAGGAATTATAGGAAATGGCCTAGGATTAAAATTACCTCTATACGCATTATTACCAAAAATTTTCCTACCAACAAAATTCACATCCACAGATTCATTATTATTCTCAATCAAAGTAGACAAAGGCATATCATTAGGATCGGAATAAACACTCTTATTAGCAAACAATTTCATAAGTTCATCCATCTTTCCACTCAAAACATTAATTTCTTCTATTGCATGCATCTTTTTACTAGTAGATCTTTCAGTGTGCTGTTGAGAATAATTAACCATAATATTATCTAGGAGTTTAGTAGCTTCTCCTAAAGTAATTTCCATAAAAGAGCCTCCCGCGGCCGAATCTAATAAAATAATAAGATCTCTTCATGGTCACTTACGAGAGTGAGATCTGATAGAGATAATAATAATAATAAGATAAATATGTTTGGTATTTTTATGATTAGATTGAAAGTAAAGATAGCAAAATAAAATAGATTGGAAACTTATATGATAAAAGATAAACCCGGGGGCCATAGGTTTCACTAGTGGCTTCTCTCAAGATAGCATAAGTATTACAATGGGTGAACAAATTACTGTCAAGCAATTGATAGAAAAGTGCATAATTATGAGAGAATCTAGGCATGATCATGTATATAGGCATCACGTTCACGACAACTAGACCGAAATGATTCTGCATCTACTACTATTACTCCACACATCGATCGCAATCCAGCATGCATCTAGAGTATTAAGTTCATAAGAACAGAGTAATGCATTAGGCAAGATGACATGATGTAGAGGGATAAACTCAAGCAATATGATATAAACCCCATCTTTTTATCCTCGATGGCAACAATACAATACGTGCCTTGCTGCCCCTGCTTTAACTGGGAAAGGACACCGCAAGATTGAACCCAGAGCTAAGCACTTCTCCCATTGCAAGAAAGATCAATCTAGTAGGCCAAACCAAACTGATAATTCGAATAGAGTTGCAAAGATAACCAATCATACATAAAAGATATCAGAGAAGAATCAAATATTGTTCATAGATAAACTTTATCATAAACCCACAATTCATCGGATCTCGACAAACACATAGCAAAAAGAGTTATATCAAATAGATCTCCAAGAAGATCGAGGAGAACTTTGTATTGAGATCCAAAGAGAGAGAAGAAGCCATCTAGCTAATGACTATGGAATCGAAGGTCTGAGGTAAACTACTCACACATCATCCGAGAGGCTATGGTGTTGATGTAGAAGCCCTCCATGATCAATGCCCCCTCCGGCGGAGCTCTGAAAAAGGCCCCAAGATGGGATCTCTTGGGTATAGAAGGTTGCGGCGGTGGAAATAAGGTTTCGTGGTGCCCCTGGATGTTTTCGGGGTATATGGATATATATATATAGGAGGAAGAAGTAGGTCGCTGGAGCCACAAGGGGCCCTTGAGGGTGGAGGGCGCGCCCCCTGCCTCGTGGCCTCCTCGTTGGTTGCTTGACGTCTACTCCAAGTCCCCTGGATCACGTTTGTTCCAAAAATAACTCTCCCGAAGGTTTCATTCCGTTTGGATTCCGTTTAATATTCCTTTTCTACGAAACACTGAAATAGGCAAAAAAACAGCAATTTGCACTTGGCCTTGGGTTAGTAGGTTAGTCCCAAAATAATATAAAAGTGTATAAATAAGCCCATTAACATACAAAATGGTTAATATAATAGCATGGAACAATCAAAAATTAAAGATACGTTGGAGACGTATCGTACCTCCATAGAGAGGGCCCGAACCTGGGTAAACATCGTGTCCCCTGTCTCCTGTTGCCATCGACCTTAGATGCACAGTTCGGGACCCCCTACTCGAGACATGTCGGGTTTGACACCGACCTTGGTGCTTTCATTGAGAGTTCCGCTGTGTCGTTGTCAAGAGGTTCGATGGCCCCTTCAATCATCTACAACAACATTGTCCAGGGAGAAACGTTCCTCCCCGGACAGATCTTCGTGTTCCGTGGCTTCGTACTGCAGGCCAACTCGATTGGCCATCTAGAGCAGATCGATAGCTACGCCCCTGGCCATCAGGTCAGACTTGGAAGCTTGAACTATGTGGCGGACATCTGCGGAGACTTGATCTTCGATGGATTCGAGACCGCGGCAGTAGCCGCTCCCTGTCACCACGATGAACATGACTTAAATCTTTCATCGAACCACACCCAGGAGATAGAACCTGCAACTACTCCGGCTCTAGATCCGGAGCAGATCACGCCATCCGAGGACGGGAGGCTCAACCACGCCACAGAGGCCGCAGACTTAGCGGCATTGGAGCCGCACACAGACCCAACCTCAAGTGAGATATGTGTTACTAGAACCTCAGACATGTTTCTGGCTATAGGTTACGAAGCATGTGCGTCCGTGCACGACGAGCTTGATCGGGCGTCGGTCGTTGAATTCAGTTCCGCAGACAGCTTCTGGCACTCGCCTTTAGGCGACGTGGTAAACTCATTAAAAACACTCTCCTTAGCGGGGGACTCACCACCGAATTATATCTGGTTCGAACTGGAGGCTGATGACGGAGAATTTTGCTTCCCACCCCTACCCACTTAATAGCCATTGTCGAAGACTTAACTGACATGCTCGATTACGGCTCCGATGACATCGATGGTATGGACGACGATGTCGGAGAAGGAGAGGCCCAAAACCCGCCGTTTACCGGACGCTGGACGGCCACTTCCTCATATGACGTATACATGGTGGATGCACCAAAAGAGAATAGCGGCGATGATAAGGAAGATCCAATTGAGGATAAACCTCCTGAGATGCAACGAAAGCACCGGCATCAGCGTGCCGCTCTAAGTCATGCCGCAGCAAAACAGCAACACCGACATAGGAGAGGATAACACTCCGTACAGTGCCGAAGACAATGAAGACCCCATTGAGGCAACTTCCGAACAAGATGAACAGGAAGACAGGCAAGTTAGCCCTGATGAACAGGCCACGCATGAAGACTCGGAGGACAGTAATTATCTTCCGCTCTCCAAGGATGAGGCGAGCCTCGGCATCGAGGATTTTATCGTGCCTGAGGAACATCTTGAGCAGGAGCACTTCAAGCGCCAGCTAATAGCCACTACAAGGAGCCTGAAAAACAAACAACAGCAGCTTCAAGCTGATCAAGATCTGCTCAATGATAGATGGACTGATGTCCTGGCTGCTGAGGAGTACGGCCTCAAGCGCCCAGCCAAATGTTACCCGGAGAACAAATTGCTACCTCAGTTCGATGATGAGGCGTTGGAGCCCGTACCATCATCGCGCAATACGTCTGACCGACCAGTACGTGGTCGGGATAAAGCGGCAACTCAAGACGAACACCAGCCTGCCCTACCTCACCGTAAAGGCAGAGATAAAACAGCTCGGAGACACACATATGACCTATGGCAGGACTTGGACAGAAGAGAAGGTCAGGACTTGGACACACATATGATCTATGGATCACGGGGACGTACCCCTACACGCGATAACGGCTATCTAGCCGGACGCAATAGTCATTCCCATGCCTGGGATGAGAACCGCATACAGACTCCATCCGAGCTACGTCGTGACATGGCCCGATATAGAGGCGCCGCTCGCCCACTTTGCTTCACTGATGAAGTAATGGAGTGTGAATTCCCAGAAGGGTTTAAACCCGTAAACATCGAATCATATGATGGGACAACAGACCCCGCGCTATGGATCGAGGAGTTTCTTCTTCACATTCATATGGCCCGTGGGGATGATCTCCATGCCATCAAATACCTCCCACTAAAACTCAAAGGACCAGCCCGACACTGGTTGAACAATCTGCTTGAAAACTCCATTAGCAGCTGGGAGGACTTGGAAGAAGGCTTCCTTGACAATTTCCAAGGTACATATGTTTGACCTCCGGATGCTGATGACTTAAGTCACATAATTCAACAGCCCGGAGAGTTAGCCAGGAAACTCTGGACTAGGTTCTTAACTAAAAAGAACCAGATCGTCGACTGTCCGGATGCCGAAGCCTTGGCGGCCTTTAAACACAGCATCCGGGATGAATGGCTCGCCCGACACCTCGGCCAAGAGAAGCCCAAGTCCATGGCAGCCCTTATGGCACTTATGACCCGCTTTTGCACGTGGGAAGATAGCTGGCTAGCCCGTAGCAATAATAGTGCAAGCAAACCTGGCACTGCGGAAGCCAAAAATAGCAATGGCAAGCCCCGACGCAACAGACACAAGCATCGAGACAATGGTGATAATGCCGACGACACGGCGGCCAACGCAGGATTCAACGGCTCCAAGTCTGGCCAACGAAAGAAGCCATTCAAAAGGAAAAATTCAGGCCCATCCAGCTTGGACCGCATACTCGATCGCCCATGCCAAATACACGACACTCCTGACAAACCAGCCAATCACACCAACAAAGACTGTTGGGTTTTTAAACAGACCGGCAAGTTAAATGCCGAGAACAAGGAGAAGGGGTCGCAAAGCGAAGACGATGATGAGGAGCCCCGACCACCGAACACAGGGGGATAGAAGAAATCCCCCCCCCCCAAGTTAAAATGATAAACATGATATATGCTACCCACATCCCCAAGAGGGAACGCAAGCACGTCGCCCCAAAGTTCAACCCATGGTCTTCATGCCCGACCACTTTTGATCGCTGATACGTCTCCAACGTATCTACTTTTCCAAACACTTTTGCCCTTGTTTTGGACTCTAACTTGCATCATTTGAATGGAACTAACCCGGACTAACGTTGTTTTCAGCAGAATTACCATGGTGTTATTTATGTGCAGGAGCAAACGTTCTCGGAATGACCTGAAACTTCATGGAGCCACTTTTCCAAAAATAAGAAAAATACCTGCCAAAGATGAAGGCCAGGGGGCCCACCGTCTCTCCACGAGGGTGGGGGGCGCACCTGCCCCCCTAGGGCGCGCCCCCTACCTCGTGGGCCCCCTATTGCCTCTCCGACTCCAACTCCACCTCCATATATTGAGTTTCGGGGAAAAAATCAGAGAGAAGAAATCATCGTGTTTTACGATACAGAGCCGCCGCCAAGCCCTAAAACCTCTCGGGAGGGCCGATCTGGAGTCCATTCGGGGCTCCAGAGAGGGGAATTCGTAGCCATCATCATCATCAACCATCCTCCATCACCAATTTCATGATGCTCACCACCGTGCGTAAGTAATTCCATCGTAGGCTTGCTGGACGGTGATGGGTTGGATGAGATCTATCATGTAATCGAGTTAGTTTTGTTAGGTTTTGATCCCTAGTGTCCACTATGTTCTGAGATTGATGTTCCTATGACTTTGCTATGTTTAATGCTTGTCACTAGGGCCCTAGTGCCATGATTTCAGATCTTAACCTATTATGTTTTCATCAATATATGAGTGTTCTTGATCCTATCTTGCAAGTCTATAGTCACCTATTATGTGTTATGACCCGTTAACCCCGAAGTGGCAATAATTGGGATACTTACCGGGGATGACCGTAGTTTGAGGAGTTCATGTATTCACTATGTGTTAATGCTTTTTTTGGTTCTCTATTAAAAGGAGGTCTTAATATCCCTTAGTTTCCGTAAGGACCCCGCTGCCACGGGAGGGTAGGACAAAAGATGTCATGAAAGTTCTTTTCCATAAGCACGTATGACTATATTCGGAATACATGCCTACATTATATCAATGAACTAGAGCTAGTTCTGTGTCACCCTAGGTTATGACTGTTACATGATGAACCGCATCCGGCATAATTCTCCATCACCGATCCATTGCCTACGAGCTTTCCATATATTATTCTTCGCTTATTTACTTTTCTGTTGCTATTGCTATCATCACTACAAAATACCAAAAACATTACTTTTACTACTGTTACCTTTTGCTACCGTTGTCACTACTATCATATTACCTTGCTACTAAACACTTTTCTGCAGATATTAAGTTTCCAGGTGTGGTTGAATTGACAACTCGGCTGCTAATACTTGAGAATATTATTTGGCTCCCCTTGTGTCGAATCAATAAATTTGGGTTGAATACTCTACCCTCGAAAACTATTGTGATCCCCTATACTTGTGGGTTATCAAGACTATTTTCTGGCGCCGTTGCCAGGGAGCATAGCTCTATTCTTGGAGTCACTTGGGATATATATCTGCTTATCATTATGAAGAACTTGAGAGATCCAAAAACCAAGATCTATCCCTCAACTAAAAGGGGAGGTAAGGAACTGCCATCTAGCTCTGCACTTGATTCACCTTCTGTTATGAGTAAGTTTGCGACACCTACACCTGCTTCTGCTATTCGTTCTGATATGTCGCAAGTTATTGATGATGCCACACTACTAGGAAAAGGGCTATATATGATATGGCCACTAACGGCGCACCAGACATGTGGTGCGCCACTACTATATAGTAATGGCGCACCATGAGTTGGTGCGCCATTAGTATGGTAGACACTAATGGCGCACCAGACACACGGTGCGCCATTAGTAACAATTTTTTTCCAAAAATACTAATGGCGCACCAGGGAAGGGTGTGCCATTACTAGTTTAACTAGTAATGGCGCACCACCAACACAGTGCGCCACTTCTTTTTTTTGCAAAACTACTAATGGCGCACCTCAAGATGGTGCTCCATTAGTAACCAGGGTTACTAATCGCGCATTCGTGGGTGGTGCGCCATAAGTAACCTGGGACCAGCTAGATATTTTGGACAGCCACACCTACACACTCACTTTCCCCACTTCATTCTCTCCAGCTCCTCCTCCAAGCTTGTGTCGGCTGCCTCCTCCTCCTCACCTCATTTGCACCATAGATTCATCAAAATTAAGTGGTTAAATTACCTTGTTTTGATAGGTAAGTAAGGGAAAATCTATCTTTATGTTGTAGATCTACTTTTTTTTCTCCCTAGCTTGCTCCAACAACATGCACGTGCACTTTTTATGGCCTTGCTAGATCTATGTATGTTTGTGGTGTTGCATATGTTTGTGGTGTTGCATATATGTTTGTGTTTGCAGGTACCGGTATTTGAAATGCGATAGTTGCCAATATTTTGCCGGAATATTGATTCATTTCCGTTTCGGCGAGAATTTTGGCACTATGCATTCTTTTTGGTCCTATTTTTAGGGAAAGTCATGCCAATTTTTTTCTTGGTTCTAAAATATCGTTTTGCTCTACCCCGCAGGCGACCATGGTCCGCACGATGACCGAAGGCATCATGAATAGGTTTTTGAGCTCCGCGAAGGCCGATATGCTTCAAAAGAATGAGACGGAGATAAGATGTCCGTGTCGAAGATGCAAGCTGAAGAGCCTTATTGCGGACCCGGATTCCGGGTAGGTGCGGGACCACCTGCTCTTGCGTGGTTTCATGGATGGCTATCAGTGGCAAGGTGATGAAGATGACTATGAAGTCATCCATGGGGGCCGGGTAAGAAATGAGGAAGAGCAGCAAGACAACCACCGCGGCGAGGGCGGTCGAGAAGACGAAGAACCTCCAGGACATGATCACGACGGTGATGCTGTACACAGTCATCATGTAGAATATGCCGGACATGATGATGAGGAAGATCAAGACGAAGGGCATGATCATGAAGATGAAGATGCTAGAGCAGATGACGATGGAGGCTAGGTGCAGGACCCTCATATTCAAGTGCTGCTTCTCAAGCAGACGGATAACGCAAGAGCTACCTCCCGAGAGAAAGCCAAGCTGGATCAACTGGAGATAGACGCGGTTACTCCATTGTATGAAGGATGCAGGCCCGAGGATACCCGCCTGAAAGTAACGCTCATGGCTCTGGAGATGAAGGTAAAACACAAAATGACCGACGCATGCTTCGAAGAGAACATGTCATTCTAGCACGAACGTCTTCCCAAGGGGAACAAGTGCCCGACTAGTTTCTAGGAGGCGAAGAAAATCGTGTGTCCTCTGGATTTATCGCACGTGAAATACCATGTGTGCATGAACAATTACATCATTTATCGGGACGAGCACGCGGAGTCTACAAGAAGAGGAAGAAAGCTCCTCGAAAAGTGGTGTGGTAGTTTCCGATCACTCCTCGTCTGCAGCGGTATTTCGCGGACCCTAAGGTAGCAAAGCTCCTGCGTTGGCACGCGGATAGGGAGGAGAAGAAGCGAGAAGATGACGGAAATGATCCGGAGATAAATAAAAAAGAAAAGATGCTGAGTCACCCTAAGGATGCGAGCTAGTGGCAAGTGTTGAACTTCGAAGACCCAGAATTTGGGAATGATCCAAGGAACATCGTGCTGGGCGCGAGCACCGATGGAGTCAATCCGTTTGGCAGCCAGAGAAGCACACATAGCACCTGGCCTGTCTTTGTGTGGATGTACAACCTTCCCCCTGGTTGTGCATGAAGAGGAAGTACATTCACATGAGTATGCTAATTGAAAGAGGAGCTAGACACGCTGTGGAAAACAACAGCCAATACGTGGGACGCCACAGAGAAAGAATATTTCCCTATGAGAGCCGCACTGCTCACGACGGTGCACGACTATCTCGGTTACGGATATCTCGCGGGGCAGGTGGTCCACGAATTTTCTGGATGCGTCAGGTGCATGGATGACACAACGTATCGCTAGCTAGATAGAGATCCCGGGTCTTCAGAAACCGTGTTCATGGGACATCAAAGGTGGCTTCACGATGATGACCCGTGGAGAAAACGCAAGGATCTGTTCGATGGTGAAACCGAACCCCGTAGACGCCCGCGTACGAGGAGCGGCGAGGAAATAGACGAGTTGTTGAAAAATTGGAAAGATTGCCCACTGCCGGGAAAGAAGCAAATGGCGCCAGAGCCAGGAAAGAAGCGAAAGGCGCCAGAGCCGCTGCTGAAGGTATGGAAAACAAGGTCTGTTTTCTGGGACTTGCCGTACTGGAAGATCCACCTTGTGCCTCACAGCCTTGATGTCTTGCATATCACGAAGAACGTGCATGAGAGTCTGCTTGGTACCCTGCTCAACATGCCAGAGAGGACCAAAGATGGGCCGAAAGCAAGGGCAGACTTGAAATCAATGGGCATCAGGGAGGAGCTTCACGCTAATGATGATGATGAGGCGAAGAAGGACACAGAAAGTCACCGCAAAGGCAAAAAGGCCACCAGAAATGACTACCCTCCCGCGTGCTTCACTCTAAGTCAGGAGGAGATCGAGCAGTTTTTCACCTGCCTCGTAGGAGTAAAACTTCCTTATGGTTACGCGGGGAAGATAAGCAGATACCTAGACCCAGCGAAGCAGAAATTCAGTGGGATGAAGTCTCATGACTGTCACTGCTGATGACGCAGATACTTCCAGTTGCAATCTATGGGATCATGGACGCGTACGTCCATGAAATGCTATTTGGCCTATGCATATTTTTCGACGTCATCTCTCGGAAGTGGTTGGCGTGAGGCAACTCAGACGGCTACAGGAAGAGATCGTGGTGATACTATGTGAGCTTGAGATGTACTTCCCGCCCGCATTCGACGTTATGGTGCATCTACTCGTCCATATCGTGGAGGATATCATCCAACTTGGGCCGATGTTCCTGCACAGCATGATGCCGTTTGAAAGGATGAATGGTGTCATCAAAGGATACATTTGCAACATGTCACGTCCAGAGGGAAGCATAGCCAGGGGCTTTCTGACCGAAGAGTGCATCTCCTACTGCACGAATTATCTAGGCATCGAGAACCCCGTTGGTCTTCCCGTCAACAGGCACCTCGGCAGGCTCGCTGGATGGGGTCACCGTGAGGGTCGCCGTGAAATGCATCTCGACTTCGAGGGTCGACTCGCCGACTTTGAAAGAGCAAACCTAGTCGCGCTACAACACATAGACGTGGTCGATCCTTGGGTGTTAGAGCACAAAACCTTTATTGAGAAGACGTACAATGGCCGAGGCCAACAGAGGACGGACAAAGATATAATCAAAGAGCGCAACTCATGTTTCACGCGTTGGTTCAAGCAGAAGCTTCTATCGTACCCTTTACATGAGGATTCTTCCGCGGAAGAACAACTCATATTCGCCTTGTCACAGGGCGCCGATCACAACCTGATGACCTATGAGGCGTACGATAACAACGGCTACACATTCTACACCGAGGACAAGGACATGAAGAGCGATGGTTATCAGAACTCCGGGGTAACGATGGAATCCTACACCGGTAATGACAAGGACATATACTACAGAAGGATCGAGGAGATCTGGGAGCTGAGCTACGCTGGAGAGAAGGTCCCGATGTTCCGTGTCATATGGGCCAAGAGCGTCCTAAAAGAAGACCGGTATTTCACCACCATGGTTATACCCGAAGCCAAATCCAAGACCGCGGGCGCAAACGTCACCGCGAAAAATGAGCCATGGGTACTGGCTTCCCAAGTGGACCAATGCTTCTTCATTACCGACTCGTGAAAGCCCAGTCGTGCTGTCGTGAGGAGAGGCAAAAGGAAGATCATCGGAATGGATGGAGTCGCCAATGAGCAAGACTTCGACAAGTATGGCGACTCGAAGATGGAACATGACGACGACGATGAAGTAGCAGCATACACCACAAGAAGAAGCAGGACCACCCTACCTAAAGGACGTCCGTTCACAGAAGAACTCCATTTGCGAAAAAGAAGGGCAAGAAGATTGCGAACATATAGCTAGCTAAGATCGATTGTATTTAAATCGTAGTCTTCATTTCTCGATTGTATTACATGGGCACTTTTTTAACTCATGAATATTTTTAAATTTCATGGGCACTTTTTGAATTCATGAATATTTTTTCAAATTTGATGATATTTTTATATTCAATATGAAAAAAATATTGAATATTCATGAGGACACTCGATCTCGATCCCCCTCCATCTTGATTGCTATCCCCCTCCATCTTGATCTCG
>NC_041384.1:101022405-101023079 GCF_002162155.2 Triticum dicoccoides
CCACCGCCGCCGACGACCCACCGCACCCTCCCCCGTTCCACCACCGCCTCCAAATGAATGCAACTAAAAATCCAAAAAAACAAATTTGATTATATTTTCAAATAACAAATTTGATGATATTTTCAAATAATAAATTTGATGATATTTTTTCGATTCATAAATATTTTCAAATAACAAATTTGATGATATTTTTAAAAAAATTATTACTGTTTTTATAAAAAATTATTACTGTTTCATATTCATATTAATTTTCTAAAAAAATTAGATGCAACAAAAAATAAAATAAAAATTACTTATGGCGCACCTCCGGCTGGTGCACCATTGCTATCTAAAAAAAGATTACTAATGGCGCACCGCTCGGGGGTGCGCCATTGCTATCTAAAAAACATTCTAATGGCGCACCGCTAGGTGGTGCGCCATTGCTAAGCCTCCCCCCACACTAAAATCCCCAATCTCTCACATTTCCCTCTAATCCCTCCCCTGCCTCATCTCACCCGCGCCCGACCACCACCGACCACCACCGCCCCCGTGCTCGCCATCCCTGGCCGTGCTCGCTGCCCCCGCCGCACCTGACCACCACCGCCCCCAACGCCCCCTCCCCGAGCCGAGCGCCGCCTCCCTCGCCATCCCCCTCTGCCCGCGCCCGTGCCCTCGACGTCCTCCCGCCCAAGCGC
>NC_041384.1:101023264-101044393 GCF_002162155.2 Triticum dicoccoides
TGGCCCCGCCTGCATCAACCTCGTGCTCACCGTCCAACACTGCGTGGCCTGCCCAGGAGGACCGTCGCCGTCTTCCTCTTCGACTACGAGGGCCCGGACAAGCTCGGACGCCCTCAAGCCATCCCTTCGACGCCCGCCGATTTCCTCCACCTCGGCCACCATCGCCACCGCTCGACGCCGAATTCGCGCCGCCTCGACTAGCTCCGGCTACCCTGAGTCGCCCTCGACCTCCCCAGTGAGCACCCGAGCCGCTTCCCCCTCTTCCCCCTCTTGATTTCCTTCTGATGTGTTCTAGGGTTGGGGGTTGGAGAATTTTGGACAAGGAAAGGGGGTTGGAGAATTAAGTAGCTAGGGTTGGGGGTTTGCAAGAGAAGAATCTGTAGTGTTTGTGCAGCCCACTAGGCAGTGTTCAATTTACTCTTTTTGTTATGGCTTCGGAGCACTGATCGGCTATAGTTGGTGCAGCAAAAGCTTTGATCATCGAACGGATTGCTATGGCTGTGCAGCATTCTACTTCCAGGAATTCTCCTGATGAACCTAACATCATTTCTTGGTAGGGGTTCAGTATTCACTAGTCTACTATGTCCAAGTATCAGTAGCATTTTCTTCTTCTTTTTCTCTGTCTATGTATAGATGTTGTAGGATCTCATTATAGAATGGATCTGACATACGAAAATCCCTCTTAAGACTCAATGCTTACTAATCAGAAACAATTGACTGGCAATACTCTATGATCCTTGATTGAATTGAAACTGCTTAGATGGATGCTGTCTTTTTCTATAGATGGATCCTCGATCGGTCTTAGTTTGGTCTTGCCAAAGTTGTTCCCTGTGTTCCAAATAGGTGAGTGAGCCATGCATCGAATTACCCACAAAAATCAAAATGTAACTAGTATAACACTGCATATTTAGTGTAGAATCTTGAAAACTGAATTTATGGCAGAATTAGTACATGAAAACTGAACTTATTGTTACTGTAATTTAGTTACCAGTTTGGGAGTGCAATTTGGAACATAGTATCAGTACTGATCTATTCTGAAAGATTAAAGTAGATGGTCATTCCTTAAAGAAACATGGCACAACAAAATTCAGAGGAACAACCTGAAGCCCCTGTTCTTCTGCAGGCAAATTCCTTGTGTTAATGTAATACTCCATGCAGGCAAAATTCCTAACTACTGGAGTAGCTTCTTCATAAGCTTTTTCTTGTTTATATATACTGATGATGAGTCTTGTTGAAACCTTGCATATGTTGGTTCCTGCTTATTTGCTCCAATGGCACAAACTTGAGCTACTGTCAAAAAATTCAATTAGGTACAGTTAGCATCATGTAGGAAAATGGCCATAATGTGCCCTGATAATGATGTATTTTGTCATAAAAATATATAGTGGACTGCCATGATAATGACATGCTGCTAGTAGTTACTTCCATGAGTTGTTTTATTGACATGGCACATTTGCAATGGAGTTTTATATATCTTTAGCCACTGTTCATTAACCTCAAGTGAGTTTTGTTTAGAGTTGAAAGTAAGTGTGTGGTTTGAAATTTTGATCTGATTATGGCATCTAGAATTATGTCAGTTTTGTTTTGTAACTAGAAGACCAAAGTGTGTTACTCACCTGGGATCTTAACTGTTGGGGGTAGTATTGTAACTAGAAGACCATGTATTTTTAGAATTGAGCTAAAGATTTGGGGGGTAGTATTTCTGATTTTAGAGCACCTTTGCTGGATGTATTTTACAGCAGTTGTTGGAATCAAAACAATGCTTGTTGGTTGCCCTGTTAAGTTGAGTGAGTCATTAGAGGGCAGATAGAGTCACCCACACCAATTAATGTTTATGAAGAAGAAGAATAAACCTGCTGCTGTTGTTATGCCTGTGTTCACTGTTGTTGCTGCTATACTTGTGATGATGTTGTACTTGTGATGATGCTACTTGTGATCTTCTGAAATGACCCATTGGCGACCTCATTACGCGGGGATAATGATTTTGCAGGTACCCCGAGAGGCCCTTGAGTTTGCTGGAATGTCGATTAACTTCCGTTCTAGCAAATTTGGGTACTCCATATGTCCTATTTTCAGCAAAGGTCATGCAGAAATTTTCCGTGAATTTTAGCATGACTTTGCTAAAAATAGGACATATGGGTACTTGCGACTAATGCATGGGCCGGGGTATCTTAGTACTTAATTAAGTAGGATCAACTGCCCCGCCATTCTTGCTGCATTAAACCATAGGTGGCAATAGAGCCAAGTGATTAGGCCCAAGTTAGAATTCTCCTTCCAAGCTTAGCTTTTAGGGTGCCTCGGCGTCGGCAAACCCTAAATGATAAAACCTTGGCTTTTAGGGTGCCTCGCTGTCGATAAGAACCTAAATGATGAAAGCTTAGGATTTTAGGGTGCCTCGGCGTCGACAAACCCTAAATGATAAAAGCTTAGCTTTTAGGTTGCCTCGGTGTCGACAAACCCTAAATGATGAGACCATGATCTTGTTCCTTGACAATAACCAACTTTTTGACCAAACTTTTTTCATATTTAGAGCGAAACATGGCCCACAACGATGAGGCCGGTGGTTCAGGCGGCTAGCAATTCTGGGAGCTGTCCCAGGAGATGGAGGAACAGCCTCACCGCGATGAGGACGCTGCAAAAGACACCGATCCTGACTACACAACCCCTAGTGGCGTCAGGGATGCCACCACTAATGGTGCCGCCGAGGATGCCACCACTGATGGTGCCGCCGAGGATGCCAGAACTGATGATGCCAGTGCACGCACAGATGGCAGCCAACCGAAGAAGCAATGGAAGGACCGGCGCCCGAACATGCTCCGCACCGTCAAGGAGGAATTTACTCTAGTGAACTCCGACGGGCATCCAATGGCGCCCAAAGAATTAGTCAAGGGGTACTCGCTTTAGCTCGGGTGCATTCTCCGGAGCACCGTGGTGATCAACACCGAGAACCTAAGGCATAAGGACCGAGGGAATTTGCGCAACCTCCTCTTCACGAAGCTGCACAAACGATACAAGTTCCTCGCTGGATTTGTAAACACACGCCTCTCAGGGAATAAAGTGAACAGTGCCGCCCTCATGACGATGAGCACGGCCCTGTCTACTTGGAAAAGCGCGGTGAAGAGAATGATTGACAAAGGTGATAGTTATGAGAAGATCAAGGCAAAAAAATCCTTCGATCAACGAAGATGACTACAAGGAGTTCAAGATCAAGTGCGAGAGTAGCGCAACCTCCGAATCAAGTCAGTGGGGAAAGAAATGCGGGAGTTGAACTTAGGGGAACACAAACTCGGTCCTGGCGGTTACAGAGTGGCGGAGCCTATATGGGACAAGGAGGACGCGGAGCGTGCCGAGCAAGGCCTACCTCCCTGCTTCGAGAAATACTGTGAGAAGCAGACTAGGAACTATGTCAGGGACCGGTACAAGGAGGACCCAGTAACAAAGTAGCTTACCACGGATCCGAAGACTAGGGCGCTTGAGCTTGTTCTGGTGCAGGAGACTGAAAGCAGTAGCGCGGGGTCGTCTCAGAGCACCCCTTGGGACAGCACTCTAAATAGGGCGTTGAACGTAATGAAAAACAAGGATAAGCTCGGTAAGCCGTCGTCAGCTGGTCGTGTGGCCGGCAAAGGCTTGTCCACAAAATGGTTGGCATACTATAACGCTGGTGGGCGAAAGGAGAGAAAGACCAGCTCAGAAAGCCAGTCGCGCGAGGTTCAAGAACTCAAGGCACAAGTGGCACAGATTCCGGAGATTGTCCAAGAGCAAGTGCAACAACAACTGGGATCGACGCCCACCGGCATTATGCCTACCTTGATTCATGGGCTGACGACGTGGATTGCACGCGGCCAACAGGGGCCGCCCCCGATTCCCAGCTTCACGGCCAGCAACTCGCACAACGCGCAGGCGGCACCATTGGTGTCTCCAGCGGAGGCGGTATTGGTGTCTCCGACGCCGGCACGGGCATTGGAGCTTAATGCACCCTAGTGTACGCCGGCCGGCACCTCGGCAGCAAGCGACCCCTCCGTCAGTTGCACGCCCGCCGTTGGCAGTGCCTCGACATTAGCCGAGCTCGACGCCATCATCACGGTAACTAATTAAGCCTCTTGGCCGAGGACTTCATCTCCTTGCCTTTGACTGGGCATCCCTGACGCCCTACATGTTTTCGCAGGGCGCTGCCGACATTTCGTGCACTATCCTGCACTTCATGCATGACGAGTTAGTCGATGTCGCCAAGGGCAAAATCGTTCAACCGGGAAACCCCGTGTTCCACGGTAATCCGATGCCACCGACCGTGTATAGGGTTCAACTAGTTCGGGTGCTACCAGGCTGTGATGAGTTGTTACCTCCGATTCGACCCGCCGGGGCCGACGAAGATGATCTGATTACCCTCAGCGCCTGCCTAAGCTGGCCCCTGCTTTGGCCAAAGAGCCAGATTCATTTGGGGGTGGGGGACGCCACCCCAAATACAACACCGCCAGTCGTGCCAGCGCCAAGCCATGGCAAGACCGCCGCAACGCTACCGGACATGTCGAACATCCCTATGGCACAGGATCGGGACAATGACGACAACGACGATGGTACGTTTACCAACGTCGATAAGTACTTTGCCGAACATGGGTACGGTGAAGAATTCTTCGGGCCTCGTTCTCCATAACCCAACCCTGAAAAAGACGACCGCGATCATGCTGGTACCGCGGAGAAACCAAATTTCAATAGGCATCGTCTGGCGTTCAGTTCTCAAGAGACGCCTCCAGCTGCCGCCTTCACCGAGCCTCAGATAGCCGAGGTGCCAACTATTATCAGCCCCAACACACTCAAGAAGGCGGTCTGTGAGTAGAACTTGATCCCATTACAGCAAAAGAAGAAGGGACGGAAAAGAAAGAGTAACAAGGGTGCCAGCCAGCCGGCACCGAGTACGATCCATGCTCAGGACGGTCCACCTTCACCTAAGGATATCTCGAGGAGGGTGCATGTGGTGGGTAGGCCGATGCTACCAACTAATCTGCTCAATGCTGCAACCGGTGCTATGCAGAGTCTGCATGACAGTGTTCTTTCTTTGGAGAAGCGACGTCTCTCCGAGAATGATGTGGCATACCCAGTTTTCGTGGCCAAGGTGCCAGCGGGCAAGGGCTTTGTGGATAACGCCATCGGGGGTACGATCGTCATCGGTTTGATGACATCTTCGCTATGTTTAACCTTCATCCGCTGCACTACACCTTCGTTCGGCTATTTTTGCTGAGCATGGAGATGCGTATCATTAGAGACAAGACCCCGGACATCGTGATAGTCGACCCCTTCTACATGTGTGCCAAGATCTTGGGCAGCGCTGGGGACCGGCAGGTCGTGAGTTCTTACCTCGAAGGCGTCATTCTGGCAAACCCAGATAAGGATAACTTCCTCGTTCCTTACTTTCCCGAGTAAGTCATCCCCTCACCGCCCCGTAACATATGATTTCTTAGATTTCGATCGTCCTTTTTTTCTAACATTCCGTGTTTTATGCAATGACACACATTGCACACTCATCCTCTTAAGCCCGAAATATTCCATGGCCACGTATTTCGACTCGGACCGTCAGTTGAAGAAAGACTACACAAATGTCAAGAAAGTTCTTGATGATGTTCTCCCCGGCTACGCCAAATCTGGAGGCACCTTCACCAGGCCATTTCATAGGTACGGCAAGCACGTGATCGCCCACACTACGATGTTCCCCTGCGTCAAGCAGCCGCCTGGCGGTCATAAGGATGCCTACTATGCCCTCCATCACATGCGAGCGATCGTACGGGACCATAATCACCTTCTGCTACCAAATAATCTCAAAGATTGGGACGCAAGATTGTCGGCAATCCAGGACATGGACATTAGACAAGAATTCATTCGCATCAAGTCGGAGTTTGCGGAAATCATCCATCAAGATGTCCTTCGTACCTCGGGGCAGTTCTACCTCAGATATCAACCGTCCAACAGTGAGATAGACACAACGCTACAAATGCAGGCTGACAACGCCGCAATTTCATGACCATCACGAGAGACGTCGGCTTCATCCACGCTCCGGTCCCTAAGTCGAGTCGAAAGTAGTGATGCTATGTGTAGTTCTGAAACATCGATTGGCTCATGGTGTAATTAAAATTTAATGAACTTGTATGTCTCTTTGGTTTGGACAGTCGTTCAACTTAGATGTAATCGATGCTATTTATTAGTAGGACCATGAATCGTGCTATTAATGTGTTGTTTTTCTCTTCCGATCCTTTTGTTTCATACTTATATATTGCTTATTTATTGTCTGTGAATTGCTACTAACGTTTTGTTTGGCTAGTGCATAGAGATGCCATCGTACGTCGTGTACAAGGGTAAGGTTCCCGGAGTCTACGATGACTGGGAGGACTGTGAAGACAGGTTCACCATTTCAGCGGTAACAGTTACAAAGGGTACACCACTAGGGCGGAGGCGGAAATTAGATACGCGCGCTATCTAGCGGGAGAGAGGAGGGAGCCTTGGAGGAACTGGATGAAGACCAGTTTCATCGTGATTATGCTCATTGTGATGACCGCAACTCTCTTCTATGTGATGGTAGTTTACATGATCGATATCGACTTGTAATGTGAAGACAAACTCGCTACTCGTGGTTTCGAGACTTGTAATGTTCTAACTTTGTTTGGTATTTTAAATTCGGAGACTAATATGATGAATTGTATTCGGAGACCAATCTTCTATTGTATTCGATGAATCTGTTGTTGCTGTGTGGTGCTAGCTATATTCTGTCCAATAATATATTTCGCAACCTGTGAAAATATCAGGAAAAAAAAATCCCTAATATTCATACTAGTGGCGCACCACCACATAGTGCGCCATTAGTAAGACAGAGCACACTAATGGCACATCATCCACAAGTGCGCCATTAGTATGCCAAAGCACATGGGTAAATATGGCCCCTTGGGAGGCATACTAATGGCGCACCATGGGCTATACTAATGGCGCACTGCATGGTGCGCCATTAGTATACCAGATACTAATGGCGCACCACAGGTGCGCCATTAGTAAAAAATACTAATGGCGTGCTAGTAGTGGCGCACCTATAGTGCGCCATTAGTAGGCAAAACAGGTGCACCACTAGTAGGCCTTTTCCTAGTAGTGCCACTTCTGCTATGCATGATACTTATCATGAAACTACCTCTATGCCTGATACTACTATGCCACTTAGTGATTTTCTTGATGGACAACTTTCTAGAGCTAGAGAAATTGAAAATATTGAATCTGATAATACTGATGAAAGTGATGATGAAGAATCACTTGTTATTCCTAAGGGTTATCTATTTGATCAAGAAGCTTCTTTAGCTATTTTAGCTTGCAAAAATAGAAATGAACTTAAAAGGTTATTAGCTAAATGGAGTAAGCAATCTCTAAATGCTAGAATGAAACCTGATCCTGCTTTTGCTACTTCACCTATCCTTGTTACTGATAAGGATTATGAATTCTCTGTTGATCCTGATATAATTACTTTGGTTGAATCTGATCCTTTTCATGGTTATGAATCTGAAACTGTTGTGGCACATCTTACTAAATTGAATGATATAGCCGCCCTTTTCACTAAATATGAGAGAACTCACTACTTTTATATCCTTCAAATATTTCTGTTCCCATTAAAGGGTGATGCTAAGATATGGTTTAATTCTCTTGATCCTGGTTGCGTGCGTAGTCCCCAGGATATGATTTATTACTTCTCTGCTAAATATTTCCCTGCTCATAAGAAACAAGCTGCTTTAAGGGATATATATAATTTTGTGCAAATTGAAGAATAGAGTCTCCCACAAGCTTGGGGGAGGCTTCTCCAATTACTTAATGCTTTGCCTGATCATCCTCTTAAGAAAAATGAAATACTTGATATCTTTTATAATGGACTAACCGATGCCTCCAGAGATTACCTGGATAGTTGTGCTGGTTCTGTTTTCAGGGAAAGAACACCGGATGAAGCTGAAATTCTATTAAATAATATGTTGACAAATGAAAATAATTGGACACCTCTGGAGCCAATTCCTGAGCCTATTCCTAAACCAACTCCGAAGAAGAGGGGTATTCTATTTCTCAGTCCTGAAGATATGCAAGAGGCAAAGAAATCTATGAAAGAAAAAGGTATTAAAGCTGAAGATGTTAAGAATTTACCTACTATTGAAGAAATACATGGTCTTAATTTACCGCCTATTGAAGAAAAATATAATCTTAGTCCATTACCTATTGAAGAAACTCATGGTCTTGGTAACCCGACACAGGTAGTAAAGGTAAATTCTCTCTATAGATATGATAAAGCTGAAATTCCATTTACTAAATTTGCTAGCCCATGTTTGGATGAGTTTAATAAATTTATGGCTAAGAAAGAAGATTTTAATGCTTATTTTGGTAGATAATTGAAATACAATGCAAATATGCTTCAACACTTGGGTGATTATATGGCTAATGTCAAAGGTGAACTTAAACTTATTAGTAACATGCGTCTATGGTTACCACTCAAGTAGAACAAGTACTTAAGGCTCAAAATGATTTGCTCAATGAACTGAATAGTAAGAATAATGATTATGATGTTAGAGTGGCTACTAGAACTGGTAGAATGACTCAGGAACCTTTGTATCCTGAAGGCCACCCTAAGAGAATTGAGCAAGATTCTTAGAGAAATAATATAGATACACCTAGTTCTTCTAAAAAGAAGAAAAAGAAAAATGATAGGACTTTGCACGCTTCTTGTGATCCTATTGTTGAAACACCTGAGAATCCAAATGATATTTCTATTTCTGATGCTGAAACTCAATCTGGTAATGAACCTGAAACTAGTGATAATGTTAATGGTAATGTTCATAATGATGACCAACCTAGTAATGATAATGATATAGAAATTGAACCTGCTGTTGATCTTGATAACCCACAATGAAAGAATCAACGTTATGATAAGAAAGACTTTTTTGATAGGAAACATGGTAAAGAAAGAGAGCCTTGGGTTCAGAAACCCATGCCTTTTCCTCCCAAACCATCCAAGAAAAAGGATGATGAGGATTTTGAGCACTTTGCTGAAATGATTAGACTTATCTTTTTGCGTATGTGATTAACTGATATGCTCAAAACCAATCATTATGCTAAGTATATGAAAGATATTATTACAAATAAAAGAAAGATACCGGAAGCTGAAATTTCCACCATGCTTGCTAATTATACTTTTAAGGCTGGAATACCAAAGAAACTTGGAGATCCAGGAGTACCCACTATACCATGCTCCACTAAAAGAAATTATGTTAAAACTGCTTTATGTAATCTTGGAGCCGGTGTTAGTGTTATGCCTCTCTCTTTATATCGTAGACTTGATTTGAATAAGTTGACACCTACTGAATTATCTTTGCAAATGGTTGATAAATCAACTGGTATACTTGTCGGTATTTGTGAGGATGTGCCTGTTGTAGTTGCAAATGTTACTATTTTAACGGACTTTGTTATTCTTGATATTCTCGAGGACGATAGTATGTCTATTATTCTTGGAAGACCCTTTTGAATACTGTAGGGGCTTTTATTGATTGCACTAAAGGCAATTTCACTTTTCATGTTAATGGTAATGAGCACACGGTACACTTTCCGAGGAAACAACCTCAAGTTCATAGTATCAACACTATTGGAAAAATTCCATCGATTATATTTGGAGGTTTTGAATTTCCTCTTCCTACTGCAAGAAGAAATATGATATTCTTATTATTGGGGATGTGCATATCCCCATTGAGGTAACATAGTGTTATTAGAAATTTCTCCGGTTCCATGTTATTCGGAATGAGTTCATTAACAAGATTTGATCAACCTTGTTAGTGGATTCCTTTTGATGATCATGAGATGGATGAAACTAGAAGGCACAACCTTCTGTACCCCACTTTTACTTTCTGTTTCTTATATTAATAAAATAAAAATAAATATTTTTCTGTCTATTATCTGATTATCCGTGCAATATAAAAATACCTCGCAAATAAAAGTTCTCCAAATGCCCTGAAATTTAAATATGATTTTTTCTAGAATATTTGAGGATTTATGGAACTGAGAACACACTAGGGGGGCAACCACCTGCCCACGAGGGTGGAGGGCGCGCCTGCCCCTCTAGGGCGTGCCCCCTGCCTCGTGGGCCCACGGTGGCCCTCCTCCACTTATCCTTTCACCCATACACTCCTTCTTCCTCCCCCAAACACGAATAACCAGCTCAAACCCGAGTCCAAGCTCGTTTTACTGCCATTTTCAATCTCCTTGCTCAAAGCACCTCTCACAAAACTGCTTGGGGAGATTGTTCCTTGGTATGTGACTCCTCCATTGGTCCAATTAGTTTTTGTTCTAGTTCTTTATTCATTGCAAATTTTTGCTGCTTAGGTGACCCTGTTCTTGAGCTTGCATGTCAAATTTATATGGTCAAAAGTAGTTTTGATGCGTGATATAGGCCCTAGGCACTTGTAGGAGTAGTTGCTATCAATATCATTGAGTTTGGTTTACTTTTATTTTGAAGTTACTAAAAAATTTCAGAATTTTTCAGAAAATGATGAGGAGACTTTTGAGGGGCTCATCGAGCCAAAGCTCGAAGGAAAAGGCACCGAAGCCTAAGTATAATCTGCCTCGCACCACGGAGGTTCGGGCGTGTGAATGGCCTTCCGAGGATTTCTTGAGAGCAGCCGGGACTTATGAAGATTTTCATGAATTGGCTAAGAATGCAGGCCTTACCGCTTTCCTCCACGACCAATGCGATCAGTATCTCTTACTCACAAATATCTTTGTGCAAAACTTTCATTTCCATTCTAGGAGCTCACCACCTACGGTGGAGTTTTATTTATATGATGAGCATAAGGAGATGTCACTTTATGATTTTTGTCGGGTCTGCTTAGTCCCTTTTGAGGGCAAGACAGAAGAACCACATCATGATGATGTGGAGGGGATTATTGATACTATCACTATAGGGGAAACAAGGAAGGTTTCCGATGCACGAATCACTAGCATACATTTTCCTGTTTTACGTTATTTTGCATTATTTTCTATTCCTTGCTTAATTGGTCGCGGAAACTGTGGAAACCTGAGTATCCCTGATATTATTATTTTGCTCCATGGTTTATATTGTGATAACTCTGTTAGTATGGGCGGCATTGTTGCCAAACGGTTGAGTCTAAACCGTACTAAGGGCCCCATCTTTGGAGGCATCTATGCTACACGCCTAGCTGCACATTTTAACATACTTATTAGGCACTATGAGAAGGAAGAAAAAGTGTTGCCTCGTGTTTATTTAGATTATAAGAGTATGGTGGCACACAATTTTATTGTTAAGAATAGGGAAGCAGAGCTTAAATATCAATTCTTCTTTAATAAACATCATCCTTAGACTATTACCCTACCTGCTCCTTCTTTGTTTGATTTAACTGTAGGCATGTACCATGTTCCGTTGAAGGCTATTCACGCCTACCGGAACCCTGCACCAGCCGAGGAGCCAGAGCCGAAACCACAATTTGATCCTTCACGACAGTCTAATTATCAGTGGGATCCAGAGATGATTGTCAGCCAGTGGCAATCAGAGTCTTCCTCTTCTTCGTCCCAGTACGACCCCAACTACTATTATGGATATCCGCCAGGCCAGCCGTGGCCATAGACCAACTTAGGCCCAAAAGCCTAAGCTTGGCGGAGTACGTATTTCCCATCGACATTACATTTATGTTCACACACTCATTGCTAGATGTCGGTGCTCATACTTTTTCATTGTATCATCCATGCTAGTTTATTTTCCTTTTTATGCTTTCTTCTTGTGAGTTTAATAAACCTTAAGAAAAAACAAAAAAAATAGTTGTAGCTTTTAGTTAGTTTACTTTCCATGCTTGTAGTAGTAATTAAAAAGAAAACCTAAAAAGATTTCTTGTTCTTCTTTTTCTTGTTGGGAGCTTTCCCGTGTAAATAGTTTTATTTCTTTTCTTTTCCTTGGGAGTCGATAGGAGAAGACCATAATTAAGTTGTTGAAGTGGCTCTTATATGCATTATTGTTGATCTGACAAAAGAGCCCATATTGCCTTGTCTTCTCCTGTTTATTGAATGTCTGTAGATTCCAGCTTAGTCCAATGCACGTGCACGATTATTATTATTCACATCGTTCGGTCATGCAAGTGAAAGGCAATTATGATGATATATGATGGACTGGCTGAGTTGAGAATAGCTGGTATGAACTCGACCTCTTTTGTTTTTGTAAATATGATTAGTTCATCGTTCCTGATTCAGCCTATTATGAATAAACATGTTTGCAATGACAACTAGAGATCATAGTTTCTTGTGCCATGCTTGATTAGCTATGAGTTATAATGGTTTACCTTGCGTGCCAACATGCTATTAAAATGGTTATGATGTGGTATGATAGGGTAGTATCCTCCTCTGAATGATTTAAGTGACTTAACTTGGCACATGTTCACGCATGTAGTTGAAACAAAATCAACATAGCCTTCACAATATTTATGTTCATGGTGGATTATATCCTACTCATGCTTTCATTTAGTTTTGATTAATTTTAATGCATGTTCATGACTGTTGTCGCTCTCCAGCTGGTCGCTTCCCAGTCTTTTGCTAGCCTTCACCTGTACTAAGCGGGAATACTGCTTGTGCATCCAATCCCTTAAACCCCAAAGTTATTCCATATGAGTCCACTATACCTACCTATATACGGTATCTACCTACCGTTCCAAGTACATTTGTATGTGCCAAACTCTAAACCTTCAAATAAATATCCTGTTTTGTATGCTCGAATAGCTCATGTATCAGCTAGGGCTGTCTGTATCTTCCATGTTAGGCGGGTTATTCTCAAGAGGAGTGGACTCGGCTCCTCACTCACGAGATAAATGGATGGTCACCAGGATGCCCAGTCCCATGCTTTATGCAAACTAAATCAAAATAATTGCAAACAAAACTCCCCCTGGGACTGTTGATAGTTGGAGGCACTCATTGTTTTGAGCAAGCTATGGATTGATGCTTGTTGGTGGAAGGGGGAGTATAAACTTTACCATTCTGTTTGGGAACCGCCTATAATGTGTGTAGCATGGAAGATATCGCCATCTCTTGGTTGTTATGTTGAAAATGAAAGTATACCGCTCAAAATATTATTCACTTCTGTTTGAAAACCAAGCTCTGTCACCTCTACAAATCCCTGCTTCCCTCTGTGAAGGGCCTATCTATTTACTTTTATGCTGAGTCATCATCCTCTTATTGAAAAGCACCAGTTGGAGAGCACCACTGTCATTTGCGTTCATTACTGTTAGTTTACATTGAGTATGACTTGACTGGATCTCTTTTACCATGAATTACAATGTCTAGTCAGTCCTTGGTTTTCAAAGGTGCTCTGCATTTATGTTTTGCGGTCTCAGAAAGGGCTAGCGAGATACCACCTTGTTATATCATACTATGATTGTTTTGAGAAAGTGTTGTCATCCGAGATTTATTATTATGGCTTGCTAGTTGATTATGCTATTGATATGAGTGAACTTGAGACCTATGCGTTATTGCGAATGTGGTTAGTTATAATCCTTGCTGAAAACTTCAATGCTGGATTTACATATTTACAACAACAAGAGCAAACAGAGTTTGTAAAAGTTCTTCTTTATCACTTTCAGTTTGTCAACTGAAATGCTTGAGGACAAGCAAAGGTTTAAGCTTGAGGGAGTTGATACGTCTCCAACGTATCTACTTTTCCAAACACTTTTGCCCTTGTTTTGGACTCTAACTTGCATGATTTGAATGGAACTAACCCGGACTGACGCTATTTTTAGCAGAATTACCATGGTGTTATTTATGTGCAGGAGAAAACGTTCTCGGAATGACCTGAAATTCACGAAGCCAATTTTCAGAAAATAAGAAAAATACCTGCCAAAGATGAAGGCCAGGGGGGCCACCGTTTCTCCATGAGGGTGGGGGGCGCGCCTGCCCCCCTTGGGCGTGCCCCCTACCTCGTGGCCCCCCCTGTTGCCTCTCCGACTCCAACTCCACCTCCATATATTGAGTTTCGGGGAGAAAAAATTAGAGAGAAGAAATCATCGCATTTTACAATACGGAGCCGCCGCCAAGCCCTAAAACCTCTCGGGAGGGCTGATCTGGAGTCCGTTCGGGGCTCCGGAGAGGGGAATACGTTGCCATCGTCATCATCAACCATCCTCCATCACCAATTTCATGATGCTCACCGCCGTGCATGACTAATTCAATCGTAGGCTTGCCGGACGGTGATGGGTTGGATGAGATCTATCATGTAATTGAGTTAGTTTTGTTAGGGTTTGATCTCTAGTGTACACTATGTCCTGAGATTGATGTTGCTATGACTTTGCTATGCTTAATGCTTGTCACTAGGGCCCGAGTGCCATGATTTCAGATCTGAACCTATAATGTTTTCATCAATATATGAGTGTTCTTGATCCCATCTTGCAAGTCTATGGTCACCTATTATGTGTTATGATCCGTTAACCGCAAAGTGACAATAATCGGGATACTTACCGGTGATGACCATAGTTTGAGGGGTTCATGTATTCACTATGTGTTAATGTTGTGTTCCGGTTCTCTATTAAAAGGAGGCCTTAATATCCCTTAGTTTCCGTAAGGACCTCGCTGCCACGGGAGGGTAGGACAAAAGATGCCATGCAAGTTCTTTTCCATTAGCACGTATGACTATATTCGGAATACATGCCTACATTATATCAATGAACTGGAGCTAGTTCTGTGTCACCCTAGGTTATGACTATTACATGATGAACAGCATCCGGCATAATTCTCCATCACCGATCCGTTGCCTACGAGCTTTCCATATATTGTTCTTCGCTTATTTACTTTTCCGTTGCTATTGCTATCATCACTACAAAATACCAAAAACATTACTTTTACTACTGTTACCTTTTGCTACCGTTATCGCTACTATCATATTACCTTGCTACTAAACACTTTGCTGCAGATATTAAGTTTCCAGGTGTGGTTGAATTGACCACTCAGCTGCTAATACTTGAGAATATTCTTTGGCTCCCCTTGTGTCGAATCAATAAATTTGGGTTGAATGCTCTACCCTCGAAAACTGTTGCGATCCCTATACTTGTGGGTTATCAATTGCAGGGACCATCCGACCATTATCCATCATGGCGGTTCAGCCGCACTGGTCCTCGACCCAATCATTGATGGATTTCACCTCACGTGAGTCCTCATGGACGGTGGTAGCATCATGAACCTGCTCTATCAGGATACAGTGTGCAAAATGGGCATTAATCCATCAAGAATTAAGCCCACAAAGACTACCTTTAAAGGAGTCATACCAGGTGTAGAGGCCCGTTGTACGGGCTCAATCACACTAGAGGTTGTCTTCGGATCTCCGGACAATTTCCAAAGTGAAGAGCTGATCTTCGATATCGTCCCCTTTCGCAGCGGCTATCATGCACTGCTCAGACAAACCGCATTTTCACGCTTCAACGCGGTGCCACACCAGGCTTATCTTAAGCTCAAGATACCCGGCCCACGCGGCATCATAACAGTCAATGGAAACACAGAACGCTCCCTCCGCACCGAGGAGCACACCGTTGCGTTAGCAGCAGAAGTACAGAGCGGCCTCCTCAAGAAGAACCTTAATTCGTCAGCCGAGCTCCCGGACAATGTCAAACGAGTCCAGACTACTCTGCAGCAGGACAACCTAGCTCGTCAAGAGCTCGACTAGCAATTCGGCCTCCGCCCCAGTCCCAACCACGAAGCGACATTCGTACCGCGCGTACATAACTACGCACTCAAAATACTATGGGCATAGACGGAGGCATAACTATCTTGTGATCGATAATACGGCTCGACCACTCCTGGACACATATACTTTCAATTTATCCTTTTTAGGTCTTTTTCCGTAGGTTTCTTCTGACGACCTGATCATCGGTCCTCTTGGCAGTATGGATACACCAAGATGGCAAGAAGCACTGGCGTACAAGGGAATCCTTAGATGGTCTCTTTAACGATCACTCTACCTGCTTTCAGGACCGCACGCGGCTCTCCCTTGGTTGTGGCATGTTAAATAGCCCAGTTGCTTATCACACCACTTGTACAAATACGATCTGACGTATTAATCAAACTATAACGGAAACAATTTGCGGCCCAACTTCTTCGGCACTAGCTTACTACCCTTTTTTCCTTTTTCTTTGATGATTTTTTCTCGAAGTTGCGACCGTACACTTTGGTACGCTCTAATCTGCCAGGGGCTTCATCGCGACCCATAATATCGCAACAAAGTCCAAACACTTTCTACAACATAGTTCGGCACCCCGAATTTAGCATTACACTACTAGGAAAAGGGCTAAAGATTAAATTGACACTAATGGCGCACCAGAGAAGTGGTGCACCACTACTATTAACTAATGGCGCACCATGTGGAGATGCACCATTAGTGTGGAAGACACTAATGGCGCACCAGGCACACGGTGCGCCACTAGTAACAAAATGTTTTTTTTTCATTTTTCCAAACCTACTAATGGCGCATCCGGGCAGAGTGCGCCATTAGTAGTTAGAACTACTAATGCCGCACCAGCCATAGAGTGTGCCACTATTGTATTTTTTTTACTTTTTGCAAAACTACTAATGGTGCACCGTTGCGTAGTTTAAACTAGTAATAGCGCACTGTGCCATGGTGCGCCATTAGTACAAAAATTATTATTTTTCTTTTTTGCAAAACTACTAATGGCGCATGTCTGTGTGGTGCGCCATTAGTATTTTGGGTTACTAATGGCGCATGGCTATGTGGTGCGCCATTAGTAACCTGGGACCAGCTAGATATTTTTGGACAGCCACACCTACACACTCACTTTCCCCACTTCATTCCCCCCACCTCCTTCTCTAAGCTTGTCGGCTGCCTCCTCCTCCTCACCTCATTTGCACCATAGATTCATCAAAATTAAGTGTTGAAATTACCTTTTTTTGATAGGTAAGTAAGGGGAAAGCTATCTTCATGTTGTAGATCTACTTTTTTTCTCCCTAGCTCGCTCCAACAACGTGCACATGCACTTTTTGTGGCCTAGCTAGATCTATGTATGTTTGTGGTGTTGCATATGTTTGTGGTGTTGCATATATGTTTGTGTTTGCAGGTACCGGTATTTGATGCGATAGTTGCCAATATTTTGCCGGAATGTTGATTCATTTCTGTTTTGGCGAGAATTTTGGCACTATGCATTCTTTTTGGTCCTATTTTTAGGGAAAGTCATGCCAAATTTTTTCTTGGTTCTAAAATATCGTTTTGCTCTACCCCGCAGGCGACCATGGTCCGCACGATGACCGAAGGCATCGTGAATAGGTTTTTGAGCTCCGCGAAGGCCGAGATGCTTCAAAAGAACGAGATGGAGATAAGATGTCCGTGTCGAAGATGCAAGCTGAAGAGCCTTATTGCGGACCCGGATTCCGGGCAGGTGCGGGACCACCTACTCTTGCATGGTTTCATGGATGGCTATCGGTGGCAAGGTGATGAAGATGACTATGAAGTCGTCCATGGGGGCCGAGCAAGAAATGAGGAAGGGCAACAAGACAACCACCGTGGCTCGGGCGGGTGAGAAGACGAAGAATCTCCAGGACATGATCACGACGGTGATGTTGTACACAGTCATCATGTAGAAGATGTCGGACATGATGATGAGGAAGATGCCGGAGCAGACGAAGGGCATGATCATGAAGATCAAGATGCCGGAGGAGCAGACGATGATGGACCATCGATGGGCTGGGTGCGGGACCCTCATATTCAAGAGCTGCTTCTCAAGCAGACGGATAACGCAAGAGCTGCCGCCCGAGAGAAAGCCAAGGTGGATCAACTGGAGATAGACGCGGTTACTCCATTGTATGAAGGATGCAGACCCGAGGATACCTGCCTGAAAGTAACGCTCATGGCTTTGGAGATGAAGGTAAAACACAAAATGACCGACGCATGCTTCGACTAGAACATGTCATTCTGGCACGAATGTCTTCCCAAGGGGAAAAAGTGCCCGACCAGTTTCGAGGAGGCGAAGAAAGTCGTGTGTCCTCTAGATTTACCGCACGAAATACCATGTGTGCATGAACAATTGCATCATTTATCGGGGCGAGCACGCGGAGTCTACCATATGTCCGGTGTGTGGAGTCACTCGATACAAGAAGAGGAAGAAAGCTCCTCGAAAAGTGGTGTGGTACTTTCCGATCACTCCTCGTCTGCAGCGGTATTTCGCGGACCCTAAGGTAGCAGAGCTCCTACGTTGGCACGCGGATAGGGAGGAGAAGAAGCAAGAAGATGACGCAAATGATCCGGAGATAAATAAAAAAGACAAGATGCTGAGTCACCCTAAGGATGGGAGCCAGTGGCAAGCGTTGAACTTCGAACACCCAGAATTTGGGAAGGATCCAAGGAACATCGTGTTGGGCGCGAGCACCGATGGAGTCAATCCGTTTGGCAGCCAGAGAAGCACACATAGCACCTGGCCTGTGTTTGTGTGGATGTACAACCTTCCCCCCTAGTTGTGCATGAAGAGGAAGTACATTCACATGAGTATGCTAATTGAAGGGCCGAAACAACCAGGGAACGACATCAATCTGTATCTGGGGCTGCTAAAAGAGGAGCTAGACACGCTGTGGAAAATGCCAGCCAATACATGGGACGCTGCAGAGAAAGAATATTTCCCTATGAGAGCCGCACTGCTCACGACGGTGCACGACTATCTCGGTTACGGATATCTCGCGGGGCAGGTGGTCCACGGATTTTCTGGATGCGTCAGGTGCATGGATGACACAACGTATCGCCAGCTAGAAAGAGATCCTAGGTCTTCGAAAACCGTGTTCATGGGACATCGAAGGTGGCTTCACGACGATGACCCGTGGAGGAAATGCAAGGATCTGTTCGATGGTGAAACCGAACTCCGAAGACGCCCGTGTACGAGGAGCGGCGAGGAAGTAGACGGGCTGTTGAAAATTTGGAAAGATTGCCCACTGCCGGGAAAGAAGCAAAAGGCGCCAGAGCCGGGAAAGAAGCGAAAGGCGCCAGAGCTGCTGCTGAAGGTATGGAAAATGAGGTCTGTTTTCTGGGACTTGCCGTACTGGAAGATCCACCGTGTGCCTCACAGCCTTGATGCCATACATATCACGAAGAACGTGTGCGAGAGTCTGCTTGGTACCCTGCTCAACATGCCAGAGAGGACCAAAGATGGGCCGAAAGCAAGGGCAGACTTGAAATCAATGGGCATCAGGCAGGAGCTTCATGCTAATGATGATGATGATGATGATGAGGCGAAGTAGGACACAGAAAGTCGTCGCAAAGGCAAAAAGGCCAAGAAGACCGGAAATGACTACCCTCCCGCGTGCTTCACTCTAAGTCAGGAGGAGATCAAGCAGTTTTTCACCTGCCTCGTAGGAGTAAAACTTCCTTACGGTTACGCGGGGAAGATAAGCAGATACCTAGACCCAGCGAAGCAGAAGTTCAGCAGAATGAAGTCTCACGACTGTCACGTGCTGATGACGCAGATACTTCCAGTTGCAATCTATGGGATCATGGACGCGCACGTTCGTGAAACGCTATTTGGCCTATGCAACTTTTTCAACGTCATCTCTCGGAAGTCGGTTGGCGTGAGGCAACTCAGAAGGCTACAGGAAGAGATCGTGGTGATACTATGCGAGCTTGAGATGTACTTCTCGCCCGCATTCTTCGATGTTATGGTGCATCTGCTGGTCCATATCGTGGAGGATATCATCCAACTCGGGCCGACGTTCTTGCACAGCATGATGCCGTTCGAAAGGATGAATGGTGTCATCAAAGGATACGTTCGCAACATGTCATGTCCAGAGGGAAGTATAGCCAGGGGCTTTCTGACTGAAGAGTGCATCTCCTACTGCACAAATTATCTAGGCATCGAGAACCCCATTGGTCTGCCCATCAACAGGCACCTCGGTAGGCTCGCTGGATGGGGTCACCGTGAGGGTCGCCGCGAAATGCATCTCGACTTCGAGGGTCGACTTGCCGACTTTGAAAGAGCAAACCTAGTCGCCCTACAACACATAGATGTGGTCAATCCTTGGGTGGTAGAGCACAAAACCTTTATTGAGAAGACGTACAATGACCGAGGCCAACAGAGGACGGACGGAGATATAATCAAAGAGCACTACTCATGTTTCACGTGTTGGTTCAAGCAGAAGCTTCTGTCGTACCCTTTACATGAGGATTCTTCCGCGGAAGAACAACTCATATTCGCCTTGTCACAGGGCGCCGAGCACAATCTGATGACCTATGAGGCATACGATATCAACGGCTACACATTCTACACCGAGGACAAGGACATGAAGAGCGATGGTTATCAGAACTCCAGGGTAACGATGGAATCCTACACCGGTAACGACAAGGACAGATACTACGGAAGGATCAAGGAGATCTGGGAGCTGAGCTACGCTGGAGAGAAGGTCCCGATGTTCCGTGTCAGATGGGCCAAGAGCGTCCTAAAAGAAGACCGGTATTTCACCACCATGGTTATACCCGAAGCCAAATCCAAGACCGCGAGCGCAAACGTCACCGCGAAAAATGAGCCATGGGTACTGACTTCCCAAGTGGACCAATGCTTCTTCATTACCGACCCGTCAAAGCCCAGTCATGTTGTCTTGAGGAGAGGCAAAAGGAAGATCATCGGAATGGATGGAGTAGCCAATGAGCAAGACTTCGACAAGTACGGCGACCCGAAGATCGAACATGACGACGACGATGAAGTAGTAGCAGCATACACCACAAGAAGAAGTAGGACCACCCTACCTAAAGGACGTCCGTTCCACAAAAGAACTCCATTTGCGAAAAAGAAGGGCAAGAAGATTATGAACAGATAGCTAGCTAAGATCGACTGTATTTAAATCGTAGTCTTCATTTCTCGGTTGTATTTCATCGGCACTTTTTGATATCATGAATATTTTTAAATTTCATGGGCACTTTTTGAATTCATGAATATTTTTTCAAATTTGATGATATTTTTTCATATTCAATATGATAAAATATTGAATATTCATGAGGACACTCGATCTCGATCCCCCTCCATCTCGATCGCTATCCCCCTCCATCTCGATCTCGATCCCACCCGCACCCTCCCTCGCTAGCTCCACCGCGGCCGACGACCCACCGCA
>NC_041384.1:101045078-101091680 GCF_002162155.2 Triticum dicoccoides
AGCTCCCCCGTGCCCCGAGCCGGAGGAGGAGGACCAGGAGGAGGACGAGGAGGAGGAGGAGGAGACAACGACCGTCTCTACCCCACCGGACTCCACCCTCACCGCCACCTCCCCTTCTGCGGCAGATTCCCGTAGGTAATTTCGTGCCACCTCCTCCGCTATCCCCCCTCATCTCTCCTCTAGTTCTAGGGTTCGCACCATCACCGTTGAGCTCCGCCACGGTCGAATCCCTAGCTTGTTGATTTGCCTATATGCGACGGCGCGCTCTTGCTCCATCCATCTAGGGTCCAGACCTCCATCCGCATCTCCCTCCCCGGCGAGGTTCGAGGGCACCACGGCCGTCGCCAAGTTCACCTCACCTTAGCCTTTGTCGTCTGTAGACATGTATATATGTAGCTGCTTATCATCTGCAAGTCATTGAAATACTAGTGATGAATGATTGCCAGAATTGAGTTTGTGATGCTCTTTTCTGTAATGCAAGAATCTAGGTTGATGATCCAGCGGTAGTAGGTTACGTTTCTGCATCAGGTGCATTTCTGCTGCTACCTCACTGTCATGTGCTGCCGTGACTTGCTAACCAAATTGGTTTGTGTCAATTTCATAAACTTGCAGGCTTATAGAATTAGAAATACTATTGTATTAGATACCCTCACTGTCATGGGCTTTCTATTATTAGTCAAGTAGTATGCTTAGAATCTTGTTGGGAGAGTAAAGCTTTGCTTTCAGTTTTTTCTTGTATGTGGGGATTGCTACAGCTCATACAGGAGAAAATTGATAACTGCTATGTCATTGTGTACTCCCTCCGTGCCAAGTGTAATGTCAAGTTTAGATTGGTCAATATGGTTCTCGTTTTTAAATTTTTTACATGCTCTCATTTTTTGTGTGGGTAATGTTTTATACGCTCTTTATCTCTTCCCTTGACACACATTTGATGAGGCAGTGGGCGATATAGCTTTCTAGCTCCTTAGGGGGTTGTTCCTCTTTACAGGTGTGTTAAACAGGGTTTTATGTGGTCATATGGAGTTTATTAGGTAGAGAAAGTACCTTGTGATTTTTCTAATTTTGGACATATATCAAGTCTCACCAAGACATCTTCATTACAACACACAGGAGTGAAAATATATCAAGTGTAATGTGATACAGATGCTGTCAAAATGAGAAAATTGTTAAAAAACACTCAGCTTATCCAAGACATCATCATTACATTCTAGACAGGATAGAAACCTACTTTGTTTAGAAATAGAGTCAGAATTTGAAAAGGAAAACCCTTAAGCCAAACATACAACCTAGCTCTGCATTAGTTGTTTTGTGCTTCAAGTGTCCCAGTCAAGGACAACTGAGTGGTTGCAAAATAATATTATGTGGTCAATGTGGATTTACTATTTTCTGGTGATAGTTCTGAACTGGTAAATAAGTTAACATGCGTAAGTGAGACTTGGCATTTTAAAGCTTAGGGTCTTCAACGTCAACCATGAATTGGGATGATAATGTTATTTTGCCTTCTTAACAGAATGGTGTCATAATCAGAACAAAGCTGCTGCAAATGCATACCTTTTTTTTACAAGTGCATCTGCACCTTCTGATCCATTTAGAGTTATCATAAATATATTTCCAAGGTTTTTTTCATTTCACTGTAGAGTCTTTGCTTCTGGACTCAATGCACATTCATCAGTCATAAGAGATAAATACTAGTAAGTCAAGGGCACCAGAATTTGATCATGCCTCTTTTGAGAAGTATGTCTATTGATTCAAAATTGATCATACTATTGATGATTTTTTGTTGGGTGACCTATTATATCTGGAATGGAAGCTCACATAAGTTGAGCCGATTTTTTTCCATATGAAAGCAGAGGACCATATGGTTTGTGGCTGGGTTTTGTCTCCGACCATTATGTCGTGATGAATTTGCAGGTACCCCGAGAGGCCCTTGAGTTTGCCGGAATGTCGATTAACTTCCGTTCCGGCAAATTCGGGTACTCCATATGTCCTATTTTCAACAAAGGTCATGCTGAAATTTTCCGTGAATTTTAGCATGACTTTGCTAAAAATAGGACATATGGGGTACTTGCGACTAATGCATGGACCGGGGTATCTTAGTACTTAGTTAAGTAGGATCAACTGCCCCGCCATTCTTGCTGCATTAAACCATAGGTGGCAATAGAGCCAAGTGATTAGGCCCAACTTAGAATTCTCCTTAGCATCGATAAACCCTAGATGATAAACCCAACATAGGTGGCAATAGAGCCAAGTGATTAGTGCCAGTGATTAGGCCCAACCTAGGGTGCCTCGGCATTGATAAACCCTAAATGATGAAAACTTAACTTGGCTTCTATAGGGTGCCTCGGTGTCGATGAGAACCTAAATGATGTACGCTTAGGGTTTTAGGGTGCCTCACCGTCGACAAACCCTAAATGATAAAAGCTTAGCTTTTAGGATGCCTCGGTGTCGACAAACCCTAAATGATGAGACCATGATCTTGTTCCTTGACAATAGGCAACGGAAGGACCGGCGCCCGAGCGTGCTCGGCACCGTCAGGGAGGAATTTACTGAAGTGAACTCCGACGGGCAACCGACGGCGCCCAAACAAGTAGTCAAGGGGTACTCGGTTCAGCTCGGGTGCATTCTCCGGAGCACCGTCTCGATCAACACCGAGAACCTAAGGCATAAGGACCGAGGGAATTTGCGCAGCCTCCTCTTCACGAAGCTGCACGAATGATACAAGTTCCCCGCTGAGTTTGAAAACACACGCCTCTCAGGGAATAAAGTGAACAATGCCGCCCTCACGAAGATGAGCACGGCCCTGTCTACTTGGAGAAGCACGGTGAAGGCAATGATTGATAAAGGTGATAGTTATGACAAGATCAAGGCGAAATATCCTTTGATGAGCGAAGATGACTACAAGGAGTTCAAGATCAAGTGTGAGAGCCCTGCTGAAAGTGCTAGTGATCAACAAGAGGGGGGTGAATAGGCGATTTTTATGAAAATCTTCAAAACATGGAAGTTTCAAAGACAAACGATAGAAATAAACCTATTACCATGCAGCGGAAGGTAGACTACACTAGGCAAACCATAGTCAAGTATTCATTGAAGTGAAAGCACAATGACTAATAGCAGCTAGGCAGTAAGGATCAGGTAGGAAGATATTGTGAAGCCAATCAGAACAAGCAGTCACTCAGTGAAGACAAAAGATAATGCAATCATACAATGACTTCACAAGGACCAACAGTAAGTAAAGGGAAGGTAATGATGAAACCAGTGACTCATTAAAGACAATGATTTGTTGGACCAGTTCCAACTGATGTGACAGTTGTACGTCTGGTTAGGGCGGCTAGGTATTTAAACCTGAGAAAACACAGCCCCGGACACCCAATCCTGAACACGCAGCTCAGGACACCCAGTCCTCACCGTATTCCCCTTGAGCTAAGGTCACACAGACCTCGCCCAATCACTCTGGTAAGTCTTCAAGGTAGAGTTTCAAATCTTCACAGACTTCGTTCATCGGCGATCCACAATGACTCTTGGATGCTCAGAACGCGACGCCTAACCGGCTGGAGGATTCACAGTCCTCAAGTGTAATAAGTCTTCAGATCACACAGACAAGAAGACTTAAGTGATGCCTAACACTCTTTGGCTCTGGGTGGTTAGGGCTTTATCCTCTCAAGGAATTCTCTCTCAAAGGCTTCGAGGTGGGTTGCTCTCAAACGACAAAAGCCGTACTTTAACTCTGAGCAGCCAACCGTTCATGGTTATAGGGGGTGGGCTATTTATAGCCACTAGGCAACCCGACCTGATTTGTCTGAAATGACCCTGGGTCACTAAGGAACTGACACATGTTCCAATGGTCAGATTTCAAACACACACGGCAACCTGACTTGGGTTACAAGCAAGGCTGACTTGTCCAACTCTGAACAAGATTCGCTCTCATAGTCTTCACTCGAAGACATAGGATTTTGGTTAAGCATCACTTCAGTCATTCTGACTGGTTCTCTTGGACCCCACTTAATAGTACGGTGGTTCCTATGACTCAACAAAGAAGAAAAAGAACTACGAAAGATCTAAGTCTTCGCGCTCCATAGTCTTCATGCGATGTCTTCTCTTGTCATAGTCTTCAATGTGAATATCTTCACATACCACCTTTGACTTCAATGTCTTCATACATTTTTAGGTGTCATCTCTGGTAGGAAATCGAATCAATGAGGGACTTCTACCTGTGGTATCCTGCAATTCTCACAAACACATTAGTCCCTCAACTAGGTTTGTCCTCAATACTCCAAAACCAACTAGGGGTGGCACTAGATGCACTTACAATCTCCCCCTTTTTGGTGATTGATTGCAAACTAGTTGAAGTTTTCAACGGGGAATATAATATGTGAACTTTGTAAAGGATAAGGAATTGTCTTCATAAGTTGCAAGGGCTCCCCCTGAAGATGTGCATACAAGTAATTTGCTTTTGGAATGCAAATGCACATGGCAGGTTGTACTTGTGGAGATCTTCTTCAACTTATGATGACAACTCATCATGCATGAAAAGTATGTGAAGATAATGACATGCATAATGAAAAATGGACGTCTGCAAAATGATCTAAGTGCGGAATTTATCGTCGCACATGCAGAATTTATCATCGCATCACAGAATAGCAAATAAGTAGCAGACGACCATCGAGTTTAAGTGTTACAACTCAAAGAACCAAATGTATCAAAACGAGAGTTGTAAACACTAGGCAAAACATAAAGTAACTGCCCATATGGACCCGCTTGAAGACTATCAAACTCATATGCTTCTCCCCCTTTTGTCGGGAAGGACCAAAAAGGTTTGAAGACATAGAGCATCTACTCGTTCCCATGAAGAGTAGGTGAAGTAGCAAGGTCGTCGGTGGTGTTCGGTGGTGCAGAAGAACTTGGGGCAGTGTCGATGCGTGCAGAAGTAGGGGGTGGTGAAGTAGCATCGTCTTCGTCCTCAATTACTCTGGCATTCACAGTTGCCGGCGGAGGAAGAGAACTCAGAGTCTTCAAGAGATGGAGTTCGTCGCAGCACAGTCCTTCGGGGAGGTGTGGAGTCAAACTTGAAACGTTCAGAGAAGCCATCCTCTTGAAGATCATCCTCAGAACACATAAGCGTCAGCCCTTTCCATGTACGCCGACAGGTTTCATGGGCAACAAAGGCATTCTTGGTGGCAAGATTGCGAGTGCGGTTGACATCCACCAAGAGGCTTTGCATTTGGCGCTTCAGCCAGTCATGATGCCTATCCTGTTTCTGATGAAGGGCAACGTATGTGAAGAGTGGCATAAAATTGGAGCAGCAACTCTTCGTTCCAGTGCTCTTGGTCGGTGACGAAAGGCAACAAGCCAACCTCTTTGAAGCAATCCAGAGCTTCTTCCAAGCAGGGCAGTCCAGTTATTGCTTCGGTGTCAAGACGCATATGAGGGAAGATGCGACCTTGATTGTACAGAATGCATGAGTAATAACTTCGCTGTGGATAGCTCCAAAACCGATCAGAAGATATTCTTTCCCTTGAGTAGGGGTTCTTGGAGCTATTGAAGAAGGTGTTGTCTGCTTTGAAGCCATTGACATTAAAGGATCCAGGTGCTGATGCAGAACCTGGAAACCTGGGCAACCTTGGCATTGGCTTCTGTACCTGAGGCATGTGCTCAACATGATAGTCAAACTGAGGACCAGTAGCAGGCGCAGGAACAGGAGTAGTAGCATCATTTGCTTCACTGACTTCTGGCTCATTGGTAGGTGCAGGCTCCATGTTTGCTTCAGCCATGACAACGTCATTGGCTTCATTTGTGTTGGTGGTGGCAGCCTCAAGATTTTCTACCTCCACTTGATGAGCTGGAGGGTCGGGCACAGACACGTTCTCCTCAAGAACATGTTCTTCAGTAATGGGGGGAGTAGGGACACGTTCTTCTTCTTGGGTGTCATCGGCTGATGCAGCCGGAATGTCTTCAGCAGCTTTAGCCTCAGATTCGGAGACATTCACAATAGGAGTGGCATCTGGAAACACTTGACGTGCAACAGAGTGGTGGGGCACTTCTCCTTCTGGAACGCTCGAGAGAGGGACTTGAAACCTTGGTCCTTTGCGAAGCCTGCGTAATGCTGGTGACGCCTTTGGAGATGGAGTTGGCTGGGCCTCAAAGTCATCTTCTTCTTCTTGTCGGGGTGGTGTGACTTGTTGTTGTGGGTAATCAGCCCATGATGCATCCTGAGCAATTGGCGTCAGAGGACGACCAATGCTGATGAGTTCGCTGTGCATAAGCACAGGCGATGATACCTGTTGGTGCTCGATCTAAGGAAGAACTACATCATCTTCAACATTGTCATGGTGACCAATGTCTTTAGCAGCGGTGGGATCAACTGCTGGAATATCTTCAGCTGTATGAGCCTCTGTGGAAGCAGGCTCATGGATAATCAGTTGGCGCTCTTGGTGTGTAGATGCAGGGCGAACCATTGAGATAGGTTCAACAACTAAGGGCTCTGTGGGAGAAGCCCGATCCTTCTTGGTCTTCCGCTTCTTCTTGGAGGGAGCAGCATCAGAGGCTTCAGGATGTTTCCTCTTTCTGGCTTCAGCCTCAACAGTCCTCATCTTCTTCAGTTCTGAAGCGGTTGACCTGACCTTTGGCTTCGAGCCAGTCATGCTGGCTGGGAAGATAATGGGATGTGCTTCCTGCCTTGGTGCGTCGGGTTCGGCCACAGCAGGCTTCTTCTTCTTCTTTGCAGCCATCCTGGGATCGATGCCAGGATGCCCAAGGGCCTTGCGCTTCTCAGCCTCATTGTAGACTTGCACACACTTGTCAGCCAGGCTCTTCATGCGCTCACGAAAGCCTTGAGCTTCTTCACGCTTCTTGAGAAAGGCTTCTTTGAGCTCGTGCAGCATGATGTTGAAGTTCTTGACCTCTTGCACGCTGAGCTTGGCCATATGCTTCTTAAACTGAGCTTTCTAAAAGTCGATCTTTTCCTTCAGTTCAACGATGCGCTGAGCTAGAGCTAGCTCTGAAGCAATGGCACCATGGAAGGCGACACTGAGGCCAATTGGAAGTTGCAGATCTTCAAAGCTGAGGTTGGGCGTGTCAAACCACTCATCAATGAAGTTGTGGATGATTGCCGCATCAAAGAGAGGCAAATCATTGAAGATTTCTGCTTCTTCTTTGCTCTTGATCAGTTGCTCAAGAGCGTCATCTGCAAGATCTTCATCGCTGGACAGATCAATGGTGTCGTTGCGCAGAATAGCAGCAGAAGTCAGTTCTTGGCTGGTGTGTTGCAAAGGCATCTTTACTCTTGAGGGCTTGGAGATGCGTGACAAATCTTCAGACTGCACACTATCTTCAGGAGGTGCAGTAGCCAGTGGCTTTGCTCATGAGATTTTTGGTGCTGAGGCAGGCATTGAAGCTTTAGGCTTCTTCAGTTTCTTTGGCTTCGGGGGGGGGGGGGGCAGGCGCTTCATCAGATTCAGCGTCATCTGCAGGCTCATCCACAACTGTCCCTTGAACCTTGATATGGGTGATGAGACCTTCCAGGTTGTAGAAGGGCCCAACAAGATTGGGTTCAGCTTCGCGGGTGCCATCGGCACGGGGAGCAGAAGGGCCGGGGTTGATGTCAAGTCCCCATGACTTCTTGTTTTGCTTGCCCGAATTCTTGGCAAACTGGAAGTTGCACTTGAACAGATTGTCTTCACGACACCATAGTAGTGACAATGGGTGTGCATCTGCAGGGTGTGGTCCATGGACCATGCAGGGATAGAAGCCTTATTCAATGGCTTCATCTCTGGACCTGGGTTGAAGATTTTTGTATAGGATGTCTCCCCAAGGTCGCTTGATGGCATTTTTCTCAGCATATTCCTGGGTCACAAACCGGTATTTGAACCATTGTTCTGCCCAATATCTTTGAATCCATTGGATTCGGGTCTTGCGCTGATTGTAATCCTCTTTAGGATCTGTCTTGTAAATCTCTGAGAGGTCATCAGGCAAATCTCTTGACGTTCCCCCACGACGCTGTCTGTCACCCTTCCTTACTGATTTCTCTGCAGCCATGAACTTCAAACTGAATGGCTTTAACACATTCAAAGGCTTCAAAGGCTTTCGCTTGCTTGACAAACAGGAACTGGCTTCGGGAGAATTTATATGATACTGTAAGAATCCTGCAAATGAATGCAGACTATGAGAACCAAGGGATTCTCCCACGGACATGTACCTGTGACAGCATTAAGGTGCGAGGGAAGGGGAAGTGGTCATATGCATTCTCAGAAGATTTTGAAGATAAATCAGTTTAGAAGACATTGACCTCATCGTGCGAAGACATTCACTCATAGATAAGGAGTTGGTTCCAGATTTGTACGAATCCACGGATCAGTACAAGTGAGGAATCTAACTACTTTGTGAAGCATAAGTGAACATACTAGGCATATTATGAGATGCAGTATGAAATAGATCCAACTTGTGTGAACAGAAACTTCTTGTGGTAGAAAGTGATGAATCTATAGGATCAAAGGGGCTGTAAAAAGGAAGTTTTATTTACCACACGAAGAACTTCTAGACGGAGTGGAAGAGGAGGCCGAGCAGTTCGATCGTCCGTGCCCTAACTTGGCGACGGAGGACACCTATGGCGACGGCGGAGAAGATGATGTCCGCGGCTGGGGTGAAGACGGCGTCGGAGAGGTTGCGGCAGCTAAGCGCTTCGTCACCAGCGTGGTCGAGGGCTAACGGTGGCGCTAGGGTTCGTGCGAGAGTGGAAGAAAAGATAATGACTGTGGTGAGGCATGTATTTATAGGGACAGGGACGGCACAGTGTTATTACACAGGTGCCCCTGGTGATTCACATCTGAAGGACACGTGGCTATCATGCAACATATCGGAGGTTATTCCATGTTCCCACGCACACCTGGATTGTCGGGTGGTCGTTCCCACTTCTCCGGGTTTCAGGTGAAGGAATTAGCATTGAAAGCGGACTTAATGTTTTTCTCTGTATCTTCTGCTGACAAGGACGCAGAGAAGACATTCGATAGTTTCAAGAGAATGCATATGATTTGGAGAGATAGAGTTTGAGATAGAAAGCATAGAGAGGTTAGGGTCCGATCACATTCACTTAGTTCAAAAGATTCAACAAGAAGACATAGCTATAAGTGAATGATGTAGAGGACAGAACACTAGTATATATATATATATAATCAACATAGTGAAGATAATCATGAAGACAGGTTGAGATTGAAGCCAAACCAAATGTGAAGACATAGCAAATGCAACGCATGGGTGAAACACTTCAAACAGAAGAATTTGGTGGTGGCGTTACCCACCGTATAGGAAGTATTAGACCCAGACACGACGCACAATTATCGTGGTGCTCCGAAGTCAAATTCCACATTAATGTATTCACACTTAGAATGTATGTCTTCATTGATTGAAGATATACTTTACTTCGTGTGTTGCACATCCAAGTCATCAATATGCATAAGTGTTAGGATGTGTGCCTGATCATAGGACATTTGAGGATTCCAGGATATTTAGCTCACACCATAACTTGCAAAATATCTTCTCATCCAAGGGCTTGGTGAAGATATCGGCCAATTGCTCTTCAGTGTTGACGTGTATGATATCAATATCTTCCTTCACAACATGATCTCTGAGAAAGTGATGACGAATTTCAATGTGCTTTGTCTTCGAGTGCTGAACTGGGTTGTTGGCGATCTTGATGGTGCTTTCATTGTCGCAGTAGAGTGGCACTTGCTTCAGATGAATGCCATAGTCTTTGAGTGTTTGCTTCATCCATAGAAGTTGAGCGCAGCAAGATCCAGCAGCAATGTATTTAGATTCAGCACTGGAGAGAGATACACAGTTCTGCTTCTTTGAAGACCAACATACAAGTGATCGTCCCAGAAAATGACATGTGCCTGATGTAGACTTGCGATCCACCTTGTCACCAGCATAATCAGCATCCGAGAATCCAACCAGATCAAACTCTGAGCCCTTTGGATACCATAATCCTAGTGTTGGGGTGTAAGCCAAATATCGAAGAATTCACTTCACAGCTAAGTGCTGCGATTCCTTTGGTGCCGCTTGGAATCGAGCACACATGCAAACACTAAGCATAATATCTGGCCTAGATGCACATAGATAAAGTAAAGAACCAATCATGGAGCGGTATACCTTTTGATCGAACTCTTTACCATTGTTGTCGGGACCCAGATGATGTTTGGCTGGCATTGGCGTCGTGAAGCCTTTGAAGTCTTGCATACCAAATTTCTTCAGGCAATCTTTGAGGTACTTCTCTTAAGATATAAAGGTGCCGTTGCGTTGCTGACGTATTTGAAGACCAAGGAAGAACTTCAGCTCACCCATCATGGACATCTGATATTGCTCTTGCATCATATATCCAAACTCTTCACTGTATTTCTGATTGGTGCAGCCAAAGATAATGTCATCCACATATATTTGGCACACAAACAGTTCACCATCATATGTCTTCGTGAAGAGAGTGGGGTCGAGGGAACCAGATTTCAAGCCTTTTCTCTTCAGGAAGTCTTTGAGTGTGTCATACCAAGCCCGAGGTGCTTGTTTCAGGCCATACAGTGCCTTGTTGAGCTTGTACACCATGTCAGGATGTTTTGGATCTTCAAAGCCAGGCGGTTGTGCAACATATACTTCTTCTTCAATCTTGCCATTGAGAAAAGCGCTCTTCACATCCATTTTATATAGAAGTATGTTATGATGATTTGAATAGGCCAGCAGTATGCGTATGGCTTCAAGTCTAGCCACAGGAGCAAATATTTCATCGAAGTCAATCCCTACAACTTGAGTGTATCCTTGAGCAACGAGATGAGCTTTGTTTCTGACAACTTGACCATGCTCATCTTGCTTGTTGTGATATATCCATTTGGTGCCTATTATATTGTGCTTGCGAGGATCAGGATGCTTAACCAGTTCTCGTACATTATTCAGCTCAAACTGTTGAAGCTCTTCTTGCATAGCTTGAATCCATTCAGGTTCCATGAAGGCTTCTTCAACTTTCTTGGGTTCAGTTATTGATACGAATGCGAAGTGCCCACAGAAATTTGCTAGCTGTGTTGCCCTTGAACAAGTGAGTGGACCTGGTGCATTGATGCTATCAATTATTCTCTCAATCTGCACTTCATTTGCAACACAAGGATGTACAGGACGAAGATTTTGCTCTTGCTGATCATTGTCATTGTTAGAGGGATTGTCTTCAGGCTGAGCATTGTCTTCAGGTTGATCAGGTGCAGAGATGATAAGTTCCTCTTCAGGTTGAGCTTCAGAAGGTATGATTTCTCCAGTTCCCATAAGTTTGATTGATTCACTGGATGGAACTTCATCTAGCACATTTGGCAGGTGCTCTCTTTGTGAGCCGTTAGTCTCATCGAACCGCACATCCACTGTTTCAACCACTTTATAATGAAATAGGTTGAAAACTCTGTAGGAGTGCAAATCCTTTCCATATCCAAGCATAAAACCCTCATGTGCTTTTGGTGCAAATTTTGAAGTGTGATGTGGATCCTTGATCCAGCACCTAGCGCCAAATACTCTGAAGTAACTGACATTTGGCTTCTTGCCAGTAAGGAGCTCATAGGATGTCTTGTTCAGAAGCTTGTGAAGATAAACACGGTTGATGATATGGCATGCAGTGTCAATGGCTTCAGGCCAGAATTTTCTTGGAGTCTTGTATTCATCAAGCATCGTCCAAGCCATCTCAATAAGTGTTTTGTTCTTGCGTTCGACGACGCCATTCTGCTGTGGCGTGTACGGAGCTGAGAATTCATGTGTGATGCCTAAGGTATCAAGATATGTATCTAGGCCAGTGTTTTTGAATTCAGTGCCATTGTCACTTCTGATGTGCTTTATCTTGGCGCCAAAGTTGTTCATTGCTCGATTGGCGAAGCGTCTGAAGACATCCTGCACTTCAGTCTTGTAAAGGATTATATGTACCCAAGTATATCTTGAATAATCATCAACAATGATAAAGCCATAGAGACAAGCAGTAGTAGTAAGAGTTGAGTAATGAGTGGGACCAAAAAGATCCATGTGTAGCAGTTCGAAGGGTTGAGTCATTGTCATGATTGTCTTCGAGGGATGCTTGGCCCTCATCATGTTTCCTGCTTCATAGGCACCGCATAAGTGATCCTTCTTGAACTTGACGCCCTCGATGCCTATGACATGCTTCTTCTTTGCAAGGGTGTGGAGGTTCCTCATGCCAGCATGCCCTAGCCTTCGATGCCAGAGCCAACATTCAGAAGCTTTTGCTAGAAGACATACTACAAGTTGTGGTCCTGCTGAGAAATCTACCACGTACAAATCATCTTTCCGATACCCTTCAAACACTAGAGATTTGTCAGATTCCATTAGTACAAGGCAACGATATTTTCCAAACATCACAATCATGTTTAAATCACAAAGCATTGAGACAGACATTAAGTTGAAACCAAGGGATTCAACAAGCATGACTTTATCCATGTGTTGATCCTTTGAGATTGCAACTCTACCTAGACCCAATACCTTGCTTTTACCAGTGTCAGCAAATGTGATGTGACTTTTGTCAGATGGACGTAAAGTTGAGTCCATGAGAAGACTTCGCTTGCCAGTCATCTGAAGCAGCTGGTGTCGTACCCTACAGTGCAGTTGGGGGGATAGGCTTCACGAAGAGAATTGTGAAGCAAAAACATTTGACGGACCAGTGGATTATTGAAGTTTAGATCGAGATTAGGACTGATAGGGCAAGTTGCAAGCGATTCAGGAACAAAGTACATAATAAGACCATTTGGGCATTTGATCTTGCGCCCTACAAGATGTTTAAGACGATTTTGGTTTTCGGCTGGAGACCTTTCCCTGCAAAAGAGAGTTAAGCTTTCTTAGCCACCCACATCTTCAAGGGTGGCTTCGAAGCAATGAGTCTAAGTGCATCATCTGAGAACTTTGGCTTTGGAGCCCTAGCAAAAAGTCTTGCAGGTGGACAATAGTACTCATAAGAATAAGCAGAATAGTTCTTGGTCTTATGAACATGGCGGTTTGATGAAACGCGCTCATATTCATAGGCCTGAGTATGGTTTCCCTGCAAAACATTTGCGTTAGTGCGACTCAGGTGAGTCCTCTATCTGTATGAAGCCTTTGGACCGCATGAAGCCTGTGGTCTAGGATTTGTCTTCTTCACTTGTGGTGTCATGACGACATTCACAGGAAGATTCTCCAAACACCTTTTCGGCACCCAGACCTTCTTCATAGGCGGCCCATTCCTGCAGTTAGTAACAATATACCTGGCAAACACTTCACCATTCTGATTCTTAAACAGTTTATAGTTTGCATCAAAGGATTCATCAATAACAATGGGATTAGCACAAGTGAAGCCAGATAGGGTGGATGGATCCGCTGAAGGTTCCTTTGCAGCAACCCATGTGGTTTTGGGGTACTCCTCAGGTTTCCAGTAAGAGCCATCAGTATTCATTTTCCTTTCGAATCCAACACCCTCTTTCCTAGGGTTTCGGTTCAGGATCTGCCTTTTGAGGACATCACATAGTGTCTGATGCCCTTTGAGACTTTTGTACATCCCTGTTTCAAGCAGTGTCTTCAACCTAGCATTCTCATCAGCAATAGCAGTGGTATCCTCAGCAGAGGGGTTAGTTACCACGTCAACAGTTGAAGATATTGCAATAGTAGCAGAAGTAGAACATTCAGCAACAGAAGTAGTGTTATCACGCTCAATGCATTTAATACATGGTGGTTCAAATCCTTCCTGAGCTGAACTAATCTGTTCGGCGCAAAGTGACTCGTTTTCCTTTTGAAGATCTTCATGAGCCGCTCTCAATTTCTCAAGATCTTGCTTCCTTTGAAGATAATCATAGGAAAGCCTTTCATGAGTTGTTGAGAGCGTTTCATGACGACTTTCAAGTTCCTCATACTTAACGTTAAGATTTTTTATGTCTTCACTTAAGGACTGAGATCGAGTCATTTCAGCGTCTAACACATCATCGCTTTTGTCTAACAGTTTTTGAATGTGTTCCATAGCTTTCTGTTGTTCAGTTGCAATTTTAGCAAGTGTTTTGTAGCTGGGTTTGGAACCACAATCAGAGTCATCTTCACTAGATGTTTGATAGTGAGTAGTGCGTATGTTTACCTTGGCACCGCGTGCCATGAAGCAGTAGGTAGGAGCGGAGTAGTCCTAGTCATTTGCATCGGTGTCGGTGATGAAGTCATTGTCTTCAGTGTTGAACATGGACTTGGCAACGTATGATGTAGTCAGACTCGCAACGCCAGAATCGGACTCCTCCTCAGACTCCACCTCCGCCTCCTCAGAAGCGGACTCCTCCTCTGAATCCATTTCCTTGCCAACAAACGCACATGCCTTGCCAGATGAGCTCTTCTTGTGTGATGAAGACTTTGAGGAGGACTTGGAAGAAGACTTTGAGTATTTCTTCTTCTTCTTGTCATCAGAATCATACTCCTTGCTCTTCTTTTTCTTCTTGTTCTAAATGTCCCACTGCAGACACTCAGAGATGTAGTGGCCAGGTTTCTTGCACTTGTGGCATGTTTTCTTTTTGTAGTCATGAGCAGAAGCTTCATCATTCCTTGAGCTTGATCGTGAAGACTTTCTGAAGCCTTTCTTCTTGGTCAATTTTTGGAACTTCTTCACAAGCATAGCAAGCTCATTTCCAATGTCTTCACGATCATCAGAACTGCTATCAGATTCTTCTTCGGATGAGGAGACAGCTTTTGCCTTCAAGGCATGAGTTCGCCCATAGTTGGGACCGTAGATATCTCTTTTCTCAGAAAGCTGAAACTCGTGTGTCTTGAGCCTCTCAAGTATGTTAGACGGATCGAGTGTCTTGAAATCAGGACGTTCTTGAATCATCAGGGCTAGGGTGTCAAACGAACTGTCAAGTGATCTCAGGAGTGTCTTGACGACTTCATGCTTGGTGATCTCAGTAGCGCCGAGGCCTTGAAGCTCATTTGTGATGTCAGTGAGTCGATCGAACGTGAGCTGGACATTCTCATTGTCATTTATCTTGAAGCGGTTGAAGAGGTTGCGAAGGACACTGATTCTCTGATCTCTCTGGGTTGAGACGCCTTCGTTGACCTTGGAGAGCCAGTCCCAGACTAGCTTAGATGTTTCCAAAGCACTCACACGGCCATATTGTCCTTTGGTCAGATGACCACAGATGATATTCTGGGCAGTAGAGTCCAGTTGAACGAACTTCTTGACATCAGTAGAAGTGACACCTTCTCTAGCCTTGGGAACGCCATTCTTGACGACATACCATAGGTCAACATCAATGGCTTCAATATGCATGCGCATCTTATTCTTCCAGTAGGGATATTCAGTTCCATCGAAGACGGGGCACGCGGCGGAGACTTTAATTATCCCTGCAGTCGACATAGCTAAAACTCCAGGTGGTTAAACCGAATCACATAGAACAAGGGAGTACCTTGCTCTGATACCAATTGAAAGTGCCAGTGATCGACTAGAGGGGGGGTGAATAGGCGATTTTTATGAAAGTCTTCAAAACATGGAAGTTTCAAACACAAACGATAGAAATAAACCTATTACCATGCAGCGGAAGGTAGACTACACTAAGCAAACCATAGTCAAGTATTCAATGAAGTGAAAGCACAATGACTAATAGCAGCTAGGCAGTAAGGATTAGGTAGGAAGATATTGTGAAGCCAATCAGAACAAGCAGTCACTCAGTGAAGACAAAAGATAATGCAATCATACAATGACTTCACAAGGACCAACAGTAAGTAAAGGGGAGGGAAGGATGAAACCAGTGACTCGTTGAAGACAATGATTTGTTGGACCAGTTCCAACTGTTGTGATAGTTGTACGTCTGGTTAGGGCGGCTAGGTATTTAAACCTGAGGACACACAGTCCCGGACACCCAGTCCTGAACACGTAGCTCAGGACACCCAGTCCTCACCGTATTCCCCTTGAGCTAAGGTCACACAGACCTCGCCCAATCACTCTGGTAAGTCTTCAAGGTAGACTTCCAAACCTTCATAGACTTCGTTCACCGGCGATCCACAATGACTCTTGGATGCTCAGAACGCGACGCCTAACCGGCTGTAGGATTCACAGTCCTCAAGTGTAATAAGTCTTCAGATCACACAGACAAGAAGACTTAAGTGATGCCTAACACTCTTTGGCTCTGGGTGGTTAGGGCTTTATCCTAATAAGGAATTCTCTCTCAAAGGCTTCGAGGTGGGTTGCTCTCAAACGACAAAAGCTGTACTTTAACTCTGAGCAGCCAACCGTTCATGGTTGTAGGGGGTGGGCTATTTATAGCCACTAGGCAACCCGACCTGATTTGTCCGAAATGACCCTGGGTCACTAAGGAACTGACACGTGTTCCAATGGTCAGATTTCAAACACACATGGCAACCTTACTTGGGCTACAAGCAAAGCTGACTTGTCCAACTCTGAACAAGATTCGCTCTCATAGTCTTCACTCGAAGACATAGGATTTTGGTTAAGAATCACTTCAGTCATTTTGACTGGTTCTCTTGGACCCCACTTAACAGTACGGTGGTTCCTATGACTCAATAAAGAAGAAAAAGAACTACGAAAGATCTAAGTCTTCGCGCTCCATAGTCTTCATGCGATGTCTTCTCTTGTCATAGTCTTCAATGTGAATGTCTTCACATACCACCTTTGACTTCAATGTCTTCATACATTTTTAGGGGTCATCTCTGGTAGGAAAACGAATCAATGAGGGACTTCTACCTGTGTTATCCTGCAATTCTCACAAACACATTAGTCCCTCAACTAGGTTTGTCGTCAATACTCCAAAACCAACTAGGGATGGCACTAGATGCACTTACACCCGCAACCTCCGAATCAAGTCAGTGGGGGAAAGAAATGCGGCAGTTGAACTTAGGGGTCCACCAACTCGGTACCGGCGGTTACAGAGTGGCGGAGCCTGTATGAGACAAGGAGGACGCGGAGCGTGCCGAGCAAGGCCTACCGCCCCGCTTCGAGAAATACAGTGACAAGCAGACCAGGAACTTTCTCAGGGCCCGGTACAAGGAGGACCCGGTAACAAAGGAGCTTACCACAGATCCGAAGACCAAGGAGCTTGAGCTTGTTCTGGTAAGGAATACACCCCCGCGTAATTAGCTCCATATGGTTTCATTCTAATTAATCCTCAATATTTCTAAATGGTTCACGTTCCTTCTGCAGGACAAAGAAAGCAGTAGCGCGGGGTCGTCTCAGAGCTCCCCTTTCGACACCCCTTTGAATAGGGCGTTGAACGTAATGAAAAACAGGGATAAGCTCAATAAGCCGACGTCAGCTGGTCGTGTGGGCGGCAAAGGCTTGTCCACAAAATGGTCATCATACTATACTGCTAGTGGGCAAAAGGAGAAAAAGACCAGCTCAGAAAGCCAGTCGCGCGAGGTTGAAGCACTCAAGGCACAAGTGGCGCGGATTCCGGAGCTTGTCCAAGAGCAAGTGGAACAACAACTGGGAACGAAGCTCAACGCCATGGTGCCTACATTGATTCATGGGTTGACGACGTGGATTGCGGGCAGCCAACAGGGGCCTCCCCCGGTTCCCAGCTTCACGGCCAGCAACTCGCACAGCGCGCAGGCGGCGCCATTGGTGTCTCCGGCAGAGGCGGTATTCGTGTCTCCGGCGCCAGCACGGGCATTGGAGCTTAATGCTCCCGGGTGTACGCCGGTCGGCACCTCGCCAGCAAGCGGCCTCTCTGTCAGTTGAATGCCCGCCGTTGGCAGTGCCTCGACATTAGCTGAGCTCGACGGCATCACGGTAACTAAGCCTCTCGGCCGATGACTTCATCTCCTTGCCTTTGACTGGGCATCCCTGACGCCCTACATGTTTCCGCAGGGCGCCGCCGACGTTCCTTGCACTCTCCTACACTTCGTGGGCGGCGAGTTGGTCGATGTGGCGAAGGGCAGAATTGTTCAACCGGGCAACCCTGTGTTCCACGGTAATCCGATGCCATCCACAATGTATAGGGTTGAAGTGGTTCTGGTGCTACCAGGCTGCGACGAGCTGTTACCTCCGATTCGACCCGCTGGGGCCGACGAAGAAGATGAGATGACCCTCAGCGCCTGCGTAAGTTGGCCCGTGCTTTGGCCGAAGAGCCAGATTCATTTGGGGGCGGGGGACACCATCCCATAGACAAGACCGCCAGTTGTGCCGGTGCCAAGCCATGGCAAGAATGCCGCAACGCTACCGGACATGTCGGACATCCCTATGGCACAGGATCCAGACATGCATATGGCACAAGATCCGGACACCGACGACAACGATACATTTACCAACGTTGATAAGTACTTTGCCGAACATGGATACGATGACGAGTTCTGCGGGCCTCCTTCTCAAGAACCCAACCAAGACGACCGCGATCTAGCTGGTACGTCGGAGAAACCCAGTTGCAACAGGCGTCGTCTGGCGTTCAGTTCTCAGGAGACGCCTCCAGCTGCCGCCTTCACCGAGCCTCAGATAGCTGAGGTGCGAAATATTATCAGCCCCAACACGCTCAAGAAGGCGGTCTTTGAGCAGAACTCGGTCCCATTACAACAGATCAAGAAGAAGAGCCGGAAACGGCAGACTAAAAAGGGCGCCGGTGCGAGCCAGCCGGCACCGAGTACAATCGGTGCTCAGGACGGGCCACCTTCACCTAAGGATATCTCGAGGAGGGTGCATGTGGCGGGTAGGGCGATGCTACCGACAAATATGCTCAATGCTGCAACCGGTGCTATGCGGAGTCTGCACGATAGTGTTCTTTCTTTGGAGAAGCGGCGTCTAAGAGAGAATGATGTGGAATACCCGGTTTTCGTGGCCAAGGTGCCAGAGGACAAGGGCTTTGTGGATGGCGACATCGGGGGTACGATCGTCCTGCGGTTTGATGACATCTTTGCTATGTTTAACCTTCATCCGCTGCACTACACCTTCGTTCGGCTGTTTTCGCTGAGTATGGAGATGCGGATCATTAGAGACAAGACCCCGGACATCGTGATCGTCGACCCCTTCTACATGCGTGCCAAGCTCTTGAGGAGCGCTGGGGACCGCCAAGTCGTGAGTTCACACCTCGAAGACGTCATTCTGGCAAACCCAGATAAGGATAACTTCCTTGTGGCTTACTTTCCCGAGTAAGTCATCTCTTAACCGCCCCGTAACATATGATTTCTTAGATTTCGATCGTTCTTTATTTTTCTAACATTCCGTGTTCTGTGCAGTGACACACATTGCGCACTCATCCTCTTAAGCCCGAAATATTCCATGGCCACGTATTTCGACCCAAACCGTAACTCCAAGATAAACTACACAAATATGAAGAAAGTTCTTGATGATGTTCTCCCCGGCTACGCCAAATCTGGAGGCACCTTCACCAGGGCAGTTCATAAGTACGGCAAGCACGTGTTCGCCCACAATACGATGTTCTGCTGCGTTAAGCAGCCGCCTGGCGGTCAGAAGGATGCCTACTACGCCCTCCATCACATGCGGGCGATCGTAAGGGACCATCATCACCTTCTGCTACCAAATAATCTCAAAGATTGGGCCGCAAGCTTGTCGGCAATCCAGGACGTGGACATCAGACAAGAATTCTTTCGCATCCAGTCGGAGTTTGCGGACATCATCCATCAAGATGTCCTTCATACCTCGGGGCAGTTCTACCTCAGATATCAACCGTCCAACAGGGAGATTGACGGAACACTACAAATGCAGGCTGACAACGCCCGCGATTTCATGACCATCACGACAGACGGCGGCTTCATCCACGCTCCGGTCCCATCAGTCGAGTCGACAGTAGTGATGCTATGTGTAGTTCTGAAACATTGATTGGCTCATGTTGTAATTAAACTTTAATGAACTTGTATGTCTCTTTGGTTTGTATAGTCGTTCAACTTAGATGTAATCAATGCTATTTATTAGTAGGAATATGAATCGTGCTATTAATGTCATGTCTTGCTTTTATCTTCCGATCCTTTGTTGCATACTTATATATTGCTTATGTATGTATTGTCTGTTGTTTGGCTTGTGCATAGAGATGCCGTCATATGTCGTGTACAAGGGTAAGGTTCCTGGAGTCTACGACGACTGGGAGGAGTGTCGAAGACAGGTTCACCGTTTCAGCGGTAACAGTTACAAAGGGTACACCACTAGGGCGGAGGCGGAATCTAGATACGCCCACTATCTAGCGGGAGAGAGGAGGGAGCGTTGGAGGAACCGGATGAAGACCAGTTTCATCGCGATGATGCTCATCGTGATGACCGCAGCTCTCTTCTATGTGATGGTAGTTTAGATGATCGATATCGACTTGTAATGTGAAGACAAACTAGATACTCGTGGTCTCGAGACTTGTAATGTTTCATCTTTGTTCGGTCTTTTGAATTCGGAGACTAATATGATGAATTGTATTCGGAGACTAATCTTCTATTGTATTCGATGAATCTGCCGTTGCTGTGTGCTACTGTCTATATTCTGTCAAATAATATATTTTGTAACCTGTGCAAAAATCAGAAAAGTAAAAAAATAAAACCTAATATTCATACTAATGGCGCATCACTACAGAGTGCGCCATTAGTATGCCAAAGTATACTAATGGCGCATCACCAAACAGTGCGCCATTAGTATGCCAAAGTATACTAATGGTGCATCACCAAACAGTGCTCCATTAGTATGCCAAGTATACTAATGGCGCATCCATCCGCAGTGTGCCATTAGTGTGCCAAAGCACATTTTTAAATATGGCCCCTGGGAGGCATACTAATGGCGCATGGTGTTATATACTAATGGCGCACTGGGTGGTGCGCCATTAGTATACCAGATACTAATGGCGCACCAGTGGTGCGCCATTAGTAATAAATACTAGTGGTGTGATACTAATGGCGCACCAGTGATGTGCCATTAGTAGGCAAAACTGGTGCGCCATTAGTAGGCCTTTTCCTAGTAGTGTTATATGCATTGGCTCCGAATCATGTCTTTGGTCAATAGTTGGGTTGCTCGGCTCCTGTGCTTACTACCTTACGTTCCGCTATATCGGCTAGGGTAGTAAAGGGAGAACTACTGCGATTGTGTTCTGTTTTATCCGGATGAGCACCTCATTAGAGAAAGCTAAAAATTGACTATCATGATGAGGCGAGAGCCGGTCAGCTCTTCGGAGGTTTCAAATCTTTAGCAATTTTTTTCCGCATTATGCGATGTATCGGCTTTTTACCCGATCAGGTGTTTACAGTACCCTAGTTCGGATACTAGGGGTTGCGCCTAAATTTTCATTGTAGAACTCCTATGGCTAAGTGAGGGTGATAAAGCCACATAGTATGATTGCCTGGTTCGTTGCACTAAACACCTCCTTTAAGGACCAAACAAATTGGATCAAGAGTGTTTAGATTCCATCCCAAACACCCCCGTACTACCTACGTGGGGGCTGAAGCCGACGACTAGCCAACCCTCAAAATTACATAAACACGGCCACACAGGAGGTAAAATATTAAATAAACATTATATTACATAGCCGAAGTTGTTTTTATAATACAGGGCGAGACAATGTAATGGTATTCATTCGAAGATTACATCCTTCGTACACTGCTCCGCCACAATGTGGGATCCCTCAAGGACTTCGCTAAAATATCGCTCGGGCGTGCGGTGCTCCTTGCCCATGGGCGGTCCTTCGGTCACGACCGTGGCAGCATTGATCTTCGCCACTTCATCTTGACACGGGCGAAGGCCATCCGTGCACCTTCGATACAAACTGACCACTTGATGGCGTCAAGCCGAGGGCAGGCATCAACTAGCCGCTTCATGAGACCGAAGTAGCTGCTGGGTATAGCTTCGGCTGGCCACAGCCGGACTATCAAGTCCTTCATGGCTAGTTCGGCCACCCTATGCAGTTCGACCAGCTCTTTTAGCTGGTCGCTCAAAGGCACCGGATGTTCGAACAGCTTCTCCGTCGAGCTCCCCTCTTCGGCTCGGAAGAATTCAGCAGCGTCAGAAACGCTGTGCGGCAGATCCGCAAACGCCCCTAGAGATCTCCAAATCCTAGTCAGTAAGAGATACATCTTCTTCACATACTTGCTTTGCATAATAAAAGCCTTAGCCGCCGCGATATTTTTGGCCTCCTGGATTTCCTGGAGGGCGCCTTGGGCCTCGGTCGGGGCCTCTTGTGCGTTCTGGCAGGCCTTCTCAAGTCCGGGCTCTTGGTCCGCATGCTGACGCTCCAAGGACTCGTATTTCTTCGAAGCGTCCTGGAGCTCCTGCTGGACCTCCCCAACCCTGGCCTCATGCTTCTCCAGGACGGCTTGTTCCTTCGCCGCCCTCTCCTTGGCCTCGGCCAGTGCTTTCTTGAGGGTTTCAACCTTAGTCGCCGCTCCTACAAACATCAAGGCACTACAATCAATATACATCATTTATTCTTTCTGAATATACGGCAAGTCTCCACCTACCTTGCTTGTCCTCCAGCTGCCTTTTCACAAGGTGGAGCTCTTCTTCGGCCTGCTCCAGACTCTGCTTTAGTCCAGAGACCTTACCGGCATGAGAGGTGGCGGCCAGCAGCGACGCATGTGTTCATAAGACATATTTAGTTAGTTTCCTACGAAAATTACTTGATCCTCTGTCCGGCCTTTCTTTCCGAACACCGGACAGTGTCTCAGGGGCTACACTGTCTATACTATGACCTTCTCTTTCGCATCACTTACCTCAAATCCTGTCAGCAGGCTGATGCAGGATTCAGTCAGTCCGCTCTTGACGGACTGAACCCTCTCAACCACCGTACCCAGAAGGATACGGTGTTCCTCCACAATGGAAGCACCTCGCAGTACTTCCAGCAGATTATCTGGTGCCTCTGGCTGGATAGAGGTCACCGGCAGAATAGGCACTATTGGAAATATGCCCTAGAGGCAATAATAAAAGCATTATTATTATATTTCCTTGTTCATGATAATTTTCTTTATTCATGCTATAATTGTGTTATCCGGAAATCGTAATACATGTGTAAATAATAGACACCAACATGTCCCTAGTAAGCCTCTAGTTGACTAGCTCGTTGATCAACAGATAGTCATGGTTTCCTGACTATGGACATTGGATGTCATTGATAACGAGATCACATCATTAGGAGAATGATGTGATGGACAAGACCCAATCCTAAACATAGCACAAAGATCATATAGTTCGTTTGCTAGAGTTTTCCAATGTCAAGTATCCTTTCCTTAGACCATGAGATCGTGTAACTCCCGGATACCGTAGGAGTGCTTTGGGTATACCAAACGTCACAACGTAACTGGATGACTATAAAGGTATACTACGGGTATCTCCGAAAGTGTGTGTTGGGTTGACATGGATCAAGACTGGGATTTGTCACTCCATATGACGGAGAGGTATCACTAGGCCCACTCGGTAATACATCATCATAATGAGCTCAAAGTGACCAAGTGTCTGGTCACGGGATCATGCGTTACGGTACGAGTAAAGTGACTTGCCGGTAACGAGATTGAACGAGGTATTGGGATACCGACGATCAAATCTCGGGCAAGTAACATACCGATTGACGAAGGGAATTGTATACGGGGTTGCTTGAATCCTCGACATCGTGGTTCATCCGATGAGATCATTGAGGAGCATGTGGGAGCCAACATGGGTATCCAGATCCCGCTGTTGGTTATTGACTGGAGAACGATCTCGGTCATGTCTACATGTCTCCCGAACCCGTAGGGTCTACACACTTAAGGTTCGGTGACGCTAGGGTTGTAGGGATATGTATATGCAGTAACCCGAATGTTGTTCGGAGTCCCGGATGAGATCCCGGACGTCACGAGGAGTTCTGGAATGGTCCGGAGGTAAAGAATTATATATAGGAAGTGCTATTTCGGGCATCGGGACAAGTTTCGGGGTCACCGGTATTGTACCGGGACCACCGGAAGGGTCCCGGGGGTCCACCGGGTGGGGCCACCTGTCCCGGGGGGCTACATGGGCTGTAGGGGGTGCGCCTTGGCCTACATGGGCCAAGGGCACCAGCCCCAAGAGGCCCATGCGCCTAGGGTTTCAAGGAGGGAAGAGTCCTAGGAGGGGAAGGCACCTCCTAGGTGCCTTGGGGAGGAGGGATTCCTCCCCTTGGCCACACCCCCCTAGGAGATTAGATCTCCTAGGGCCGGCGCCTCCCCCCCTTGGCCCTCCTATATATAGTGGGGGAGATGGAGGACTTCTTACCTTGACCTTTGGTGCCTCCCTCTCCCTCTCCAACACCTCCTCCTCCTCCATAGTGCTTGGCGAAGCCCTGCCGGAGTACTGCAGCTCCATCATCACCACGCCGTCGTGCTGCTGCTGGAGCCATCTCCCTCAACCTCTCCTTCCCCCTTGCTGGATCAAGAAGGAGGAGACGTGGCTGTTCTGTACGTGTGTTGAATGCGGAGGTGCCGTCCGTTCGGTGCTAGGATCTTCGGTGATTCGAATCACGTCGAGTACGACTCCCTCATCCCCGTTCTTTGAACGCTTCCGCTCGCAATCTACAAGGTACGTAGATGCATCTAATCACTCGTTGCTAGATGAACTCCTAGATGGATCTTGGTGAAACTGTAGGAAATTTTTTGTTTTCTGCAACGTTCTCCAACAGTGGCATCATGAGCTAGGTCTATGCATAGTTCTCTTGCACGAGTAGAACACAATTTGTTGTGGGCGTTGATGTTGTCAACTTTCTTGCCGCTACTAGTCTTATCTTGCTTCAACGGTATTGTGGGATGAAGCGGCCCGGATCAACCTCACACGTACGCTTACGTGAGACCGGTTCCACCGACTAACATGCACAAGTTGCATAAGGTGGCTGGCGGGTGTCTGTCTCTCCTACTTTAGTTGGAGCGGATTCGATGAAAAGGGTCCTTATGAAGGGTAAATAGAAGTTGACAAATCACGTTGTGGCTTTCACGTAGGTAAGAAAACATTCTTGCTAGAACCCTACTTCAGCCACGTAAAACTTGCAACAACAATTAGAGGACGTCTAACTTGTTTTTGCAGCAAGTGCTTTGTGATATGATATGGCCAAAGTTGTGATGAATGATGAATGATCTATATGTGATGTATGAGATGTTCATGCTATTGTAATAGGAATCACGACTTGCATGTCGATGAGTATGACAACCGGCAGGAGCCATAGGAGTTGTCTTTATTTTTTGTATGACCTGCGTGTCATTGAGAAACGCCATGTAAATTACTTTACTTTATTGCTAAACGCGTTAGCCATAGTAGTAGAAGTAATATTTAGCGAGCAACTTCATGGAGACACAATGATGGAGATCATGGTGTCATGCCGGTGACAAGATGATCATGGAGCCCCAAGATGGAGATCAAAGGAGCTATGTGATATTGGCCATATCATGTCACTATTATTATTTGATTGCATGTGATGTTTATCATGTTTTTCATCTTGTTTACTTAGAACGACGGTAGTAAATAAGATGATCCCTCATAATAATTTCAAGAAAGTGTTCCCCCTAACTGTGCACCGTTGCGACAGTTTGTTGTTTCGAAGCACCACGTGATGATCAGGTGTGATAGATTCTAACGTTCACATACAACGGGTGTAAGACAGATTTACACATGCAAACACTTAGGTTGACTTGACGAGCCTAGCATGTGTACAGACATGGCCTCGGAACACAGAAGACCGAAAGGTCGAGCATGAGTCGTATAGAAGATACGATCAACATGAAGATGTTCACCGACGTTGACTAGTCCGTCTCATGTGATGATCGGACACGGCCTAGTTAACTCGGATCATGTTATACTTAGATGACAGGAGGGATGTCTATCTAAGTGGGAGTTCATTGAATAATTTGATTAGATGAACGTAATTATCATGAACTTAGTCTAAAATCTTTACAATATGTCTTGTAGATCAAATGGCCAACGTAGTCCTCAACTTCAACGCGTTCCTAGAGAAAACCAAGCTGAAAGACGATGGCAGCAACTACACGGACTGGGTCCGGAACCTGAGGATCATCCTCATAGCTGCCAAGAAATATTATGTCCTACAAGCACCGCTAGGTGATGCACCTGTTCTCCCTGCAGAACAAGACGTTATGAACGCTTGGCAGGCTCGTACCGATGACTACTCCCTCATTCAGTACGGCATGCTTTACAGCTTAGAGCCGGGGCTCCAAAAGCGTTTTGAGAGACACGGAGCATATGAGATGTTCGAAGAGCTGAAAATGGTTTTTCAAGCTCATGCCCGGGTCGAGAGATATGAAGTCTCTGACAAATTCTTCAGCTGTAAGATGGAGGAAAATAGTTCTGTCAGTGAGCACATACTCACTATGTCTGGGTTACATAACCGCTTGACTCAGCTAGGAGTTAATCTCCCGGATGACGCGGTCATTGACAGAATCCTTCAGTCGCTTACACCGAGCTACAAGAGCTTTGTGATGAACTTCAATATGCAGGGGATGGAAAAGACCATTCCTGAAGTATTTGCTATGCTAAAATCAGCAGAGGTAGAAGTCAAGAAGGAACATCAAGTGTTAATGGTCAATAAAACCACTAAGTTCAAGAAGGGCAAGGGTAAAAAGAACTTCAAGAAGGACGGCAAGGGAGTTGCCGCGCCTGGCAAGCAAGCTGCCGGGAAGAAGCCAAAGAATGGACCCAAGCCCGAGACTGAGTGCTTTTATTGCAAGGAAAGTGGTCACTGGAAGCGGAACTGCCCCAAATACTTAGCGGACAAGGCTGGCAAAACGAAAGGTATATGTGATATACATGTAATTGATGTGTACCATACCAGTACTCGTAGTAGCTCCTGGGTATTTGATACCGATGCAATTGCTCACATTTGTAACTCAAAACAGGAGCTGTGGAATAAGCGGAGACTGGCGAAGGACGAGGTGACGATGCACGTCGGGAATGGTTCCAAGGTCGATGTGATCGCCGTCGGCACGCTGCCTCTTCATTTACCTACGGGATTAGTTTTAAACCTCAATAATTGTTATTTAGTGCCAAGTTTCAGCATGAACATTATATCAGGATCTCGTTTAATTCGAGATGGCTACTCATTTAAATCCGAGAATAATGGTTGTTCTATTTATATGAGAGATATGTTTTATGGTCATGCTCCGATGGTAAATGGTTTATTCTTAATGAATCTCGAGCGTAATGCTACACATATTCATAGTGTGAGTACCAAAAGATGTAAGATTGATAATGATAGTCCCACATACTTGTGGCACTGCCGCCTTGGTCACATAGGTGTCAAACGAATGAAGAAGCTCCATGCTGGTGGACTTTTAGAGTCTCTTGATTACGAATCTTTTGACACGTGCGAACCATGCCTCATGGGTAAAATGACCAAGACTCCGTTCTCAGGAACAATGGAGCGAGCAACCAACTTATTGGAAATCATACATACTGATGTGTGCGGTCCAATGAGTGTTGAGGCTCGCGGTGGCTATCGTTATGTTCTCACCCTCACTGATGACTTGAGTAGATATGGGTATGTCTACTTAATGAAACACAAGTCTGAGACCTTTGAAAAGTTCAAAGAATTTCAGAATGAGGTTGAGAATCAACGTGACAGGAAAATCAAGTTCCTGCGATCAGATCGTGGAGGAGAATACTTGAGTCATGAGTTTGGCACACACTTAAGAAAATGTGGAATAGTTTCACAACTCACGCCGCCTGGAACACCTCAGCGTAATGGTGTGTCCGAACATCGTAATCGCACTCTATTAGATATGGTACGATCTATGATGTCTCTTACCGATTTACCGCTATCTTTTTGGGGCTATGCTTTAGAGACTGCCGCATTCACTTTAAATAGGGCACCATCGAAATCCGTTGAGACGACACCGTTTGAATTATGGTTTGGGAAGAAACCTAAGCTGTGTTTCTAAAAGTTTGGGGATGCGATGCTTATGTCAAGAAACTTCAACCTGAAAAGCTCGAACCCAAATCGGAAAAATGTGTCTTCATAGGATACCCTAAAGAAACTATTGGGTATACCTTCTACCTGAGATCCGAAGGCAAGATCTTTGTTGCCAAGAATGGGTCCTTTCTAGAGAAAGAGTTTCTCTCGAAAGAAGTAAGTGGGAGGAAAGTAGAACTTGATAAAGTATTACCTCTTGAACCGGAAATTGGCACAACTCAAGAAAATGTTCCTGAGGTGCCTGCACCGACTAGAGAGGAAGATAATGATGATTATCAAGATACTTCTGATCAAGCTCCTACTGAAATTTGAAGGTCCACAAGGACATGTTCCGCACCAGAGTGGTACGGCAACCCTGTCTTCGAAATCACGTTGTTAGACAACGGTGAACCTTCGAACTATGAAGAAGCGATGGCAGGCCCGGATTTCGACAAATGGCTAGAAGCCATGAAATCCGAGATAGGATCCATGTATGAAAACGAAGTATGGACTTTGACTGACTTGCCCATTGAGCGGCGAGCCATAGAAAATAAATGGATCTTTAAGAAGAAGACAGACGTGGATGGTAATGTGACCATCTATAAAGCTCGGCTTGTCGCTAAGGGTTATCGACAAGTTCAAGGGGTTGACTACGATGAGACTTTCTCACCGGTAGCGAAGCTAAAGTCCGTCCGAATCATGTTAGCAATTGCCGCATTTTATGATTATGAAATATGGCAGATGGACATCAAAACGGCATTCCTTAATGGTTTCCTTAAGGAAGAATTGTATATGATGCAGCCGGAAGGTTTTGTCGATCCTAAGAATGCTGACAAGGTGTGCAAGCTCCAACGCTCGATTTATGGGCTGGTGCAGGCATCTCAGAGTTGGAACATTCGCTTTGATGAGATGATCAAAGCGTTTGGGTTTACACAGACTTATGGAGAAGCCTGCGTTTACAAGAAAGTGAGTGGGAGCTCTGTAGCATTTCTCATATTATATGTAGATGACGTACTTTTGATGGGAAATGATATAGAATTCTTGGACAGCATTAAGGCCTACTTGAATAAAAGTTATTCAATGAAGGACCTTGGAGAAGCTGCTTATATATTAGGCATCAAGATCTACAGAGATAGATCAAGACGCCTCATAGGTCTTTCACAAAGCACATACCTTGATAAGATATTGAAGAAGTTCAATATGGATCAGTCTAAGGAGGGGTTCTTGCATGTGTTGCAAGGTGTGAAATTGAGCTCAGCTCAATGTCCGACCACGGCAGAAGATATAGAAGAGATGAGTGTCATCCCCTATGCCTCAGCCATAGGTTCTATTATGTATGCCATGCTGTGTACCAGACCTGATGTAAACCTTGCCGTAAGTTTGGTAGGAAGGTACCAAAGTAATCCCGGCAAGGAACACTGGACAGCGGTCAAGAATATCCTGAAGTACCTGAAAAGGACTAAGGAAATGTTTCTCATTTATGGAGGTGACGAAGAGCTCGTCGTAAAAGGTTACGTCGACGCTAGCTTCGACACAGATCTGGATGACTCTAAGTCACAAACCGGATACGTGTATATTTTGAATGGTGGGGCAGTAAGCTGGTGCAGTTGCAAGAAGAGCGTCGTGGCGGGATCTACATGTGAAGCGGAGTACATGGCAGCCTCGGAGGCAGCACATGAAGCAATTTGGGTGAAGGAGTTCATCACCGACTTAGGAGCCATACCCAATGCGTCGGGGCCGATCAAGCTCTTCTGTGACAACACTGGAGCTATTGCTCTTGCCAAGGAGCCCAGGTTTCACAAGAAGACAAGGCACATCAAGCGTCGCTTCAACTCCATTCGTGAAAATGTTCAAGATGGAGACATAGAGATTTGTAAAGTACATACGGACCTGCATGTAGCGGATCCGTTGACTAAACCTCTCCCTAGAGAATTCCATGGGTGTTCGATTCATCACAATGTAACTAGATTATTGACTCTAGTGCAAGTGGGAGACTATTGGAAATATGCCCTAGAGGCAATAATAAAAGCATTATTATTATATTTCCTTGTTCATGATAATTGTCTTTATTCATGCTATAATTGTGTTATCCGGAAATCGTAATACATGTGTGAATAATAGACACCAACATGTCCCTAGTAAGCCTCTAGTTGACTAGCTCGTTGATCAACAGATAGTCATGGTTTCCTGACTATGGACATTGGATGTCATTGATAACGAGATCACATCATTAGGAGAATGATGTGATGGACAAGACCCAATCCTAAACATAGCACAAAGATCGTATAGTTCGTTTGCTAGAGTTTTCCAATGTCAAGTATCCTTTCCTTAGACCATGAGATCGTGTAACTCCCGGATACTGTAGGAGTGCTTTGGTATACCAAACGTCACAACGTAACTGGGTGACTATAAAGGTATACTATGGGTATATCCGAAAGTGTCTGTTGGGTTGACATGGATCAAGACTGGGATTTGTCACTCCGTATGACGGAGAGGTATCACTGGGCCCACTCGGTAATACATCATCATAATGAGCTCAAAGTGACCAAGTGTCTGGTCACGGGATCATGCGTTACGGTACGAGTAAAGTGACTTGCCGGTAACGAGATTGAACGAGGTATTGGGATACCGACAATCGAACCTCGGGCAAGTAACATACCGATTGACGAAGGGAATTGTATACGGGGTTGCTTGAATCCTCGACATCGTGGTTCATCCAATGAGATCATCGAGGAGCATGTGGGAGCCAACATGGGTATCCAGATGCCGCTGTTGGTTATTGACCGGAGAACGATCTCGGTCATGTCTACATGTCTCCCGAACCCGTAGGGTCTACACACTTAAGGTTCGGTGACGCTAGGGTTGTAAGGATATGTATATGCAGTAACCCGAATGTTTTTCGGAGTCCCGGATGAGATCCCGGACGTCACGAGGAGTTCCGGAATGGTCCGGAGGTAAAGAATTATATATAGGAAGTGCTATTTCGGGCATCGGGACAAGTTTTGGGGTCACTGGTATTGTACCGGGACCACCGGAAGGGTCCCGGGGGTCCACCGGGTGGGGCCACCTGTCCCGGGGGGCTACATGCACTATAGGGGGTGCACCTTGGCCTACATGGGCCAAGGGAACCAGCCCCAAGAGGCCCATGCGCCTAGGGTTTCAAGGAGGGAAGAGTCCTAGGAGGGGAAGGCACCTCCTAGGTGCCTTGGGGAGGAGGGATTCCTCCCCTTGGCCGCACCCCCTAGGAGATTAGATCTCCTAGGGCCGGCGCCCCCCCTTGGCCCTCCTATATATAGTGGGGGAGATGGAGGACTTCTTACCTTGACCTTTGGTGCCTCCCTCTCCCTCTCCAACACCTCCTCCTCCTCCATAGTGCTTGGCGAAGCCCTGCCGGAGTACTGCAGCTCCATCATCACCACGCCGTTGTGCTGCTGCTGGAGCCATCTCCCTCAACCTCTCCTTCCCCCTTGCTGGATCAAGAAGGAGGAGACGTGGCTATTCCGTACATGTGTTGAATGCGGAGGTGCCGTCCGTTCGGTGCTAGGATCTTCGGTGATTCGAATCACGTCGAGTACGACTCCCTCATCCCCGTTCTTTGAACGCTTCCGCTCGCGATCTACAAGGTACGTAGATGCATCTAATCACTCGTTGCTAGATGAACTCCTAGATGGATCTTGGTGAAACCGTAGGAAAATTTTTGTTTTCTGCAATGTTCTCCAACAGGGCACACCTCCTTTCGAGGGAGGCTGCTTGCCGGATTCCGGAGTCGTATAGGTCTCAGGAACCGTATTCGGCTGCGGTTCGAACTGGACACGGCCCCCATCGCCAGTCTCCATGGGGGTTCTCTCTCCCAGGTGTCCGGCGGCCGAAGGGTGACCCTCTGGCGCCACCTACACAGCCTCCTGAACCTCTCCCTGGCCCGGGAAGGTCCTTTGGGATAGCACCTCGTCGTCGCCCTTGGCCGTGGAAGATTGAGCGTCCGGCGGTGACTCGCTGGCCATCGCCTTTGAATCCAGCGAACCTCCTGATGAGGATCGCGGGGAGCTGTCATGGGCCGGACTATACGCGCATGATTTAATGCGTTAAAACTACGAACCGAAGAGGCCGAATATATGAATACGTCAGAGTATTTTGAATACTCATGATGCGGCCAGGGGCTTGTTTCGGCGCCGTGGCTCTGGGCTGCTGTCGACATCCCACGCGGAGTTATCCGCGAGGGAGCTCTTCCCACTCTTGGACGCCTCTGCCTCCAGATTTGTGGAGGTCGCCCTCTTCTTCTTTCCCCCCTCAGGGGGAGAGTTGCTTTTCTCCTCGTCCTCATTGTCATCTTCGGCGGTGGAGGAGGGAGTCTCGTTGTATTCGGACGTCCTATCCGAAGCTCCTTTGTGATGGAGACCACTCTGGGGCCCCTTGGCCTTCTTCTCCGGCGCCTGGTAAGGCGTCGAAACCAGCATCTTCGTTAGAAGAGGGATGGCTGGTTCCTCGGGCAATGGAGCCGGACAATTAATCCGCTCCGCTTTCTCTGTCCATACTGGACAATTAATCATTGAATAAGCAAGTAGAGGATACACCTTGAAACATGAAAGACTTACCGCACTGGCAGGATGGGCCAGATCGTGCTCGCAGTCCTTGTCCGTCTCCGGCGGTGTCTCATTGCCCTTGAAGAGCAACTTCCAGATATTTTCATCTGTGGTTCCGAAGAGCCTCTCCAAGGTCTGGTGCTTCTCCAGATTAAATTCCCACAAAGGGCAATTCCGGCTCTGGCATGGAAGGATCCGGCGAACTAACATCACCTGGATCACGTTGGCGAGCTTGATGTTTTTACCCACCATGCTTTGGATGCACATTTGTAGCATGATCAGCTCATCCGACGAGGACCAATTCGGGCCCTTCTCTATCCAGGAGGTGAGCCGCATTGGAGCTCCGGACTTGAATTCCGGAGTCGCGGCCCAGGTGGTATCGCGGGGCTCTGTGATATAGAACCATAGTTTCTGCCACTCTTTGACGGTCTCCACAAAAGTAACCTTGGGGCATGTGACATTGGGCAGTTTGCTCACCATAGCGCCTCCGCACTCCGCGTGTTGGTCATCCACCAGCTTCGGCTTCACGTTGAAGATCTTGAGCCACAGTCTGAAGTGGGGTGGAATGTGGAGGAAAGCCTCACACACGACAATGAATGCCGAGATGTTGAGGAAAGAGTTTGGAGCTAGATCATGGAAATCTAGCCCGTAATGAAACATGAGTCCGCGGACGAAAGGGTGGAGAGGAAACCCTAACCCACAGATGAAATGGGGGCTAAACACCACCCTCTCATTGGGCTTCGGGGTGGGGACGATTTGCCCCTTGGCCGGAAGCCAGTGGGCGATTCCTTCACCAGATACGCGGCCTCCTGATGCTTGGTGATGTCCTTCTCCTTGATGGAGGAGGCCATCCATTTGCCTTGTGCTCCAGATCCGGACATGGTCGAGTGCTTCCTTGAGGCGGAAAAGATGAGGACTCGGGCACTAGGGCTTGAGAATGGGAGGGCAAAGAGAAGGAGAAGGCGTGGGTAAAAGAAGGGAATCTTTATCTCCTTATAAAGGCAGTGAATATCAAGCGCCTCCCAACTCGCCTTGAAACACGCCTGTTCCCAAGGGCCATGCGAATGGCGCAGTTGGATTACCCACGCCCGTATTGATGATAATCCCGCAATAAGGGGACATGATCTCTGCTTTGACAAGACGTGCCAATGAGACCGTGTCTCAAAGCGGCAGGCCAAAAAATGGTTCGAAATAATGACCGGGTTGTGATGTGGTGTCACATTACCAATAATTGTCAGCGAATTAGACTCAAGATATATTATACTCTCTGCGGTTGTGTCTGGAATTTGTTTTGCAGAGCTGGACATGTTCGTTGTGTCCGAAGACTGTTGGAATATTCGGAGGAGGAACCCGCCTTGCAATGTGAAGCCAGTTTGTGCGTCGGAGACCTTGTCATTGAAGCCTGGTTCAGGGGTTACTGAGGGAGTCCTGGATTAGGGGGTCCTCGGGCATCCGGACTATGGTACGTGGGCCGGACTGATGGACTGTGAAGATGCAAGACTGAAGACTCTCACGCGTGTCCGGATGAGACTCTCCTTGGCGTGGAAGGCAAGCTTGGCGTCGCAATATGAAGATTCCTTTCTATGTGACCAACTTTGTACAACCCTAGTTCCCTCCGGTGTCTATATAAATCGGAGGGTTTAGTCCGTAGGGAATCATATTCATAGTCATACAGGCTAGACTCGTAGGGTTTTAGCCATTACGATCTCGAGGTAGATCAACTCTTGTAATACTCATATTCATCAAGATCAATCAAGCAGGAAGTAGGGTATTACCTCCATAGAGAGGGCCCGAACCTGGGTAAACATCGTGTCCCCTGTCTCCTGTTGCCATCGACCTTAGACGCATAGTTCGGAACCCCCTACCCGAGATCCGCCGGTTTTGACACCGACACCGGCCACTTTGTGAACTTGTGAATTGCGACGTACAAGTACTCAAATCCCCCGATAGAACGGGGAAAGGGGCCTAGTATGTCGAGCCCCCAGACCGAAAATGGCTAGGAAAGAGGGATTGTTTGAAGGGCTTGGGCTAGCTGATGAAGCTTCTTTGAGTGGAACTGGCACGCTTCACTCTTGGTTACTAGTGCAGTTGCATCCTGGAGAGCGGTGGGCCAAAAGAAACCATGCCGGAACACCTTGCCGGCAAGGGCTCTAGACCCTATGTGTGAGCCACACATGCCCTCATGTATCTCTGCCAATAGCTCTAGTCCATCCTCCCGAGGGATGTGTCGGTGTCAAAACCGGCGGATCTCGGGTAGGGGGTCCCGAACTGTGCGTCTAAAGCTGATGGTAACAGGAGGCGGGGGACACAATGTTTACCTAGGTTCGGGCCCTCTAGATGGAGGTAATACCCTACTTCCTGCTTGATTGATCTTGATGATATGAGTATTACAAGAGTTGATCTACCACGAGATCGTAGAGGCTAAACCCTAGAGGCTAGCCTATGATTATGATTGTTGTTGTCTGATAACCCACAAGTATAGGGGATCACAACAGTTTTCGAGGGTAGAGTATTCAACCCAAATTTATTGATTCGACACAAGGGGAGCCAAAGAATATTTTCAAGTATTAGTAGCTGAGTTGTCAATTCAACCACACCTGGAAACTTAATATCTGCAGCAAAGTAATATGATAGTAGTGGTAACGGTAGCAAAAGTAATGTTTTTGGTATTTTGTAGTGATTGTAACAATAGCAATGGAAAAGTAAATAAGCGAAGACCGATATATGGAAAGCTCGTAGGCAATGGATTGGTGATGGAGAATTACGCCGGATGCGGTTCATCATGTAACAGTCATAACCTAGGGTGACACAGAACTAGCTCCAATTCATCAATGTAATGTAGGTATGTATTCCAAATATAGTCATACGTGCTTATGGAAAAGAACTTGCATGACATCTTTTGTCCTACCCTCCCGTGGCAGCGGGGTCCTAATGGAAACTAAGGTATATGAAGGCCTCCTTTTAATAGAGTACCGGAACAAAGCATTAGCACATAGTGAATACATGAACTCCTCAAACTATGCTCATCACCGGTAAGTATCCCGATTATTGTCACTTCGGGGTTAACGGATCATAACACATAATAGGTGACTATAGACTTGCAAGATAGGATCAAGAACTCTTATATATTGATGAAAACATAATAGGTTCATATCTGAAATCATGGCACTGGGGCCCTAGTGACAAGCATTAAGCATAGCAAAGTCATAGCAACATCAATCTCAGAACATAGTGGATACTAGGGATCAAACCCTAACAAAACTAACTCGATTACATGATAGATCTCATCCAACCCAGCATCGTCCAGCAAGCCTGCGATGGAATTACTCACGCATGGCGGTTAGCATCATGAAATTGGTGATGGAGGATGGTTGATGATGACGATGGCGACGGATTCCCCTCTCCGGAGCCCCGAACGGACTCCAGATCAGCCCTCCTGAGAGGTTTCAGGGCTTGGCGGCGGCTCCGTATCGTAAAACACGATGAATTCTTCTCTCTGATTTTTTTATCCCCGAAAGCAAATATATAGAGTTGGAGTTGAGGTCAGAGGAGCTCCAGGGGGCCCACAAGGTAGGGGGCGCACCCTAGGGGGGCAGGTGCGCCCCCACCCTCGTGGACAGGTGGTGGGCCCCCTGGTCTTCATCTTTTGCAAGGATTTTTTTATTATTTCCGAATAGATGTTCCGTGAAGTTTCAGGTCATTCCAAGAACTTTTGTTTCTGCACATAAATAACACCATAGCAATTCTGCTGAAAACAGCGTCAGTCCGGGTTAGTTCCATTCAAATCATGCAAGTTAGAGTCCAAAATAAGGGCAAAAGTGTTTGGAAAAGTAGATACGACGGAGACGTATCAACTCCCCCAAGCTTAAACCTTTGCTTGTCCTCAAGCAATTCAGTTGATAAACTGAAAGTGATAAAGAAAAACTTTTACAAACTCTGTTTGCTCTTGTTGTTGTAAATATGTAAAGCCAGCATTCAAGTTTTCAGCAAAGATTATGACTAACCACATTCACAATAACTAGCGAGCAATAATAATAAATATCGGATGACAACACTTTCTCAAAACAATCATAATATGATATAACAAGATGCTATCTCGCTAGCCCTTTCTGAGACCGCAAAACATAAATGCAGAGCACCTTTAAAGATCAAGGACTGACTAGACATTGTAATTCCTGGTAAAAGAGATCCAGTCAAGTCATACTCAATGTAAACTAATAGTAATTAATGCAAATGACAGTGGTGCTCTCCAACTGGTGCTTTTTAATAAGAAGATGATGACTCAACCTGAAAGTAAATAGATAGGCCCTTCGCAGAGGGAAGCAGGGATTTGTAGAGGTGCCAGAGCTCGGTTTTGAAATAGAGGTGAATAATATTTTGAGCGGTATACTTTCATTGTCAACATAACAACCAAGAGATGGCAATATCTTCCATGCTACACACATTATAGGCGGTTCCCAAACAGAATGGTAAAGTTTATACTCCCCCTCCACCAACAAGCATCAATCCATGGCTTGCTCGAAACAACGAGTGCCTCCAACTAACAAGAGTCCCAGTGGGAGTTTTGTTTGCAATTATTTTGATTTGATTTGCATAAAGCATGGGACTGGGCATCCCGGTGACCAGCCACTTTCTCGTGAGTGAGGAGCGGAGTCCACTCCTCTTGAGAATAACCCTCCTAACATGGAAGATATGGACAGACCTAGTTGATACATGAGCTATTCGAGCGTACAAAACAGGATATTTATTTGAAGGTTTAGTGTTTGGCACATACAAATTTACTTGGAACGGCAGGTAGATACTGTATATAGGTAGGTATGGTGGACTCATATGGAATAACTTTGGGGTTTATGGAGTTGGATGCACAAGCAGTATTCCCGCTTAGTACAGGTGAAGGCTAGCAAAAGACTGGGAAGCGACCATCTAGAGAGCGACAACAGTCATGAACATGCATTAAAATTAATCAACACCGAATGTAAGCATGAGTAGGATATAATCCACCATGAACATAAATATCGTGAAGGCTATGTTGATTTTTTTTCAACTACATGTGTGAACATGCGCCAAGTCAAGTCACTTAAATCCTTCAGAGGAGGATACCGCCCTATCATACCACATCACAACCATTTTAATAGCATGTTGGCACACAAGGTAAACCATTATAAGCTCCTAGCTAATCAAGCATGGCACAAGAAACTATGATCTCTACTTGTCATTGAAAACATGTTTATCCATAATAGGCTGAATCAGGAATGATGAACTAATCATATTTACAAAAACAAGACAGGTCGAGTTCATACCGGCTTTTCTCATCTCAGTCAGTCCATCATATATCGTCATAATTGCCTTTCACTTGCACGACCGAATGATGTGAATAATATTAAGAGTGCACGTGCATTGGACAAAGCTGGAATCTGCAAGCATTCAATAAACAGGAGAAGACAAGGCAATATGGGCTCTTTTGTCAGATCAACAATAATGCATATAAGAGCCACTTCAACAATTTAATTATGGTCTTCTCCTATCGACCCCCAAAGAAAAGAAAAGAAATAAAACTATTTACACGGGAAAGCTCCCAACAAGCAAAAATAAGAACAGGAAATATTTTTGGGTTTTCTTTTTAATTACTACTACAAGCATGGAAAGTAAAGTAATTAAAAGCTACCACTATATTTTTTGGTTTTTTCTTAAGGTTTATTAAACACACAAGAAGAAAGCATAAAAAAGGAAAATAAACTAGCATGGATGATACAATGAAAAAGTATGAGCACCGACATCTAGCAATGAGTGGGTGAACATGAATGTAATGTCGGTGGGAAATACGTAGTCCCCCAAGCTTAGGCTTTTGGCCTAAGTTGGTCTATGGCCACGGCTGGCCTGGCGGATATCCATAATAATAGTTGGGGTCGTATTGCGAAGAAGAAGACTTTGATTGCCACTGGTTGGAAATCATCTCCGGATCCCAATGGTAATTAGACTATCGTGGAGGATCAACTTGTGGTTCTGACTCTGGCTCTGTTGCTGATGTAGGGTTCCGGTAGGCGTGAATAGCCTCTAACGGAACAAGGTACTTACCTGCAGATAAATCAAACAAGGAAGGAGCAGGCAGGGTAATAGTCTCAGGATGATGTTTATCAAAGAACAATTTGTATTTATGCTCCCCTTCCCTATTCTTAACAATAAAATCGTGAGCCACCATACTCTTATAATCTAAATAAACACGAGGCAGCAATTTTTCTTCCTTCTCATAATGCCTAATGTGTATGTTAAAATGTGCAGCTAGGCGTGAAGCATAGATGCCTCCAAAGAAGGGGCCCTTCAGTACAAAAAAAACACTTCTATGTTGATACGTGTTTGTCACAGTAGGTCGCTTTTTTTCATGCATGTACATCCATGACAAATTTATGATAGAATCAAGATAGTTATACCTGTGCTGTCGTAGAAGTGTTCCATGACATTACCAAAATTATCATCACGGAACTGTCCACTTCCATGACGATAAATCACGCGTCACAGAACGCCGTTAAGCTATTGGGTCGCGTTTTGGATTCGATAACCCGTTAACAGCCCTGACCAATGGGGATTTTCCACGTGTAAAATCATCATTGGCTAGAGGAAACACGTGTCGGCTCATAGTCGGGACAGATGTCATCCACTCACTGGACAGAAGGCGCATATGATACATCAACACGTGGCATGGCCCAACAAGATTAAATGGGCCAGCCGAACTAAAGGCCCACAAGATTTTGCGGACCATAATGGGCCGGCCCAACTAAAGGCCCACGAGATTTTGCGGACCATAATGGGCTGGCCTAGCTAAAGGCCCACAAGATTTTCCGGGCCATAATGGGCCGGCCCAGGTAAAGGCCCACAAGATTTTTGTGTGTCGTAATGGGTCGGCCCAGGTAAAGGCCCACAAGATTCTTGCGGATCATAATGGGTCGGCCCAGCTAAAGGCCCGTGAGATTTCGTCGACATTAATGGGTCGGCCCAGCTGTTGGCCCTAGTAGGCCGGCCCATTAACTGCCTGCCATGTTTTGGGCCCAATGCTGGCCCATATTTGATCAGGTCCATTAATGGCCTGCCACGCTCCGGGCCTAATAGTGGCCCATATGAGATCAGGCCCGTTAAAGGCCTACCACATTCTGGGCCAAATTATGGCCCAGATCAGGTCCAACCATTTAAGAGGCTTTGGGCTCAATTATGACCCATATCAGATTCGGCCCGTCAACTGGACACTATGCTTTTGGGCCCACTTGCTAAAGGCCCACTTAATAATTCGGCCTGATATTAGTTTTGCCCTATTAAGGGCCTGTTTAACATTTTGGCCCTATATTATTTTCAGCCGGTTAAAAGCCCGTAATATAGTTGGGCCTAACTACGGCCCGGTTTCCATCCGGCCTACTCGCAGCCGATATCTGATTGGGCCAAACAAGGATCGAAACAATTTTTTTGCCAGTTAAAAGCCCGTGATTTGATTCGCACGATCATGGGTCGGGGTTCATTTCGGGCTGCTGCCGACCCGTGAGCTATTCGGCATGTTTCAGGCCCAACCTACATCGTGATTGCATGACGGCCCGATTATGTACCATAATTTTATGGTTTGCCCGGTTTACTGTGAAGACAGGATATATATATATATACAGTAAAATAACTGCAGCATCGTGAATAAGAAAAAACCTAGAATATGCAATAAAGAAATTACAGCATATTACATCCACTGGACATCAAAGTTCACCACTATGATAATAAAGCACAAGCAGACGGCAGATTACATACACTGGGCATCAAAGATCGCCACCAGTGCAAATAAACACGTCGACAAAATAATATACAAAACCGACAGCACTTCAATAGAGTTCAAGAAACGTTAGCCCTGCTGGGGAGCTGCAGCGCAAGAAGCTGAGCAAGATGATGAGACTGCGCTTGTTCAACACTTATATCTTCCTCACTCTGAAAGATAAACAAGCAGACATATGACAGGTTTTGCACATAAAAGTATCAGTGCTGACAATTCATCACATTTCTTACTGACGAATAAAGTGACACACTTTAAATTTGCATTAACACAATATGGTATTGCAGGTCAAGACATGGCAGGAAATGACATTGTGAAGGAGTTGGCAGCTTCACGACACCACTGGATTACAGATCGAGAACTCATAAGTATCAATGGTTAGTGTGCTGTCAATTTATACCATTTCAGATTGGCAAATAAAGAGACGGTTTAAATAATAGTAGAATGATATGACATTTTTCATAGTTAAGACATTGCAGAATATGACATTGTGCTGTAGTGGGTAGGTTCACCACACCACTGGATTACGGATGAAGAAGAGAAGCATACATGCAGTGCAAAAGAAGATCACTTGCTCTGTATAGTTTAATTTACATGGTATGAAGAAGGAACTTGGTTGTACAACTGAAAACTTAAATTGAAAAAGGACAAACTTTTGTTTATGAACTACATATAATAAACTTTAAACAAGCAATTTGATGCAAACACCAAAAATAAACAGCTGTTGCAGTCATGCCTAACCAAATATATACAACAAAGTTTGAAGGCTTGAGATGGACAAACTTACATTATTGGTGAAGGCAGGCTTTATAAAGGCCTTGTCCATGCTGATGGGGGGCAATTCAAGAAGTTTACCACAGAATCTTCTTCAAAAGAATTGTCTTTATTCTACATTTTGTTAAGAGTAAATATAGATGTGATAATATACAAAAAAATGGAGAATATTTAAGATAAGATGAAGAGTGATGCTACATAACCAAGTAGCTATAAATGTAAGTGCAGCGATACAGGAAAAAGGTACAGCCAGGAGCAATGCACAGCTAAACTTCTTCAGTACCAACCTTATGGTAAGAGTAAATATAGATCTGATGTGTAGAAAATGGAGGGCAAAGGAAAATAAGCTGTAGAGTGATGGTACATGAACAACTACCTTTCATTATAAGTACACTGATAAAGGACAGCATGTACTTACAAGAACAATGCAGAACTAAAAAAACATTGGCATTGGATATATTCTACACTAATGTAACCATTCATACAGATCAGATAATTTGGAGCAAACAATTGATAAGCAAGATATCATGCATACTGCTGTCACATAATGAACCAGGTATGTATGCAAGTACAGTGATACAGGATAACAGGTACTAACAAGAGCAAAGCAGCGGGCAGCATATTTGCGATATCCTGTCGTTCTTGTCAAACCGGAATTCTTCTTCGAGCAGATTTCCTGCAAAAAAGATCCGTAAGGCACATGCGGAAAAGTAGAAGTTCAAATTGTCATGTGATTTCATAGACAGTACCTCATCCTGGGAATGAGACCAGTGCATAACAAGGTTTTTCCATTCAATGTCTTCTAAATTTAGCATAGGAGACTTCACCGGAAATTCGTTTATAGACTTGCCATCAAAGTGTGATTTCCTCAGGTAACACCGATACTGCTACAATGCTTCCTTGAAAAGCACAAGCAAGCTTTGCTCATCATGACTATCCAGATTGACCCTCGCCTAGTTACAACAATGTAATGTAAATCATTGGTGTGTTCAATCAGCAGAAAACAGGAAAATAATAGCCATGAATAATAGCACTTACATGTAAGTTGGACAGGAAGATGTGAAAATGGTGTTTGTCTTCACAATAATCTTCCCATGATGGGAATATATGCACGTAGTCCCTAACAACATTGAAAGCATTGTCTTTTAAACTGGGAATAAATGGAATGGGGTTCCAATCTGCAAGAATTGGCCGTCTCTGCAGTTGGGATAGGTCTTCGGCCGGTGGACTTGCCGTACTTTTTGCTGGAGTGGGATTTTTCTGTGGTACAACTGGTGCTATGGCAAATGAAATCGGTATACCTTTTGCTGGAGTGCAGGTTCTGTGTGGTGGGGCTAGTGGTGTGGCCAGTGAAGTATGGGTACAGTCTGCTGGAGTTGGTCCTACGTTTTGTGTCACTGGTTGTATAGCCAATATAAGTGGGGTGTTGTCTGATTTCTCCGGCACCACCACGTTTTTCAAGGACTTTGCTGGTGCTCCTTCAGGTTCGGCAATCACCCTCTTCCTTTTTGATGTCTGATGCACAAGAACAACATTTGAGTGGAAAAACATGGTATGATGACAGATGGAATATGTATTGATAATGGATGGGCATGGCATCTCGACATATATGATGAGTAAACTAAGCAGATGGCGGTGCAACAAAGTAGAAGAAATGCAAGACAACATATGCAAGATACGCGCAATCAATAAAACCTGCCAATTTAGAATAGGCACCTTGATGGGTGAATAGGACAGGCCATCTGCCTTTGACTCCTCGAGGTTAGAATAGTCATTAGGATGATATTCTGAACAAGAATCAACAGGTGGGGAGCAAACGAGTTTCATTGCTCCCAGAATGGCACTCAATGCCTTCCTGCCAATTTTGTAAGTCATTGCAGTGTTCCACAATATTCTTCTGATGCGCGGATTCTGATATTCACTGTAATTGCGTATAATATCTAAGAGCCATGAAAACATAAATAGTTATGAGATTATCTTTGTAATGCAGATGATATTCTAATATACGGGCGCCCCTGTAAACACTTGTGTGCTATCACTGGATTCTGATGAGAGAGCTCATGTGTGTTGCAATATGGTGTGTGCATTTATATAATCTGGCACAAGTACACACAAAAATAGGCTCCAGAAGTAAGGATAGCTGGCAAATGATAGGTTCATAATATACTATATAGAGAGTTTATTGCCAAACCATGATAACAAGAGCACACAGCAACTAGGCAGATCATAGTGTACATAACAGGGGTACACCATAACCAGGATATATAAATCAGGAAAGTGGAACTGGTTGGAAATTACGATGTTGTATTGCCGCTAGTAATTGAAAGCCTATCAATCACGTACAGGCCAGCTCTATCAGTTGTTGACTGCAGATGTCCCTGCTCCCCTTCCAGACAAGGAACATACTATGCTTCCCATACAGAACACCGCACGGGCCGCCGGCCGAACCATCGGCCCCACTCCTTGTGTTCCTCCGCCACCCCCACCCCTGCCCCCACCCGCGTCGAGTTTTCTTCGTTCGACGAGGCCCCACCACCACCTCCCACAACCACCGTCCCCACCCAAGCCCCTTCGATCGCACCGGTGAACTCCGGCGAGCTCTGAAAAATCGACTGACCCAATTTTGAAATTTAGTCTATTGTGATTTAACTAGTGTGGAATATGAGGGGGAAAACCATAAGCATTGCGAGTATGGTGTTGAGCGTGCCATGGCGGATCTGAAGGTGCAAACCAGACAAAGGCAACTTCGCAACCAAGACAAGAAATCAGAGTAAAGCAGTGGCGATCTATTTTCTTGCTGCGATAAATAAGTTGAGCAGATACGAAAGAGTACCGCCTCTGGTGCGGCGCCGTGTACGCATCTGCTGAGAATTTGACGGTGTTGCGGTAGCAATGGCTGTCGGCGGCGTGGAAGTAGATCTAGGAGGGTAGACAGTGGCGGCGGGGCGCGGTGGACGAGACGGTCATAGGAGCGGCGCTGGCAAGGTGGACGACAGCGGGGATGAAGCGAGAGGATGGGATGCAAGGATCCCGGTCCGAAGCCATGGATGAGAGAGGTCGATCTCTTGTAATGGACAGCGGCATCGGGGTATCAGCTCCGGCATGGTGGAGGAGGACGGCGGTGGATGGGGTGGCGGACGGCGGCGGACGGAGGAGGGTGGGGTGGAGAGGGTGTTTTGGCGCCCACGGAGTACGAATGGAGAAAAGGGAGGTAGAGAGGAAGGGGGAACCATGTATTCAGGGCGCGCTTGTCTCAAATGCAAGGAAATTTACAAACTTAGCCCCTGTTTAAAATTTCTACTACATTACAGCAACACTAGTCGGTTGGGGATAGGACGGTAATGTCGCATACACCGAATATTTGCCGACGAGAGTTTGTTTTTGGCGCCCACCGTGTATGAATATGAATAGGGGAGGGAGTCGATTTCGGCCGAGGACACACTGTGTTTTGGCACCCACCGTGTATGAATCCGGGTGAGAGGCGGTTACGTCACGTTTGGGTGAAATTACAAACCTACCCCTATCGAAACCTATAGAAATCCAGCATATAGGCTTTGCATGGCAGGGATAGGCAGTAGTGATTTCCATCTCGCAGATTTTGGTTTCGGGCGGTTACTACGACTTACCCCGCTTCGTTCAAATTTTGTAGATTGCACGTTTACCGTGCCAACTCAATTCGAATCCCGTTTGTATTCTATTTTTTTGGGTGGGATCCATTTTCAATTGGAATTACATTCTATATACATCATTTTTTATATATACTTTCAAAAGCACAACACCATTTATATATAAATATGGTTTACAAATGGCATGATCTCAGATTCATTATGTTGTATCCATCAATTTGGATTTTCAAATATTTGAAACCACTTTATGTTGAAATCCAATGTATGCATTCCTCGCTGACTGTCTCCAATTAATGTGTGTTTCATGCGGGTTGTTTTTTACTTCTCAAACATGTATAATGTGTTTCACACAAGCAACATATAGTGTAATCCCGTTTAGACATTAATTGCATATAAACCATGCATTGTTCGTAATTGAAGAATCTATGGATCACCAATATTGATAAACTATATTATAACATTACACGTGTTCCCAAATTCAAATGAATATGCATGTTTGATACACCAATTTGCGTTATGATATTATCGATCTCGTGATCTCCAGTTTAAATATTTGAATCCCCTTTAATCCAGATATTTGTCTCATATAGCTATCACTCATGCTTATACAGGACTATCTCTCTGGACCTATACGCGTTCATCGTCTCTCAGGTATCTCTCGTGCTACCTATATGTCGACAATAATCTTTTATCTTCATAACACACTGACGGTACTCTCTCCCTCGACCTTCATCACTCTATCTCTCTCTAAGTATATTTCTCTCCCTGCTATGTGTCTCTAACTATGATTCTCCGTGTGGAATCTCTCTCTCACACACACAAACACAAAACTTTGTCTCCCGGGGTCTCATTTCTCTCTGCTATTCCCATGTGTGCCACTCGCACACCCCTCATACAGAGATGTCTTTCGCTCCTTAGATATGAGAACCTACGACTCTTCCTTTTCAATATCTCTTTCTCACAGACAAACACAAACTCTGTCTCCAAGGGTCTCATATTTCTCCATTGTTCTCTTGCATGTCGCTCACACACACCCTCTCTCCCTAGAGATATCTTGCGTTCCCTCGTATGTCTCTCTAGCTATCACTCTTATTGTGAAATATCTTTCTCTCTCGCAGACACAAAACTCCGTCTCTCTGGATCTCATTTCTCTCTGATATCTGTTTGTATGTGACTCACACGCACCCTCTCTCTATCTCTCTCACACCCACACACATAACCCAGCCTTCTGATCCACTCGACTCCTATCTCTAACGCACACTAGCTAGCATCTTTATCTTTCTATTTATCTGTTTGTCCATCAACCTTCTTTCTCGCCCTCACTCTTGATTCCTATCATGCACAATACATATGTTTCTCTCTACATGAAGTCAAGTGCCCTCTCACACACATATATAACTTCACCCTTTGAACCACCCGACGGTCATCTCCAACACCCAAACTAGCGGAGGACCTTCTAGCTAGCATCTCCATCTCTGTATCTATCTGTAGTTTCTCCGTCAACATTTCTTTCTCGCATGGAGTCTTGCTTCCTATCACCCACACTATATATGTCTCTCCATACATATGCATTTATAGGTTGGTCTCTTTTGCACAATCGTTGCGCCTCACTGCCTTTGCTCGCCATAGATGCATGCTCCAGCCCACGCCACTATCTCTTAAAGACAAAAACACATGCTCAATTGTCGGGACTTCTTCCATGCATTCTCACATGCATGCATATTGTCATACCGATCCGTATCTCCCATGTCGTTGATCTTATGACTCATGTCTTCTTTCTTTTATCTCGATCATGCGCGCGCGCACACACACACATCCCATGTATACATGTATACCTCTCACACATGCACGTTCAAGGTCTCTATGTCTCCATACGTAGTTAGTTACCCTCAATCCTAATGCCACATCGAATCGTTCTCCTTTTTTGTGCACATAACTTCCGCCTGGATGGGTAAAACACACACTCACACTTAACAATCTCC
>NC_041384.1:101092213-101166057 GCF_002162155.2 Triticum dicoccoides
CCATCTCTCTCCCTCTCTCTCTCTCACACACACACAAACTAAGACTCCATCTCTCTCTCTCCTCTCTCTCTCTCTCTCTCACACACACACGCACACCCCACACACACTAAGACTCCATCTCACACACACATGCTCTAGGCGGAGCATTTGTTCCTACCACCCTTTCATCCAACCTTACCCGTATGATAAACGATCACCTTTATTTACTTGCATAACATGGACAAATTCCACTCTACTTTAGTAGTCAGCAAACTTATCATCTGTACCATTATAAAAACTGAGTTGGTGGTGATGGTGTGCCTGCCATCTTGTAATACAGATCGTATGATCTATATCTGAGGATAGAAAGCAAACTATGATAATTTTACAAAAGATACCCGCACCTCTCTCCACATCATTATCTCCCGCAACCTCATTGCTCAGCCATTAAAAAAGGAATAAGTCTCTGGAACAATCTAGCATGCATGGTGGCCGCTGCCGCCTGCCGGCGCCGTCCATCCCCATGCCTCCACCCATTCCGACCACCAGTCACCACCACGCTCCACTCCTCCTCGCCTTATCTCTCATCTTTCATTTTTTCGATGACATTCTCGAGATACCAGTTTTCCGATAAAATTCTTGAGATATCATTAGTTTTTACACATGGGATTACTCCTGCATGGGTCAATCACAACAGGTGTTCTGTAAAAAAAAATGCATATTGATGTTCCGTGCAATGCACAAGAATCTTGCTTGTAATTATATAACGCAAATCATGAGAAGGAAGTGACATTTTTTTGACACAACCACGTTAACATGGCCACGTAAATCACTAGCTAAAGTAAATACCATTATACTTATATCCGATGCAAAAGGTTGAGTACATGTTCGAAGAGTAGAGTCGCACACACGCACTCTATCTCTCAGAATCTCTCACACACACACACACCAGTTACGTGACGCCCACTTAAGCAGACACGTATGTTACAATTTGTGCACCCGCGGGTACACGTGATGATGCGCATTTATTTAAGCCGGAAGACGAACCCAAACAGTAGCTGCATTCATTCCCCTCCCGCCGCCTCTTCTCTGGTCGCCGTCGCCCGGTAGCCATGGGCCGGCCAAACGTAACAACATACGCCATACTCCCGCCGGAGCGGCGCTTTAATATGGAAATTTTAGTGGTCATGCATGCATCTTTTTCTGCTATCGCTCCTATATATATAAGGGTTGACCGGTCGCTTCCCGCGAACGTGCGCGGGCGGTGGAAGAGGAAGGAGAAGGGAAGCGGGCTGTGGAGTAACGTTTTTTACCACAATTTCTTAGGAAACTGAGTGCAATAATTGAGTAGTTTTGCAAACTACCAGTACTACACCTGAAACGGTTCAAAACCTATACTCTCTTGCCAGCGCGCGCTTCCCGCGTGAAACGGTCAGCCTCGCCCTGGAGCTAGTTGGGGCTCAAATAGCCCTAAACTATCCAAGTATGAGGGTTTAAATTGGAGCAAGTTGCACCGAACCCACCAAAAAAACTATCCCACCCAAGAGGTGCTAACTGGAGATAGTTCTCATTGGGACCATTGAAAAATCACTCTTCTCTCTCCATGAAGTGCATTTATTGTCAATCTAACCCTGTCACCCAAACACCTCTTTGGCTACAGTTAGTTCAGGGTTAGTCATGAGTTAGTCTAACCTCTAGCTAAGTTAAAGTATAAAATAGGAGTAGTATAGGACATGCAAGTTGCTCAAAGCATACAAGCAAATTCGTACGTGAAAGGATTTTTTTCTTTTTGAAAATGGAACGTGAAAGGAAAATTTTTTAGAATGCTCTTGGCATGTCGCTAACATGTGAGAGTTAACCGACCTCAATAGACGGCAGAAATGCCAGCCCACCGCACTTTGATAGAGACGAGGAGGGAGAAGAGATACAGGCTGCTGGATTACTAGAGATAGGTGTCGCACGGAAGCCAAGAAATATGGTGATAGCGTGGGTTAGCCATGTACTAGTATGATACTACACTGGGCTGCCGTGTTTCATACTCTTCCAGTCCACTATGGAGATGATTGGTTACTTTTATATCGCTGAATAATATTAAATATTATGAGTGCAGATGCTCCACCACGAGGTTCCTTGCTCCTTCTCGGTCGTCCGGAATCTATGTTCTTCCACTTTATTTTTTTACGTGAGCTTTGTTCATCCTTTTGCCAACATGTGAGACATCTAGCATCAAGGTGCACGTGTTATGCAAGGATCATTCCATCTATATGAAGAACACGTGGGACTAGAACTACGAGAAGAACATGTACCCAGGAGTGGACGTACGAACCTGAGTAATGTAGCATAGTAAGTGAAGTAGAAAGGCACAAATGGTATGAACATGCATGGCATATAGGGTGTATTTGGTTGCGTTCTCGTCTCAGCATATTTGGTCCCTCTTCATGCATGCTCAACTCAACACCCCTCTTCATGCATGCTCTCTTCATGCATGCTTCTAGTGTATTTGTGCTAAACTAGTGTGGACTCATGCACCCTCCATACACTTTACCAAACACCCAAAGGTAGGTCGAGAAGGGAACTCTTGGGCGACATTTGTCTCTTACTACGTACTACCACTAAATGTTGTACATGCAATGCACGGTGATGTTATGGCGTACGTGCCTAAGTACTCTACTACTATATTAGTTGGAGGCACATATTAACTTTTATATTTGTTTACGTGTATGCCCCGAGACCTTCCAACTAGACGTGTCTTTGTCTCCAGGTCGCACTTTGTATCGTTCATACCACTAAGTACTACTACGTGTGGTCTCTGACCCAGATGTGGAAGAAGTGGAGACGCTCTACCATGATGTTTTTTTATGCTGGGCTCTACCATGTTGTTCATGTCCCACTCCTTTCGCTGACGTGTGGGACATCCAGCACGTGCCGTGTTTGGCACCCTTCGTCGTAAGAGTTGAAACGCTAGTATTCATCAGAAATAAAAAAAATTATAAATCGGCAGTGATACTATTTTTTGCGAACCAATCAGCAGTGATACTATACCACACGATTTCCTTGCTCCTCGATATGGGAAAGAATACTTCCGTTCGCCAACATGTGGGACGTCAACCATCCTGGTCCACTTGCCATGCACGCAAAACTCCAAGGGAGTCACCCAGGTCATCGCGCCGCAGTAACAATGACTAATGAGCCATCAAATCACAGGCCCACTTCCCACTTTGAAGTTGCTTGGACGAAGGAACCATCATGACTTCGTTGAATTCCGCTTCTTGAAGAAAACTACTGTACCAGCAGTACTGCTAGCTACAGTAGTTACTCCAACAGAGGCCTCCTTTCGTTCATAGGATAGGAATATGAAAATCATAGGAAGTGAGATGACATGCATCTCAATTCCTAGAGAAAGAGATGCCATTTGATGCTTAGGATAGGAATTTTTCCATTTAGTCTAGGCTAATGTACTGGTAATTTGCTCTAAAAACTACAGTAGTAACTAGTAGTACTGGTACATGCTCATACTCAGACACACACACACTAACTACTAGTACTACTACTTCTCACATGCTGGCCAGACGCCGTCATTCTCCTTCCCGGCTTTGTCGGCGACACCCCACCGTGCTTGGATCTCCGCCGACCTCTCTGCAGCAACGCGTGCGCCCTTTTCTTTCTTGCGGCGGCGGGCCTCTCTTTTCTTGAGTGCTTTCTGACTTTTCCGCTCCCTCTGTGCGGCTTTGGCCGCCTCTTGCTCTACCGCCCATTCGGCCTTGGCATCTTCAAATTCCTCCCACATAGTTGTGAGGTCGCGAGTGGCGATGAACTCGGCACGGCGGGGTGCCATTGCTTCCCTACCATTTTGTGTGCGGTCGTGGGCGGCGAGGAACTCGGCGCCGCGGGATGCCATCGCTGCCTTACCGGTTAGTATGCGGCGCGATGGCATGAACGACGCTTGGTGAGAGCTCTGGGGTGGAGTGGCCGGACAAACATATAGTGCATTGGTTTGTCAAGAGCTCAAGGACAAAAGACGAAGCAAATTTGGATTCCCCTTCAATCCTGGTCATTTATTACCGAGTAAAATGCATTGGCGGTCATCGAACTTGTCTTGATAGCTCACTTTGATCATTGTATACGAGATATGGTGATTATACGGTCACTGGCTCAGTGTATAGCTCCGCATGCACCTCATCAGCTCGTGTTCTTTATCTATCTATGCGGGCCTACCTGTGAATGGAGAAAGAAATACTGTAAAAACCAAAATTATGCTAGAGTCCGGACCGCTTCCGGAGCCCGCTCTCACCGCCCTGGCCCCTCAAGACGCCAGCTGCCCGCCGCATGCATGCATAGCAAGTATTACTCCTTATGTGGAGGAGAGAGAGGCATTGACAAACTCAAGGAGTCTCTACACGTGCTCCTAGGTATAAAAAAATAATTCTAAAAAAGTCATAAAAACAATTGTGTCTTAAAAAAGAAAGGTAAAAAATATTTGAGAGGAAATAGATAGAGAGAAAGTGAGAAAAAGCTGTAACCTGGGCATTACATGAGGAAGGAGGGAGTGGTGCACATGCCAAGTTCACTGGGCCGTGTTTCACACTCCTCCGTCGTAACAGTGGAGACAATAGCTTTCATCAAAAATAAACAATGAATACTTGTTGCTCGTCCTCTATATCGGAAAGAATACTTTCATTCGCCGACATGTGGGACGTCGACCATCCTGGTCCACCTGCCATGCACAAAATTATCCTGGTCTATCCCGGTCGTATCACAGGCCCAACCTTTCCCACTGTAAGTTGTTCGGACGAAGGAACCATCATGACTTCGTTGAATTCCGCTTCTTCAAGAAAAATTACTATACCCACAATATTGCTACCACACACGAAGACTGGACGGCACTGTACCACGTCATATCACTGAAACCCACTAGGCCAAACTAGCCCGCCTAGGTCATCTATTTTGGAACGGAGGGAGTACGTCTCTGCGCTGCTATGATTTTGTGTTGCATGTCATATCACTGAAACCCACTAGGCCAAACTAGCCCGCCTAGGTCATCGATCGCTAAGCCTACAATTTTAGGAGCTAGGGCTATTGGTCGATCGACGAGGGATAAGTATAAGCGTACCACGAGCTCATCAGCCCCAACTTTTCTCTTTGGTGAGTGTTTTGCAAGTACTATAGCTCGCACAATAGCTAGCCTACTAACACCAAGAATCATCAAACAAGCCATGCTGATATGATAAACAGTTCAAACTTACATCTAATCATGCCATATATTACATCAAAAGCTGGTGAGGATACATCTGTTTCCATAACTCAGAGAGGGTTTGCATGATTCATCGCATGATTCACTATCAAACAGTAGTAGCAAGATCCGCCCACACAAGACAGTGCACTAGCCCTAAGATGGTTTGATAACACGCATTGTTCTGGTAATTAAACATAGGGCAATGCAAACTACCCTGAAGGATTAGCGCAACCAACTATTTCTTGTCATCGATCTCTCGGGAAATGACCACAGCATAGACAGTGGCATGGGAATCGATTTCTGGGGCGATGTCTGCAGGACTGACTGGGACATCAGAATCGATCTCTGGGGTGATGTCCATAGGATGGACAGCAGCATCGGAATCGATCTTCGGGGCGATGCCAACAGGACGGGCCACGACATCGGAATCATCAAGGACGTCCACCGGCACCTGCACAACCCTAACATATTAGCAAGCACATTGCAAATAATCAAAAACCACAACTATGGTAATAAGCCATTATTTTTACCTTGTGCAGCTCACCAGGGGATCTCAACCCTCTGGGGGCCATCTCCTCGTCCTCGATGGGGGCCATCACCTTGCCAAGGGAATACTGCTTCTCAACGGCGACTATCTCCTCAAACTCGGTCTTGAGCCTCACATAGGTGGCAATCAGAGTTCCTGCGGTAGGCACGGTGGGGACCTTGCTGTTCTTCCAACTTCCTTTGAGGAGTTCGTCCACCAACGTCCTCAACTCTTTGGCCAATGCTTGTTTCTTGGAGTTCTTCGTCTCCATGGGTTGGCCCGCCAACATGGTCAACTCGTTGGTCGGTGCTCGCTTCCTGGAGATCACTATCTCTAGTGGGTTGTCTGCCGGCAACTCTTTGCCTAGTGCTCCAGGATCCATCAATGAACTGACAAACAAAAAGCAATCGAAAGGAAACCACAATCACAATGAAAACGGGAAAAGAATAGGATGTGAGAATTGGTCAGTGCTTCGCAAAAATAAGACTCTTGGAATGAAAATATAGCAGCATAACTGATTCACCCACCTTTCCTTTGTTGGTACAGAAGAAAAATGGTAGAAGTGAGTAGCCTGGAGTGAGGTTTTCTCAAGAAAGGGAAGAAAGAGCTTGAACGAGCGTTCCAATGAAATGATGGTTGCTTCGTCCAGTCCAACTTGGAGGCCACCTTACCACTGCTGGTAAAGGTGTGGGTTTTGTGATATGACGGGTCCTGACGGCCACACCAGGGTTACAGGTGAGTCTCGACTGTAGCACCTCACTGTGATTTGGTGGATGGCACGCGGGCCCGGATGCTTTGAAATGTCCTGCATGTAGATAGAGCGGCTAGTCATATAGGAGTGCTCAATATTGTGCACCGCGACCAAGGCGGAAAGGAAAACGAGAGAACTACGTAATTAATGCATGAGTTTAATTAGGGTAGTTTTGTAAAGTACGAGATACATCCCTCCAATCGCAAAATGCCTTGGTTCATGAGAATTGAGATTTGAGCCCTATAAACCGGAAGGGATGGAGTACTACACACGGTGTAGTCTAGTCACTTGTTGAAATCTCTAGAAAGGCAAATACTCCTTTCCGGTTTACAGGGCTATACTACTCCCTCCGTCTAGGTGTGTAAGTCATCTTACGAAAACCAAATAGTCCCAAAACACTTAGGCGCGGTGCATTAACTTCTACCTTGTTTCTTGTTTCTTGACATATCAACCAATAAGAGATGAGAGGTGTGCATGCTTTTAATGAATTGCAATGGCTAGTTCATTGCATGCAATGCTATTAATTAGCAAATAAACATTGGTGACCCCAGGAGGAAACAGTGCTAAGCGCGTGGACCTATGCAGAGTGAGTATCAACCAATGGATAATGGAGTTTAATTGTTAAACAATAGCAATTTTGTCTCATGCAAGAGCCTGGCTAGTACTCCAAGGAACCGCACCACGCGAGCGTTCGCAACTGCCATGTTCGGGTTGCGCTTGGCTCTTCGCCTCTTTGAGAAGACGAACAATAATGATGTTACTCCTACTTCTACAGTATCGAATCCACTGCTGCATGTCCGTCCACCTCGTGCGGGAGGGATAGCAAAAGCTTCAACTTACTGCTCCTGCCTTTGCGTCTATGACAGGTGGGCCCAATAGGTGGTTGGCCCTCCTGTCATGCAGCCAAAGGCAGGTGCAGTTAAGGCACCGGAGCTCAGTCCGCAAGGTAGAGGGCATTGTAGTAATCAAATTTCTCGTTCTTGTACGAGTTGACGAAGATAGGGGTTGCTTGCTTGCTAGGGTTGCTTGATAGGGTTGCTCACTACGTATATATAGGCTGGAGCCTCCGCGCTTGCTTGCTAGGGTTGCTCTATTCACACAATCTCATCCTCTCCAGATTTAAACAAGATAGGGGTAGTAACACTGTCTTTCTCCCTTCAAAAAACACTAGCTTTCTATCCTCACCGCTGGTTACAGATCCGAACGTATCCCCCTCCGCCGGTGAAGGGGAGGAGGGGCAGCGTTTAGGCCGTCGTCGATAGCGAGGGAGGAGACCCACTGCCGGCCGCACCGTTATCTCTGGCCGAGCACCGACGTGGGAGGTCCTTCGATCCCTTCGTCATTGCCTGTGGGCGGATCCGGCCTCCCGCCGCCCACCTATCCACATCCTGACGACCTTCAGGTATATCTTCGTTCGGAACCGCCTTAGCTCTACTTCCCCAGCTCGCTACGTCGTTACATGTGCATCATTCTCTACCTCTCAGCCCCTCTCGATCAGATGGTCCAACGTCACATTTTTTTCTTCTATTGTTAGAGGTAAAGCTACTTCATGGAGTCGAATCTTGTACTCCCTCCGTCTGTAAATACTTGTCATTGAAATGGATGTATCTAGATGTATTTTAGTTCTAGACACATCCATTTTGATGAAAAGTAATTCCGGACAGAGGGAGTACTTGGTTCAAACAAGAAATAAAGTGGGGGTGGGGGAATTTAGTATGTACATCGGACTTGGTACAAACAGGAGGGAAAGGGTGTGAAAGTAGTATAGAATGGTCATCCAACCGGTCTCTTGATCGAAAAGGGAAATATAGGGGTAACGCTGTACACAGTGGTATGACCAGGACTAGATTTGCTATCCACACATAGGAGTAGGTGGCTAGAGTGAACCAAAATGGGACCAACCCAGATATGTTTCTTGGATGTTTGTTTCTCGGGGCAACAAACTATGAATCACCACTTTATGCCCCTGTTTACGTACATGGTGCTGGACTGCTGGTGCACCCACTGTCCCATGCCCTTATACCAAATATTTAGGCTCTGTTCGGAATAAAGGGGCAGAAAACATAGGTCTTGATGAAAATAGAGGAATTGGAAAGGAATGTAGGTATAAATCTATGGAACAGCGAACCGGAGGAAACTCTCAAGAGAATGTGTTTGGATAGACTACGAAATGTACGGATTTGTTTTTTTAGAGTAGCATGCATGGCAGTATGAGATGCTATTTATTTATTCAGCTACATAGTGACTACTCTTGTCCTCACCTCACGTACCACACATAGGTTGATTTTTTATTCCGGCAACACAGCACAGCAACCTGTCTAACGCATGGCAGCGAGCGCCTGCCTCGGGCTTCCGCCCAAAAAATGGGTAGCGCGTGGATGTTTCTAGTCCTATGGAATAAGTACTACCAGACCAGCTTTCCTATGAAACACTATTCACCTTTCCCATGTTCCGAACGGTTGGAAGGGAAAGAATACCGTAGGAATTGTGTTCCTACGAAAATCCTGCACCAAACCTGTGAACCGAACACAGCCTTAGCTGTTCTTAATCTAATTAATGTCCCTGGTAAAAATGAAGCCATGCCACTGTTATAAGCCATGACAAGTTTAGCCAAATGTTTTTGCCTATAATTGTTTGAGACTCTGACTATTTCCTCTGTGCCTTTTTGTGCAAACAGGAATATTCAATTCACCTGGTTGCTGTTGTGACCTTTTGGTGCACTGCACAAAACTCTTCTTAAAAGAAGTGACTTTTGTGATGTTTAACTGGAATGTCAGAATGGAACAGTTGGTTCATTTTGGTGGAATTGCACAAAGGGAGATCTGTGTTCGAATCCTCATCATCCATATTGGCGCCATAACCTTCCTTTAGGTAAGAATGATATTTAATGCATGTGTTCATCTCTATTTTCCAACTGCCATGAGAAAATAATGCTATTTTTTACTAGTACACTTGTACTCCCTCACTGACAAAACCAATTCTGAATTAGAAGGCCAATCATGTACTTGGTTTCACCAACTGGTGAGGAGAAAGAGAAACAGGGCATGAAGAGGAGGAAGAAGAAGAAGAATAAACAGTGCCAAGGCGATCTTGCTGAAGCCAGAGGCCTCAGTCGAGGCCATTCAAGGGCTCCGGCAACGACTACCTTACATGTGAGACAATCCTCCAGGGAGCCCTTCCACTTCTGTTGTCTCACTTAATTAATTAGGAGTACTTAAGTACCACTAATTTATTACTGCTTAATTTTCCTGTTGGAGTTAAACAAATCTTTAGTAGGACCCTATGCTGAATCATGTACATGTGTATGTTTGTCTATGGAGGTGAATCATGTGGTTGAGCCGGGAGGGAATATTATTAGTGTCATGACATAATAGTGCTATTGTTTTGCATGTCAATTTATTGCCATTGGTTCAATGAGGCAATGTTTTGCGTATTATCCATCATGAATTTGATGCTACTGGTTGAGTAATATGCTAATGTCTTCCTATCCTTTCTCACTAAGCTAATGAAGGTTTCACCTTGTTCCTACTTGTGCAAACAGGGATCATGTTGTGCCAATCATACGTTAAATGGAACTACGCCAAGGATGCTCCATTTCAGTTGAACTGCACAAAAAATTTGGGTGGTTCATTTTCTCAACCGCCTCCTTTCTCGTCTTCAATGTAGAATTTTGGCGAGATACAGGACCAAGATGACCCAGTAAACTGGTTGGATGAAAGTAGTGCCCAAGTTGCTCAAACCTCCCTCGGCACGAGGCCACTATTTAAGGATAAACCTACAAGAAAAGTTCAGATTGTCTGTGCTGCCTCTTATGTACTCGAAAGTTTACTCATACAAGAACTAATTTTAGCAAGAAGTACCTCCGATTGAACACCATTTACCAGTCTATACCCTAGGTAATTAAAGTTCGTCCATGGATCATATTGGCTATGATCTCAATCATTTGGATGCATAAACATACTGAACATGTGTATATCTGAATCTTTTTGTAAATTATGTATGAATATTGTCGTGTGATCTGTCAATCATTTGGATGCATAGATATGCCGAGCTTGTGTATATATGAATCTTTTGAGTTGTTAATTGTGAATGTTGGCTATGGATATGAACATGTCCTATGAACCTGAGTTTGATATGAATGTTTACCTTTTCTGTTGTATATGTGTGTGAACTTGTTAGTATGCCTACTGTGGGGTATAAAACACAGGTCTCTTATAAAAGTAATGTTGTGTCCAATTTATGTTTTCCCTTCTAACCACATTATATATATATTTATATTATTACTATTGTCGTATATTTTATAGAGACTTATAAATACATTATAAAAACATCCCAACTTATAAAAGTAAATGTTTAACGGAAGTTGGCAAGGAAAATCCTGGTTGTTTTTGACTCACAGGCAAGGAAAATCCTGGTGATTGCGTACAAAAGCTTGCGAAGATTTTAAGGACCAATTTAATAATAACGCGCTCATTTTTATTTTGAGCAATAACTCGCTAATTTCTTAATTATATATATATATATATATATATATATATATATATATAATGTGCCTCTCCGGTTTATTCTTTGATATTAATTGCTCCTTCTAACAAAACATTATACTCCCTCCGTCCAAAAATACTTGTCATCAAAATGGACAAAAAGGGGATGTATCTAAAACTAAAATACATCTAGGTACATCCCTTTTATCCATTTTGATGACAAGTATTTCCGGATGGAGGGAGTATATGTAACGAGCCCACCTAATACGTGTAAGGAAGTGCAAATGGGCTGGGATTTCTTAGAAAATATAAATGGGCCTGATTGACGTGAAATTATTTGTTCACCCAGCCCAGCAAATGAACTATACATTCTAGAAAACATGGGTTAAATATATGCCACATTTTTGCAGACTGACATGTGGGTCAATAGGTCGAAGCCTACGCAGGGCATTGTCAACTTGGTCAACAAATGATTGTGTCATCCACAGCCATTGGATTTATATCCAACGGCCGGCATGCACCTTCAATCTCTCGTCTTCTTCCTCCAGCGTCACCGGGACCGCCTGGTCCGGCCTCCGGCGGCTAGCGGCTCTGCTTAGCACGCATCGCTGTGAAGCGCTACCCCACCGCCAGCTAGGCTATCCCTCCACCCCTCGACACCTCATGTTATTCTCCACAGACTATAGCCCCACGCCGCAACAGAACCAGTTATAACCCTTCTCCTCCTCTCAATCTGCGACTCCACTGCCGCGTTTTCCCATCTCTGAGTCGTTCCCGTCCGGGGCCTCGCCGTCGTCCACCGCCTCGCTGTGTTCGGTGCGGCGTGGTCAACAAACGAGAGTCATCGGAAGAGGACTTTACGTGGAGAGCCTGACGGCTGGGACCCACAAGGTCCATGGTCGCACGCAAGGAAAGTTCCTCCTTATTAAGCTGAAAAAATGTTTCCTCCACCTGACAGCTGGGACCCACCGGTTGTATCTTCGCACGGAAGGAAGTGCCTCCTTGTTTTGTGAAAAAAATTATTCATCCGGTTGACAGCTAGGACCCATCAGATTTGGTGACTGGCTTGTGGGCCTACTAAGCGGATGTGTACGCACGGCTTTGTCAACTTAATCAACAAATGATTCTAGCAGTTGGACCGTTGGATGTTAATCCAACAGCCGTGCTCCTTGTTCAACCTCTGTTCTTGCTCCTGTCTCCTGTGGGTGGCACCGCGGCTGTCCTGCCGCGCACCCGAACTAGTGAAGTTTCCCACTCCTCTCCATCTGCGACTCCACTGCAGCTTAATAAATAGTAACGTCTTCAGTTTTAGCCCAGTTTTCCATAGATTAACCGGGCAATTCTCTTCTTCTTAATTAATCGACGAGGCAATTCTTTTGCCTCCATTTCGGAAAAAAAATTACTAACGTCTAACTGAGCCAGATAGTTAGATGCGTACACTTGGTGTAGTAGGATCTTTATTTAGTTTGATGCATACACTTGTTATTTTTTAGTAGCCCTTTTGTAATGATGGCTGATGTTTGGTTTGGAAGAGAGAGCTGCATCTTCACTCTTCTGGCCTGCTTACTGCTTTTGTTGCACCCCAGCCCTGGTTGCTGCTGTTGCTGTTTTCAATGTACAATCAGTAGTATATTTCGTCTGTTGGTTGAATAAATGTGTTGTTAGAACGAAAAACACAATGTTTTGGAAGTCGTTGCACAGTTTGATCCTTTAGTGCCCCGTACCGTACGTAGCGCATACTATTTATCATACGAAACACATTTTTTTTGAAACTCGGAACACATTTTCCACTTGTTGATAACATACAGCCCACTGATGAAGGCCCAATAGAGAAGCCCATAATTAACTGGAAGGGAGGCTCTCACATGAATCCGGCCCAGGTACATGCTCATGGTCCCCTAAACATAAATAAGTAAATAAATAAATAAATAAAGCTAAATGCTAATGCACCAGTTCTTTGGGAAAATAGGTAGCCCAGTATTTATTTTTGAAGAATACCCAAGCTAGGCCTATTTGTTTTCTCTGAATTACTGGGCTGCAAATCTTTCAAGACGAGGAGGGATGCATTCTGGCCTGGCTTAAGAGTATGGTCAATGTCTGTTAAAAGTAATATCAAAAGGGGTTGAAAATTCCAAAAAAATTATAGCAAATGGGATATAAGTTTCTTTTTTGTTTTTGTTTTTCACTGATATCTTATATGTATTTCATTGGATTTAACATGACATAGTACTAATTTATTTTTAAATTTGTTTTAGTACGGCTATTAATTTTTGGATTAAGAATATTTCGTTCCCCAGCAAAAATTTGTGAATTTTCAAAATTTCCCACATATTTAGTTAATTTTTTGACCCTGGTACTGACCAGAAAATGGCCAGCAATTCTAAAAATGGAAAACAGGCCACAATAAATTCCATATGAATTAGAAAATGAGTAAAAATTATAAAAATAATAGCAAATGGGCTGTACACGCCACAGATTTCGAGGCTGACTTGTTTACGCAAGGATTTGTCAGTGAACACACAATTCTAGCAGCAATTAGTGTTGGATGTCCATCCAACGGCCGACTGCTTCTTCAATCTCTGATCTTCCTTCTCGAGCCGCCTAAACTAGCGCTAGCGGGACTGCCTGCTCCCTCCTCTTGTGGCCCGCTGTGATGCCGCGCAGGCTTCCCCGGCCCACCCTACTCCCTTCGCTGGCCTGGCCGCACATAATCAAGTGCCTCCTTATTACACGAAAAAAATGATTCCTCCCACTGACATCTGGGATGCACCGGTTGGGAGGCTGACCTGTGGGCCTACTAAGTTGACGCGTACGCAGGGCTTGTCAACTTAGTCAACAAACGATTTTAGCAGCAGTAACCATTGGATTTGAATCGAACGGTCCTGCTGCTTCTTCAATCGCTGCTCTTCTTGCACCAGCCGCCCGAACCAGCGCCGGGGAGACCGCCTGCTCCTGCCTCCAGTGGCCGGTTGTGTTGCCGATGAGGCCTCATCGCCCCCTACTACTCCCACCGCTAGCCAGGCCCTGCCACTACAAGAAATATTTCAACTTACAACCATCACTATTGGTCACTGAAAGGTCATTGTTTTTTATTTGTGACCTTTTTGTGACAAAAAATAGAAGGGCAAAAGCTGGTGACCGTAAACTGAAATTAACGACCTTCTCTGTGAGAAGGTCGTGGAATTCCATGACCAAAACAAAAGGTCGTTGATTCTATGACCTTCTGTTTTGGTCGCTAGCTCTCTGACCAGGCCACGTAGGATCCGACGTGTCAATCTAACGTGGCAAAATTGCGACCAATTGAAAAGGTCATTGATAAAATTCAGCCCAGTCCAGTTCGGTGTTTTACATGGGCCAAGCCCAACAATTCAGCCTTTTTATATAATTTTTTCTTATTAATTTTGGTCAGCTATATGGGTCAGGCCCAACTATTCGGCCTTTTTAATTTTTGGGCCATTACTATTAATTTTCTATTTTTAGCCACATTATTTTTGCGCTGGTCCCATTGGTCATATTGGTCCCACTTGTCATGCTGATATCACAATTGGACCCACACATCAGAAATTTCAAAATTTGTCAACCAATTTTCATAAGTGGGTCCCCCTAGTCAGGTTTCCATTTCATAGGTATTGAAATTATATACAGTCAATATTTCAAACAGATTATAGAGCAAATGAAATTCATCCAAAACAACACTAAATATTACAATACATAATATGCTACTCTGACTAATATTACACTTTGCCTGATATTACAATACATAATATGCTACTCTTGCTGATATGCTTCACGGCTTCACACTTCATACTTCACCTATGAAAAAAAGAATAAGAACCTCTAGGCAGCATCAAACATAGCTTATAAGCAGAATTGACAATAAGCTCAATTTAACTGGTCAACAAATCTTCCATCTATATTTCTATCAGCAGCACACTAGATAGGACACACATTTATTCCTACAGTACAGTGAGGAAAAAACAGATTATGGTGCCTGCCAAGTGAGGTAAAAATAGATTATCAGCAGCACACTAGATAGGCCACACATATATATTTCTATCAGCAGCACACTAGATAGGCCACACATTTATTACATTTACATGGTGGTGGCTGGCTGGCAATCATGGTTGCTAGCTCATGCTGCCAGTGTGCGTGCACATCTCCCCGCTGGAACCAACCCAACCCAAACGAAGCAACAGTAGCAAACCACACATGTACCAGTAAACTTCAGTATGAAACAATTCCTCGCCGAAAGAAACTACCAAATCATTTCCAAGAATTTCAAAGAAACCGCCTCAAGTCGATTCAGCCAAGGATATTATTTTCCACAAGCAAAAAACTACAGTTCAGCTCCCACATGGGCATGGGGTTTTTGGGTTTCAAGACACAAATCACAGAACTGGATGGGCATATAGAAGGTACACTATGAATCTACGACATCAACCTGCTGGAGTTACTTGTCCTCAGTGATGAGCAGCTGCTTCCTCCTTGGGCTTGGTCATCTGGACAGCCAAAAAAACATGCAAGTGTAAGAAGATGGATTGATGGTAAAAAAGAGTGAAGAATTGTGATTCAGTGAATATAAAAGCATATGTACATTATAATACTGCAGACAAGAAAATAATAATCCTAATATGAAGATAAGTGTTTTTCTTATTGATGGTTGTAAGATGGACTGATCGTAAAAAGAGAGAAGAATTTTGATTCAGTGAACAGAAAACAAGACGTTATTATTCATCTGTGATACTCGATAGTTAACAAGTATCGATATTTGACAAGTATGGTTTCATGTATACTCCTACAAGTTAGGCAGAGCAATTTACAAGATAAATCAAAAGCGTGTCCAATCAATATCCAAAATGCTACCAAGCAGACCATAGAAACAGAGTCCCAAAAATTTAATTATTTGCTGCGGCGACAGCCACGCAGCAAGCCAGCAGCGGCAGGCTGGGGCAAGGGTTGGGGAGGAGGCAAGTGTTCTCAGGTTATTAACAAGGAAACTGGGTGATTAACATCTCAACAAAAAGAAAAAGAAAACAACTTAAAATATGGAGTGTGGCAGCACCATCTACTTGTTACTGGAGTCCCAGTTCAAGATGGCCAAAGGCCACTTGGCACCATGGAACCTGCACAATTTCCATCATATATATGAATGAGTTAGGAAGTAAAGTAGATTTGAACTACCCAGCCTCATGCATATATATAAAGTGTGCTGCACTGCTGCTACAGAAAGTTTCATAGGCTTCCAAGTGAAGGGATACACGTTGTTCAACTGCCGTGTTTATTTTTTGTTGTTGCGGAAAGCAATAGCTTAATCAGTTCACTTCTCTAATAGTATGAACAGCCTATCACTCAAACAATCCTTGAGTGCTAATATATTATTGTATTGGTAAAAGAAACATGTCACCACGAAGAGCTTTAACAGTTAGCACCATTTTTTATTAGAGAAGTTCAGAGAGAGATTTGAGAAATCTATATTAGAGAAAACTTGAAGACAACATACAGAATTACGAGCTTAATAGTTACTGCTATGACCATATCGCGCAAGCTACAACATATAAATTAATTAGCATTAGTATGATGTATATGGACAGAATTTCTACCTTGCCGTCCGCAAGAAACATGACGGGAGGTCGAGGAGATTTCGAGCGGCTCTGTGTCAGCTGCCATCACCACGACGAACTCAGATGTCCCGCTATTAAGAGAACTTGGTCGTTGTGGAAAGCAAGAAACAAAGATTAAAATCACAGGAGGTGAAATTAACAGGAAGGACCAATGGGTACTGCTAGGGATTGGTCACCTTCACGGGGAACTGAACATCCAACTAGTTTTAGTCAAAGTCTTAAGCATATACATACATACAAATTGAACCAAAAATCATATGCATGTCTGTACAATTAATTGCAAGGCTATCCAACTTGCAGTTGGAGAGAGTACAAACTAGTTTACTGGTAGTACAGCACAGCAGCCTACAGACAAGAGTTGACCACAAACAAAGAATGAATCCATCATATTATGCTAGTAGTAGGTACAGCTTGGCTTCAGTCATAGAAAGGGAACATGAGTTTGCTTGCTTGAACCAAAAGGTTCACCATAGGAATTGGGCATCCAACGTGTTTTAGCCAAAGTCGTAAGCATGAACAAACAAACATACGTATAAAATGAACCAAATTCCATATGTCCATGCAATTAACTACATGTGCTATCCAACTTGATATTGGACATAGTAGAACCTGATTTACTAGCAGCCTGACACAAAATTCTAACTCTGGGCTTGGTGCATGAATCCTAGTAGAGAGACAAGAAAGAGTTGACCACAACAAAGAATTCATTCATGGGATTATTGCAGTAGCAAGTACTGCTTGGCTGCAGTTTTAGAAAGGGGACTTGAGTTTGGTCAAACAAAAAGAAAAAGTGATGCATACTTGTTCATAGATAGAAAGTGAACATCCAACGGCAACGGCGGCACCGAGGCGGGTTGACGGGCGGCAGCTTGGGTGATCTGATCTGCTAGACCATGTCGCTGATGAGTTGCACGTGGCTGCTCCGGTGCCTCTCCACGAACATCCTCGACACGCCCGCCACCGTCTTCTTCCACGTCTGAGCGCGCAGACACGTGCAACCAACCAACACATCATTAGCCGAGGCGATCGAAATTGAGGTACAGAAATGGAGTGACAGAGAGATGGCCAGCGTATTAGCTTACCTGCTCCAGCGCGACGAGGAAGTGCGCGACGCCGGCCTTGTCGAGCCGCTCGCCCCGCTTCGCACGCGCGTGGCCGCCATTGCCCTTCCGCGCGGAGGAGGAGGAGGCTGTGGTGGTGGTCGGCAGCAGCAGCCCGGCCCTCTAGTCCGTGGACCCGCCGATGCTGCGCCGCCGCTTGGGCACCGCCAGCTCCAGATCTGCCCCGGACGCGCTGGAGTCTCTGGCAGAGAGCCCCGACGCGATGCGGCGGGACGAGCGCTTGCGGCGCAGCGCGAGGCTGCGGCAGGGCGGGGTTGACCGCTGCTTGGAGCGTGGGTAGGTGGGATCCCACTTGGTCATGCTGGTGCGGTCGTGATCGGCACCTGTGTGCATGCATCACTAGCCGGCCTCGTGGGAGTGAGCGCTTTTCTCTCCGCCGGCTCGAGCTCGATCGATCGTGTGGTCGCTGTGTTGTGTGTGACCACCAGTTTTACTTGTCCCGTGACACCGGCGGGCGAAACGGAAGGGAATCTCCATCATCATATGAGTTGGGTGGCGGCGCCGAGGCGGGTGGGTGGGAGGGGAGGAAAGAATGAACCGGGTAGACGGTCTGGTTTGGGAAATCGGCAACTGCGCACGGGAAGCGTCGAGGGAGGAGGAGCAGTCGGAGCAGGAGGGCGTGGGGGAGGCCATGGACGACGGCGAGCTCCGATGGAGGGAGGTGGTGGCGGCGATCTCTTCCTCGATCTGGAGGGAGCTGGAGGAAGGAAGGAGACGAGCTCTCTCTCTCTCTCTCGATCTGGGATGGATTGGGAAAAAAGAGGTGGGGGTGGATGCAAAATGACCACGAGAACAGAGCTAGGGTTGGTGTGGAAGGGTTGATGACTGTCGTTGGATCCTCGAGCATCCGACGGTGTATAATCCATGATCCGCGTGATATGTCTATAGACCAACCAGAATGCAACAAACAATTCGAAGACCTTATGACCATCTAAATTGGTCGAAATCAAAGATAAGTTTTTTAGAAAAAACCACTTTTCACTTTTTAGTTCTCAAAATGAGTTTTTTTTGTAAAAGACCTACCAAATATTGGTTCAAATTATCTCATATTGTGTACAAGGGTGCATCTTGGAATTCCAAACAATGTTGCCTAAGGGAGTTTTCATTTTCTTTGCACAGAAAATTCATTTTCCATTTTCCGAGTGCCCGAAATGAGTTTTTTTTGTGAAGGACCTACCATACATTTGTTGCAAAATTGGACCAAATCAATTTTCTAAAATATATGCCATATTTAATGCACAATTGACAAAATGGTTGGGTGTCAAAAGTTTTGATCCACCTCTGGTGAAAAAGACAAATTCCTGCCGATTTAATAAAAATTGGGTCAAATTTGAACTGCAGGTGCCTCATAATTTGCTCTTTATTTTTTCCAAAAATCATTTCTAGGTACATAAGTATCTATTTAATCAGAGAAATATCAAAAGTTTTCCAAGATTCAACCACTAGCTAGGAATGGTCAAGCCTGCCATTTTGGTCGCATTTTGAAACGGGAATAAAAAAATTCAAATAAACAAAATAAAAAATTGGAAAACCTTCGCACTGTGTCATTATATGTGACCAAATTTCCAGGAAAAATAATAAAGTTGTAATATGACAATTAATTTAAAAAAGTGTTCTCAGAAATGAGCTATCATGCTTGAAGATTCATGGCTTTCAAGCCAAATGATCAATCTTATGGCCACATTCATGGCATAGTTTGTTCAAATGATCTCATATTGTGCACAAGGGTGCATCTTGGAATTCCAAACAATGTTTTCTAAGGGAGTCTTCATTTTCTTTGCACGGAAAATTCATTTTCCATTTTTCGAGTGCCCGAAATGAGTTTTTTTGAAGGACCTACCATATATTTGTTACAAAATTGGACCAAATCAATTTTCTAAAATACTAGGCCATATTTAATGCATAATTGACAAAATGGTTGGCTGTCAAAAGTTTTGATCCACCTCTGGTGAAAAAGACAAATTCCCGCCGATTTAATAGGAACCGGGTGAAATTTGAACTGCAGCTGCCACATAGTTTGCTCTTTATTTTTTCCAAAAATCATTTCTAGGTACATAAATATCTATTTAATTATAGAAACATCAAAAGTTTTCTAAGATTCAACCACTAGTTAGGAACGGTCAAGCCTGCCGTTTTGATCGCATTTTGAAACGGGCATAAAAAATGAAAAAGAATCAAAAAATTGTAAAACCTTCGTATTGTGTCATTATATGTGACCAAGTTTCCAGGAAAAAATAATAAAGTTGTAATACGATAATTAATCTAAAAAAGTGTTCTCAGAAATGAGCTATCATGCATGAAGATTCATGGCTTTCAAGCCAAATGATCAATCTTGTGGCCACATTCATGGCATAGTTTGTTCAAATGATCTCATATTGTGCACAAGGGTGCATCTTGGAATTCCAAACAATGTTTCCTAAGGAAATTTTCATTTTCTTTGCACGGAATAAAATTCATTTTCCATTTTCCGAGTGTCCAAAATGAGTTTTTTTGTGAAGGACCTACCATATATTTGCTGCAAAATTGGACCAAATCAATTTTCTACAATAGTAGGCCATATTGAATGCATAATTGACAAAATGGTTGGGTGTCAAAAGTTTCGATCCACCTTTGGTGAAAAAGACAAATTTCTGCCGATTTATTAGGAACCGGGTCAAATTCTAACTGCAGCTGCCTCATAGTTTGCTCATTAATTTTTCCAAAAATCATTTTTAGGTACATAAGTATCTATTTAATCATAGAAACATCAAAAGTTTTCCAAGATTCAACCACTAGCTAGGAACGGCCAAGCCCGCCGTTTTGACCGCATTTTGAAACGGGCATAAAAATTCAAAAAATCAAAAAATTGGAAAACCTTCGCATTGTGTCATTATATGTGACCAAGTTACGAGGAAAAATAATAAACTTGTAATACGACAATTATTTTCAAAAGTGTTCTAAAAATGAGTTATCATGCGTGAATATTCATGGCTTTCAAGCCAAATGATCAATCTTATGGCCACATTCATGACATGGTTTGTTCAAATGATCTCATATTGTGCACAAGGGTGCATATTGGAATTCCAAACAATGATTTCTAAGTAAGTTTTCATTTTCTTTGCACGGAAAATTCATTTTCCATTTTCCGAGTGCCCGAAATGAGTTTTTTTTTTGAAGGACCTACCATATATTTGCTGCAAAATTGGACCAACTCAATTTTCTAAAATACTGGGCCGTATTTAATGCACAATTGACAAAATGGTTGGGTGTCAAAAGTTTTTATCCACCTCTCGTGAAAAAGACAAATTTTTGCCCATTCAGAAGGAAACGTGTCAAATTTGAACTGCAGCTGCCTTATAGTTTGCTCTTTATTTTTTCCAAAAATCGTTTCTAGTTACATAAGTATCTATTTAATCATAAATACATGGTTTGGTGGTGATACGTTGTGGTTTGGATGGTGGCCCTGGGCCCCAACTCCAAAGCGTGTGGACTCGCATGCCCGTCGTGTGGTCACCGCCTGACCGTGGCATTGCCATGCGTTCTGGGTAGCCTAGGCATGTCTAGTAGGTTGGGCACTCCTCAGGTAGATGCTAGGAAGAAAATAACAACAGAAGAATCTCACGAGGAGACCAAACTATGCTCAAACATTAATTAGCAGCCAAGTGTTTGATAAGCGGTACGGGAAATTCACAAGGCTAATGGGCCTGAGTTTCGGCTGAGGATGATCATATACTAGGGACACTGTCTTGGCAAATTTTCAGCTCAAATGGAGGAGTTTGGATGGCACTTGCTTTGCAAAGTACCACATCGGGCAGAAATATGGATGTTGAATCTGGGCTCAAATGGATAAGTGGATTGAGCTGAAATTTTGTGGAGTATGGTAATTTGGGCATATTAAGGCACTGTAAAAGTTTTATACCATTTGGGTAATCCTAGCTTGTACTTCCTTCACAAAGCTTCTCTCTGGATGGAGACTTTATAAATTTGCTGAGGAAGATTTAATAGGAAAATGGATCTGAATATTGGAATGTGGCAATGATTTTTATATGTAAGATGGCACAAAAAGTTTGAGGACAATAGGAGGTGTCTAGATAGCACTTCCTTTGCAATGTGCCAATTTGGACAGAAAATAGAAATTGAAGCTGGGCTTACATAGATGATTGGATTATGCTGAAATTCGGTATAGGGGGTTTCTATAGTCAGGGTAATGTCCTAGAAAATTTTCAGCAATTATAAAGCAATATAAAATGTAGTTGCTTCACAAACTAAAAATATTACCAGGAACAAAGATTCGATGGTGAGCTCACATGTATTGTTAGATAGAGCTAAACTTTTGTGTAGAGTTATGACTTTGGCATATAGAATATGTGGCAAAAATTAAACTCATAATGATATTCCTATCTTGTACTTCCTTCACAATGCTTCTAGGTGGACAAAAACTTTGAAAATTTGTTGAGGAAGATTTACTGGGAAATGGACCTGAATTTTATCATGCGGCAATGATTTCGATAGGAAAGAGTGCCCAAAAATTTTGAGGGCAATCAAGAATATGTAAATAGCACTTCCTTCACAAAGTGTTTTTTTGAACAAAATAGGTAAATGAATATTGTTGAATTATTTTTGAACTAGGCAAGGAAGGTTTTGCTCATATTTGACAAAGATATGACCCAAAGAATTTATGAGATTTTTTTGGGAATTTTGGGAATGACAGAAATATAGGTTGCTTCACAACCTACGGCAAAAACTGAGACATGGACATGACACATAGGCAAAACTGATGAGGTGGCGCCTAGTCATAGCAACCCACCACAATTTACAAGGTTATGACCATCTATATTTGTCATGATCAGCTAGAAATAAGGCAGCGGACCAGTGCTATATGCTTTATGACCATTTCGTGTAAGGAAATTACGACCTTTTTGACCAAAATGGTCGTTATAGTTTAGGGTTTGGAGCCCCCTGAATAGCTTTTGACCAATTGGTCTCAAATGGTCATAGATCTATGACCAATTCTTCCAGGGTCACTGACGGAAGGTCACTGGTTGACATATTTCTTGTAGTGTGGGCAGCCTCACACCGCAGCCGAACAAGTGAACCCTCGTACTCCTCTCCGCGTGGGCATCCACTGCCGCGCCTTCCTCGGCTCCATGTCGTCCCCTTCCTAGGCCTCGCCGTCGTCCACCTCCTTGGTGCTCTCGGTGCGGCATGGTCAGCGTGGTCAACGACATTCCATCAGAAGAGTACTGTGCGTGGAGAGGCTGACAGCTGGGTCCACGGCCACAGCCCAGTTTTTTTGTGATTTGCCAAGTAAGTCACTTTGTCAGGCCTGTTGGGCTGCAAATCTTTCAAGACGAGGAGAGCTTTCATTCGGCTGGCCGAGAAAATGGCCCATCAATAATGAGAAATGGGTTGTACATTTTTAAAACACATCAAACCGGCAATTAGTTTCAAATATCTTTTTTTCATTTCGAGATTTGAAATTACATTAATTTTTATGCATGGAGAATTTGTTGGATTTTATATTGATATACATTTATTTTTTAAATCAGTTTGAATGTGAGTCGAAATTTCGGGATTAAAAACAGTTCGGACCGCACCGAAATATGCAAAATTTCGTATAATTTTTTAACCGTGGCCACAATATGGGCTGTAATGCTAACAAAAAGAATATGGGCTCAAAAAAAGCCTTAATAATTAGAAAATGGGCTATAAATTATTAGAAATAATGGCAAATGGGATGTATGCTGTTTTCCACAGATTTGAGGCTTTCCTAAAAAAAGGTTGACGCACAAGCACTGACTGTTGGATGGCCATCCAACGGCCGTCGTGCTTCTTCAATCTCTGCTCTTCCTGCTCCAGCCTCTCAAACAGGCACCGGCGGGACTGCCTGCTCCCTCCTTCCCGCGGCCGATTCTGCTGCTGCGCAGGCCTCACCGCCCCACCGTACTCCCATCGCTGGCCTAGCCATCCCTCTACTCACCCACACCTGTTGTTATTCTCCGGCGACGGCACACGAACCAGTAAACCCTCGTACAGTCGTACTCCCCTCCGCGTGGGAAACAACTGCCGAGTCTTCCCTGCCTCCGTGTTGTTCCCTTCCTAGGCCTCGCCGTCGTCCACCGCCCTGGTGCTCTCGGCACGGCCTGGTCAACATGGTCAACGACCGACATGCATCTGAAGTGGACTTTACGTGGAGAGGCCGACAACTGGGTCCACGGCCGCACGCAAGGAAATTCCTCCTTATTACGCGCAAAATAATGATTCCTCCACCTGACATCAGGGACCCACCAAAACGGCCTCTGTATTTCACAAAAAAAACGTTACCGCCACTGACAGCTCGGACCCACCAGCTATATCTTCACACGCAAGGAAGTGCCTCCTTATTACGCACAAAAAAAATGAATACTCCCCCTGTTAGCTAGGACCCAGTATAGTGGCAGGCTAACTTGTGGGCCTACTAGGTTGATGGGGACGGAGGGCTTTGTCAACTTAGTCAATATGCACGATTCTAGCTCCAGTGACCGTACGATGTCCATCCAACGGCCATAGTGCTTCTTCAACCTCTGGTCTTCTTGCTCCAGCCGCCCAAACCAGCACCGGTCGTGCCTCGTGCTCCTGCCTCCCGTGGTCGGCTGCGATGTGGCGGAGGCCTCACCGCCCCTACTACTCCCACGCTGGCCAGGCCATCCCTTTACTCACCCACACCCCCTGTTACTCTGCGGCAACGGCAGCCTCACACCGCAGCAAACCAGTGAACCCTCGTACTCCTCTACGCGTGGGCATCCACTGCCGCGTCTTCCCCGGCTCCGCGTCATCCCCTTCCTAGGCCTCACCGTCATCCACCGCCCTGGTGCTCTCGGCGCGGCGTGGTCAACATGGTCAAGGAACGACTTCCATCAGACGTGGACTATACGTGGAGAGGCTGACAGCTGGGTCCACGGCCGCAGCAAGGAAGTGCCTCCTTATTACGTGCAAAATAATTATTCCTACACCTGACAGCGGGGACCCACCGGACGGGCCACCGTATTTCATGAAAAAATGTTTGCCCCTGACTGCTGGGATCCACCAGCTACATCTTCGCACGCAAGGAAGTGCCTGATAGTCGGGACCCACCTGCTCGAAGCGTACGTAGCGTTGTCATTCTGGTCGCGAACGTGTATGTACATATCTACTGGTGGATGTAGAGGCGCGCACGTGTCATAGTAGAGGCGGCCATGGTGCAAGAAAGAAAATACGGCCACGTATGTGTATATACGGGCGGGGTCTCGAACGCCTACTCGCACATACGTACGGCTAGGGCTCGTGTACATGGCTGGGTCGGAACGGAGAGATAGCATCGTCGTCGTGTTCATGGGGAGGCAACGGAATGCGTCGTGTTCATGGGGAGGCAACGGAATGCGTCGCGTTCATCGGGAGGGCTTGGACGGAACAGGCGATGGAAACGAGGCCTGCGTACAGCAGAACGGAGGAAACGACCTTGTGTTCGACCGGCCACGTTTGAAACGGGATCCTGTTGATCGAGAGGGGTCTGGCGTACCACGAAACAGAGGAAACAGACCTCCTATGGTCGAAATGGGGGTCCTATTCATCGGGAGGGGTGTGGTGTACCGCAAAATGGAGGAAACAGACTTGTGTTGGAGCGCTACGGTCGAAACAGGGGTCCTGTTCATCGGGAGGGGTGTGGCGTACCGCAAAACGAGACTCCACGGGATACTGTTCATATCCACCGTCGACCCCCTCCAGCCTCCATGAGCTACTGTTTATCCACCGTCGACCTCCTCCAGCCTCCACCTACGATTGTTCATCCACGGGCTCCTGTTCATCCAGCCTCCACCGCGCGCTACTCCAACGGCTACTGTTCAACCAGCCCTCTCCACGGGCTCCTATTCAACCACCCCTCCACGGGCTACTATTCATCCTGCCCTCCATCATCTACTGTTCATCATGCCCTCCACGGGGTGGTCCTGTTCATCCAGCCCTCCATGGAGTCCTGTTCATCCAGCCCCAACCGGCTAGATCGATCGGGGTCCTGTTCATCCAGAGGCAACACCACGGGGTCCTGTTCATCCACCCCCACCGGGAACTGTTCATCCAACCCCCCCCCACCCGCAATGCTCACTATTCATCCAGAGGTAGCATCGATCGGCTTCAGTTAGCAGCAGTAGCGAAGGAATCGCTCGATCGGGTTCAGTTAACAGCCATCGATCGATCGCTCGGGTTCAGTAACGTGTAGCCTGCTATGCAATCGCTCGGGTTTAGTTAGAACCCAACGCCTCGCTCGGGTTCAGTTAGAGCCAACGCCTCGCACACACGCGCATACGTGTATGAGAGAAACGTGCATCGCTCGGCCCCCGACCTCCCACCGTAACCGGGAACTCCCCGAAATTTTCCTCACCCTCGCTTCTACCACTGTTTTTTCCGTCATGGATGGCCCAAAGAATGTCATGCATCTGCGTCTCCAGCCCGCCCAGGACGAAAAGCCCATTTTTTGTCATGATTTTTTGTCATAGAAGTAGGAGCCCACCACATCTATGATGATACCGGGTTTTGTCACAATTATCGTCATAGAAGTGTCATATGTATGACAGAAAAAAATTTGTTCGACCCAAAATGTCATGGATGTGTCTTTTTTTGTAGTGCTTTGTATGGTTCAGACTTAACCGTTTAGCAATAATACCGCCCATACTAACAGAGTTATCACTGAATAAACCATGGAACAAAATAATAATATCAGGAACACTAAGGTTTCCATAGTTTCAGCGACCAATTAAGCAATGACTAGCAAATATGGCAAAGTAGCGTAAAACAGGAAAATGTATGCTAGTGATTCGTGCATCGGAAACCTTCCTCGTTTTCCCTACAGTGATGGTATCAATAAACCCATCCACATCGGCGCGATGTGGTTCCTCTACCGTGCCCTCGAAAGGGACCAAACAAACCCGACAAAAATCATAAAGTGACATCTCCTTGCGCTCATCATATAAATAAAACTCCACCGTAGGTGGTGAGCACCTAGAGTGGAAATGAAAGTTTTGCACAAAGATATTTGTGAGTAAGAGATACTGATCGCGTTGGTCATGGAGGAAAGCGGTGAGGCCTGCATTCTCAGCGAATTCATAAAAATCTTCATAAATCCCGGGTGCTCTCAAGAAATCATTGGAAGGCCATTCACACGACCGAACCTCCGCGGTGCGAGGCAGATTATATTTGGGCTTCTATGCTTTTTCCTTTGAGCTTCGGCTCGATGAGCCCCTCAAAAGTCTCATCATTATTTTCAAGGAACAGTCTCCCCAAGCAGTTTTGTGAGAGGTGCTTTGAGCAAGGAGATCGAAAATGGCAGCAAAATGAGCTTGGACTTGGATATGAACTGAATTTTCGTGTTTGTGGGAGGAAGAAGGAGTGTGTGGGTGAAGGGATAAGTGGAGGAGGGCCACTGTGGGCCCATGAGGCAGGGGGCGCGCCCCTGACCCTCGTGGCCAGGTGCCAGCTCCTCCTGCTGCGTTCTCAGTGCCAAATATTCTCAAATATTCCAGAAAAAATCATATTTAAATTTCAGGGCATTTGGAGAACTTTTATTTTCAGAGTATTTTTATATTGCATGGATAATTCAGATAACAGACAGAAAATACTATTTTTATTTTATTTAGTATAAATAACAGAAAGTAAGAGGAGGGTACAGAAGGTTGTGCCTTCTAGTTTCATCCATCTCATGCTCATCAAAAGGAATCCACTAACAAGGTTGATCAAGTCTTGTTAACGAACTCATTCCGAATAACATGGAACCAGAGAAATTTCGAATAACACTATGTTACTCAGTGGGGATATGCACCTCCCCAATAACAAGAATATCATATTTATTTTTGACAGTAGGAAGAGGAAATTCAAAACCTCCAAAGATAATCGATGAAATTTTTCCAATAGAGTTGATACTATGAACTTGAGGTTGTTTCCTCGGAAAGTGTACCGTATGCTCATTACCATTAACATGAAAAGTGACATTGCCTTTACTGCAATCAATAACAGCCCCTGAAGTATTCAAAAAGGGTCTTCCAAGAATAATAGACATACTATCGTCCTCGGGAATATCAAGAATAACAAAGTCCGTTAAAATAGTAACGTTTGCAACTACAACAGGCACATCCTCACAAATACCAACATGTATAACAGTTGATTTATCAGCCATTTGCAAAGATATTTCAGTAGGTGTCAACTTATTCAAATCAAGTCTACGATATAAAGAGAGAGGCATAACACTAACACCGGCTCCAAGATCACATAAAGCACTTTTAACATAATTTCTTTTAATGGAGCATGGTATAGTTGGTACACCAGGATCTCCAAGTTTCTTTGGTATTCCACCCTTAAAAGTATAATTAGAAAGCATGGTGGAAATTTCATCTTCCGGTATCTTTCTTTTATTAGTAACAATATCTTTCATGTACATAGCATAAGGATTCATTTTAAGCATATCAGTTAATCGCATATGCAAAAAGATAGGTCTAATCATTTCAGCAAAGCGCTCAAAATCCTCATCATCCTTTTTCTTGCATGGTTTGGGAGGAATGGCATGGGTTTCTGAACCCAAGGCTCTCTTTCCTTACCATGTTTCCTAGCAACAAAGTTGTTCTTATCATAACGTTGATTCTTTGATTGTGGGTTATCAAGATCAACAGCAGGTTCAATTTCTATATCATTATCATTACTAGGTTGAGCATCATCATGAACATTATCATTAACATTATCACTTGTTTCAGGTTCATTACCAGATTGTGTTTCAGCATCAGAGATAGACATATCATTTGGATTCTCAGGTGTTTCAGTAATAGGTTCACTAGAAGCATGCAAAGTCCTATCATTTTTCTTTTTCTTCCTTTTAGAAGGACTAGGTGCATCTATATTATTTCTCTGAGAATCTTGCTCAATTCTCTTAGGATGGCCTTCAGGATACAAAGGTTCCTGAGTCATTCTACCACCTCTAGTCATAACTCTAACAACATTATCATTATCCTTACTGTTCAATTCATTGAGTAAATTATTTTGAGCCTTAAGTACTTGTTCTACTTGAGTGGTAACCATAGAAGTATCTTTACTAATAAGTTTAAGTTCACCTTTGACATTAGCCATATAATATCCCAAGTGTTCAAACATATTTGAATTGTATTTCAATTGTCTACCAAAATAAGCATTAAAGTCTTCTTGCTTAACCATAAATTTATCAAACTCATCTAAGCATGGGCTAGCAAACTTAGTAAATGGGATTTCAGCTTTATCATATCTATAGAGAGAATTTACCTTTACTACATGTGTCAGGTTATCAATACCATGAGTTTCTTCAATAGGTAATGGATTAAGATCATATGTTTCTTCAACAGGCAGTAAATTAAGACCGTGTATTTCTTCAATAGGAGGTAAATTCTTAACATCTTCGGCTTTAATACCTTTTTCTTTCTTTGATTTCTTTGCCTCTTGCATATCTTCAGGACTGAGAAATAGAATACCCCTCTTCTTTGGAGTTGGTTTAGGAATAGGCTCAGGAGCTGGCTCAGGAAGTGTCCAATTATTTTCATTTGTAAACATATTATTCAATAGAATTTCAGCTTCATCCGGTGTTCTTTCCTTGAAAACAGAACCAGCACAACTATCCAGGTAATCATTGGAGGCATTGGTTAGTCCATTATAAAAGATATCAAGTATTTCATTTTTCTTAAGAGGATGATCAGGCAAAGCATTAAGTAATTGGAGAAGCCTCCCCCAAGCTTGTGGGAGACTCTCTTCTTCAATTTGCACAAAATTATATATATCCCTTAAAGCAGCTTGTTTCTTATGAGCAGGGAAATATTTAGCAGAGAAGTAATAAATCATATCCTAGGGACTACGCACACAACCAGGATCAAGAGAATTAAACCATATCTTAGCATCACCCTTTAATGAGAACGGAAATAGTTTAAGGATATAAAAGTAACGAGTTCTCTCATCATTAGTGAACAGGGTGGCTATATCATTTAATTTAGTAAGATGTGCCACAACAGTTTCAGATTCATAGCCATGAAAAGGATCAGATCAACCAAAGTAATTATATCAGGATCAACAGAGAATTCATAATCCTTATCAGTAACAAAGATAGGTGAAGTAGCAAAAGCAGGGTCAAGTTTCATCCTAGCATTTAGAGATTGCTTATTCCATTTAGCTAATAACCTCTTAAGTTCATAACTATATTTGCAAGCTAAAATAGCTAAAGAAGCTTCTTTATCAAAAACATAACCCTGAGGAATAACGGGCAAGTCTTCATCATCACTTTCATCAATATTATCAGATTCAATATTTTCATTCTCTCTAACCCTAGCAAGTTGTTCATCAAGAAATTCACCAAGTGGCACGGTAGTATCAAGCATAGAAGTAGTTTCATCATAAGTATCATGCATAGTAGAAGTGGCATCATCAATAACGTGCGAGATATCAGAACGAATAGCAAAAGCAGGTTTAGGTATCGCAAGCTTACTCAAAACAGAAGGTGAATCAAGTGCAGAGCTAGATGGCAGTTCCTTACCTCCCCTCATAGTTGAGGGATAAATCTTGGTTTTTGGATCTCTCAAGTTCTTCATAATGATAAGCAGATATAAATCCCAAGTGACTCAAAGAATAGAGCTATGCTTCCCCGGCAGCGGCGCCAGAAAATAGTCTTGATAACCCACAAGTACAGGGGATCGCAACAGTTTTCGAGGGTAGAGTATTCAACCCAAATTTATTGATTCGACAAAAGGGGAGCCAAAGAATATTCTCAAGTATTAGCAGCTGAGTTGTCAATTCAACCACACCTGGAAACTTAATATCTGCAGCAAAGTATTTAGTAGCAAAGTAATATGATAGTAGTGGTAACGGTAGCAAAAGGTAATGGTAGCAAAAGTAATGTTTTTGGTATTTTGTAGTGATTGTAACAATAGCAACGGAAAAGTAAATAAGCGAAGAACAATATATGGAAAGCTTGTAGGCAATGGATCGGTGATGGAGAATTATGCCGGATGCGGTTCATCATGTAACAGTCATAACCTAGGGTGACACAGAACTAGCTCCAATTCATCAATGTAATGTAGGTATGTATTCTGAATATAGTCATACGTGCTTATGGAAAAGAACTTGCATGACATCTTTTGTCCTACCCTCCCATGGCAGCGGGGTCCTAATGGAAACTAAGGGATATTAAGGCCTCCTTTTAATAGAGTACCAGAACAAAGCATTAGCACATAGTGAATACATGAACTCCTCAAACTATGGTCATCACCGGTAAGTATCCCGATTATTATCACTTCGGGGTTAACGGACCATAACACATAATAGGTGACTATAGACTTGCAAGATAGGATCAAGAACTCTCATATATTGATGAAAACATAATAGGTTCAAATCTGAAATCATGGCACTCGGGCCCTAGTGACAAGCATTAAGCATAGCAAAGTCATAACAACATCAATCTCAGAACACAATGGATACTAGGGATCAAACCCTAACAAAACTAACTCGATTACATGATACATCTCATCCAACCCATCACCGTCCAGCAAGCCTATGATGGAATTACTCATGCACGGCGGTGAGCATCATGAAATTGGTGATGGAGGGCGGTTGATGATGACGATGGCGATGGATTCCCCTCTCCGGAGCCTCGAACGGACTCCATATCAGCCCTCCCGAGAGGTTTTAGGGCTTGGCAGCAGCTCCGTATCGTAAAACGCGATGAATTCTGCTCTCTGATTTTTTTCTCCCTGAAAGCAAATATATAGAGTTGGAGTTGAGTCCAGGGGGGCATGAGGTAGGGGGCGCGCCCCCACCCTCGTGGACAGGTGGGGGGCCATGAGGTAGGGGGCGCGCCCCCACCCTTGTGAACTGTGCGTCTAAGGACGATGGTAATAGGAGGCAGGGGACACAATGTTTACCCAGGTTCGGGCCCTCTCGATGGAGGTAATACCCTACTTCCCTGCTTGATTGATCTTGATGATATGAGTATTACAAGAGTTGATCGACCACGAGATCGTAGAGGCTAAACCCTAGATGCTAGCCTATGATTATGATTGTTGTTGTCCTACGGACTAAACCCTCCAGTTTATATAGACACCGGAGGGGGCTAGGGTTACACAGAGTTGGTTCCAGAGAAGGAGATCTACATATCCAAATCGCTAAGCTTGCCTTCCACGCAAAGGAGAGTCCCACCCGGACACGAGACGAAGTCTTCAATCTTGTATCTTCATAGTCCAATAGTCCGGCCAAAGTATATAGTCCGGCTGTCCGAGGACCCCTTAATCCAGGACTCCCTCAGTAGCCCCTGAACTAGGCTTCAATGACGATGCTCTATGGTCAAAGGGTTCCTTCCCGGAGGCGTCCAACTTATGGCAGCGGGAGTGGTTTTACATCACAGCTCCTCGAAGTACGAAGTGGGCAGCTGCCCCCGCCTTTCGCTCGGGCCCCCCGCCGCAACTAGCATCATGGGTCAACAAGGGGCTGGACTGGGGGCCAGTTAATGACGTGCTGACATTGCAAAGTCGGATCCGAGATCTCCTTAAGAGGGATGTCAGTCTTGTCAAGGTAATGCAAGTTATGCTAGTTCGTCGGGTCCTGCCATGCCAACATCGATCTCTCCGTATGTGGGAATTCAACCCGGAAGGACCGCGAACTATTCAGCACTTCTTCGACGTGACGCTCGAAGAGATGTATGGATTGTTCTTCGGATCACGAATAAAGTGTCCGGACACCACTGAGGATGCGGGTCTCAACTGCAACTGTCTAGATACCCACGTAAGTAATTCTACGGCTGAACATGCTGTCTTTTTATTTGTCACAACATCATTCTGAAAAAATCGCTCTTGGCCAGGACTGGATAAGAAAGGCGGAGATGATCAGGTGTTCGGCCCCCCTTCTCGAAGGCTCACCAGATCCTGTACTAGGCAGGATGCTTGAGCACGCACCTTATCAAGTGCCATCAGGGGAAGATAAAGGGAGGAATAAAGAAGCCAAAAGCGGGCTTCACGCATTACTCATCCAAACCGGGGGAATTAGTGTCTCCGCGAAGGAGGATAATCGGGGAGAAGAATCTAGAATCCCCTCGCCCCAAGGAAGTAAAAGGACCGCCTCTGAAGACTTGGAAATGAAGGTTTCCAAACGAGGGAAGAAACCTTCACCAGGGGGGCCTGCCCCGGAGGGCGTCCTTATCGCACAGTGCCTGCAAGGGGGCCATCCCTCCACCGAGCTGTAAGTGAACAAGAGTACTTTGGTAAATATATCTTGTTTTATCTCTGAGGACAATAACCGAGACATATATCTTGTAGTCCGGCTCATAGCCCTTCTCGACAGAGTTCATCTTCGGGGGATCTTCTTCCGAAGATGATGTAGAGAGAAACTCCTCCCCCTGTCTCCCCGCCTCCTTGGGCGGACGACCCTGAGGTGTCATCACGGAGGATTTCTCTTGATCCGCCAAGGCCAGAAGGTAACCCTTCGGCCACCCGAAGTCTGGAGTATTCGGCTCCTTAAGGAGAGCAACAGAAAGAGTCTGGGATTATTCGGTGCACAACCGGACGCACTTATGGGTCTTTTGGAGCAAGCGGCTATCTCAGAGGCGCATCGTAATTTAATGGGTACGGTGGTTGAGAGGATTTCATCCACCAAAAGTGGGTCGCATGAGGCTTTTACGAGCCTGCTAAGATGTTTTGAGGTACACAAAGTAATATAAAAATTTTGATGGCACCGCACATGCTAGGTGTGCTCTATACATATAGTAGCCCCTGAGACTCTGGTTGCTGTCCAGAGGCGGCAAACAGAGGATCATAGTCCCAGGTAATGATCGCGCTGCTTTCATGTGCAGGAGGCTGAGGGTCCGGTGGCTGGTCAGGCTGCTGAGTTTGCCGGACTGAGGCAACAACTTGACGCAGCAGATGCCGACATTGCACTTGTGAACAAGCGGCTTGACGAGGCACAAGGTATGTATTTTTGGGTGGTCAACAAATATTAAGAGGAGCATGATGCTAGTATCTATAATATGATGTGACTGCAGATGGAGCTGCCGCCATGGAGACCCTTCGGGCGGAACCTGCCCGAGCCAAGGAACAAGCTAGGAGAAGTGATGCGGCCGCCCTAAAGGCGGCCGAAGACTTAAGAGCCGAACAGGCTGCTCATCACTAGAGCGAAGATAAGATAGCCAAGATGGATGTTGAGCTGAAAGATGCCGCCGGCCGATATGAGCTTCTTGAAAAGGAAAGCCAAGCGAAAGCGGCTGACCTGAAGAAAGCCATGGAAGCAGCCAAGGAAACCCGCTCTGAAATCAGAGCGGCGAAGGAGGAGCTCCGTCAGGTCGGAGATATCACGGCTGGGAAGCCCTTTTTGTTGCGAACGAAGTTCGGAGATCCGAAGTATGCCCCGCTGGATCAATTATGGAGTGCTACAGACGCATATTCGGACTTGGCAATGAGTGCTGCTGATGCAACTGAGTTTTTCAAAGATCAGAAAGATCATGAAGTGGAAAGATTGTTCTGGTCGCAGTTCAGTGCTCCAACGCGTCCGCTGCTGTTAAATGAACAAATGGCCGAGTGGGCCGAGCTCCATAGGTTGTCCAGACTTGCCATGAGGTCTGTCGTGGATCATCTTTGGCCGAAGGGACCAAGGCCGAATAGTTATTTTGGTTTAGTGCAACGATTCCTTGGTGTTGTGCCGCATATCGATGCTGTAAAGAGGTCGGCATGGATAGAGGGTGTGCGGATGGCCCTTGCCCGTGTTAAGACATACTGGGCAGAGATGGAGGCCACCGCTATTGCAACCCGGGATCCGGCCGTAAGCCAGGTCCCGACTTAGCACTATTTTTAAGAAGTCCTAGAAGCGCTCGTTTAATAGAGGCTCAGTGCTCGAAGAGTATCATGTTCGAGTGACATGTATCCCAATTGTAAAAACAATGCTATTTGGATTATAAAGGTTGTGTTTATACTTTTGCCTGAAAGTATTATGATGCCTCCTATGCGGCCGTTTATGTATGTATATAACCTGAAAGTTTGTAGTCGTCGGCTTTAGCCCCCATGCACATAATGCGGGGGTGTTCAGAAAAGCGCGTATTCACACTTGACCCAACGTCTTGGTCCATTAAGGAGGTGACAGTGCGGCGAACAAGGCAATCAGACTATATAGCTTTAACACTTTCACTTAGCCATAGGAGTTTGACGGTGGGGCTACTATATAGCCCCTGGTACTTCCGCGCTCATCCGAACATGGTGCGCGTACATACATGACCGGGAAACCGGTCCTTCATTAATGCGGAGGAAGTGCGAAGATTCCACTGAGCCATCGAGTGGTTGACCAGTCTCGCGCTTTATCATGACAGTGAGTTTTCGGCTTTCTCTACTGAGGTGCTCATCTGGATGAACCAGGGCACAATCATAGTAGTTCTCCCGGTGCCACCTTAGCCGATAGAGCGGAACGTAAGGTAGCAAAACACGGGAGCCGGGTAAACCCAACTATTGACCAAAGACATGATTCGGAGTTGATGCATATAAGGCCAAACTCGCGACGCTGAACACTCCCTAAGGTATTCGGACTTTACAACATATACTGGGCTGAGTAACACCCTCGATAATGAGCCCTGAATTTCCAGGTACTAGCATTAGTCTGACGTGACGAAATGCCCATCACGCCAACATCCCTTTCGGTTGTGTTGAGTATCCGGAGGGAGTGAAGCAACAAGAGACAGTAAAAAAGGTTTACACGGGGTCTTAATCTAAAAAGAAGCCTTTGAGCGGGGCCCTGTTGCACGTCTATGCCTGTGTCTCCGTTGTATCGTATCCTGGAAGGGTATAGCACGATGATCATCTATAAAAGAGAAAAACCCAGGTGAAAGTCTTCGTGCGAAAAATTGGTTATTCTTAATGAACCATTCAAATGCAATTTTAAATAGGGTCAAGCCAAACTATAGCCCTTTTTACGTGTGGGAAGCCCCTAGCACCACCTATGGGGTATATCTATCGACCCAATCTCAGGTTTATCTGAGCTGTTATAGCTAGTGGTGCGCCGGACTCGTCTAACCGTATTCGTGGTCTTGACGACCGATCATTTCTTCTAGTTGGAGAGGTCGTTCAGTGATTGGCTGCTAGAGCCGCCACATATTCCTCCGTACGTGAGGAACACTCTGTGTTTCCGCTAACTATGATGATGCCACGTGGACCGAGCATCTTAAGCTTAAGATAAGCGTAATGTGGTACTGCATTAAAATGAGCGAAGGCCGTTCTTCCGAGTAGTGCGTGATAGCCGCTTCGGAATTGAGCGATGTCGAAGGTTAATTCTTCTCTTCGGAAGTTGTCGGTAGAACCGAATACAACCTCTAGAACTAGAGAGCCCGTGTAGCGGCCCTCTGGGCCTGGTATTACTCCTTTAAAGGTAGTATTGCTTTGGCTGATTCTTGTCGGGTCTATCCTCATTTTGCGGACGGTGTCCTGATATATCAGATTAAGACTACTGCCGCCGTCCATAAGAACTCGAGTGAGATGGTATCCGTCAATTATTGGGTCTAGCACCAAGGCAGCCGATCCTCCGTGCCGGATACTAGTCGGGTGATCCCTGCGATCAAAAGTGATCGGGCAGGCCGACCAAGGGTTGAACTTGGGGGTGACGGGCTCCATGGCGTATACGTCTTGGGGTGCGCGTTGGCACCTCCTCTTTGGTATGTGAGTTGCATAAATCATGTTCACTGTTTTGACCTCTGGTGGGAATTTTTCCTGTCCCCCAGTGTTTGGCTGGCAAGGCTCATCCTCGTCTTCGCTTGGTGTCTCCCTCCCCTTGTGTTCGGCGTTTAGCTTGCTGGCCTGCTTGAAGACCCAGCATTCTCTGTTGGTGTGATTTGCAGGTTTGTTGGAGGTGCCATGAATCTGACATAATCTGTCTAGAATCTTGTTTAGGCTGGACGGTCCATCTCTGTTGCCTTTAAATGGCTTTTTCCGTTGACCGGGTCGAGAGCCCCTGAATCCGGCATTTACCGCCGTGTTGTCTGGGCTATCTTCGTTGGTTCGATGCTTGCTTTTATTGCGTCGCGGTTTCCTGTTGCCATCCCTGACTTCGGATGTGCCTGGGTTGCTGGTGCCGCTACGGGCCAGCCAACTGTCTTTGCCCGCGCAAAAGCGGGTCATAAGGCTTGTTAGCGTTGTCACTGTCCTCGGTTTTTCCTGGCCGAGGTGTCTGGCGAGCCATTCGTCCCGGACACTGTGCTTGAAAGCCGCTAAGGCTTTGGCATCCGGGAAGTCGACGATTTGATTCTTCTTCATGAGAAATCTGTTCCAAAGCTTTCGGTTGACTCCCCGGGCTATTGAATTATGTGACTTAAATCGTCTGTGTCCGGAGGTCGGACATAGGTCTCTTGAAAATTGGCCCTAAAAGCACCCTCAAGCTCTTCACAGCTTCCAATTGAGTTTTCGGGGAGGCTTTTCAGCCAGTGTCGAGCTGGTCCTTTCAACTTGAGGGGCAGGTATTTGATGGCGTCGAGATCATCTTCGCGAGCCATGTGGATGTGAAGGATAAAGTCCTCAATCCAGACCCCAGGGTCTATCGTTCCGTCGTATGCCTCTATGTTCATGGGTTTGAATCTCTCTGGAAATTCATGGTCCAGCACCTCATCGGTGAAGCATAGGGGGTGCGCGGCACCCCTATATTTGGATGTGTCATGGCATTCTTTGGATGGTTGTAGCGTTTGGTTTTGATTCCGAGCTGTTTTTCAGTCAGTATAGTCGTTTGGGCGGCCATGATTCCGTGCCAGAGCATGCTTCCTAGATCCGTAGATGGACCTGGCCATACCGGCTTTTTTGTGCAGGTCTTCACGTAAATCGTGCGCTGACTTGTGTGCGACGTCATTAGCCGCCCTGTCGCCGCCACGGGGTGGTCGGTCCGGCTGATCGTCCGTTTTATTTTTCAGCTGAATGGGCTCTAAAGCCTCGTTGTCGAATTCAAGCAGTAGCTTGCGCTTTGGATAGCTCTTTGTGTGGTGACTGCCGCCGTACTTTTCTTCAGTGTCAAGCACTTTATTCCATCTACTGTTGAGCGTATTCTGCGCGGCCTTAAGCCTTTGCTTCTGCTTCTTCAGGCTCCTCGCGATGGCGATAACCCTTCTATGGAGGTTCTCTTGTTCCAAGTGCCTTTCCGGGATGATGTGTGCATCGTCGTCCGGACTGTTCTCCTCTCCGGAGATAGGTTGATGAGCTTTACCCTCGGCGTCGACGTGATCGGACAGCGGCTCTGTACTATGTTCGCTGTCCGCTGGCTCATCCTGCTCCATCGCTGGGTCCATGTGGTCGTCGTTTCCTTTGGAGTCAACCGGGGTATTATTCTTTCTTTCGCTGTTTTTGCTGAGGCGGGATTTGGAGCGGCGCCTACGTTGTCGCTTTGGTTGCTTCTCGAGGGGACTATCCTTTGCTGCATCCTCCCGTTCCTCGTCGTTGTTTTCTTTGGATGTATCCACCATGTATATATCGTGTGATGAAGTGGCTGTCCAGCGCCCTGTGGGCGGTGGTTCCTGTTTCTCTCTTGCATCGTTGTCCATACCGTCGATGTCTTAGGAGTCGAAATCAAGCATGTCGGTTAAGTCGTCGACAGTGGTTGTTAAGTGGGTGGTGGGTGGGGAACGAATTCCTTCGTCGTCCGCTTCCCACTTGAGCTGGACATAGTTCGGCCGAGGGTCTCCTGACAAGGAGAGAGACCTCAACGAATCTAGCACATCGCCCAAGGGCGAGTGCTGAAAAATATCCGCGGAGGTAAACTCCATGATCGGTGCCCAATCAGATTGGATAGGCACGGACGCAGGCGGTTCGGAGCCTGCGGCCGGGGACGAATCCAAGGGTCCGGCAACACAGGTCTCATAGGAGGTGAAGTCAGTATTCAGCTCTATCGCCGCTGAGTGTGCGGTCTCCGTGGCGGGGTCCATCCACCCGTCCTCGGATGGCACGATCTGCTCTGGATTGAGGGCCGAAGTAACCGCAGGTGCGATCTCCCGAACACCGTCCGATGGCAGAGCTAAGTCATGCTTGTCGTGACTGTGCGGCGCGCCTGACATGAGCTTGAATCCGTCAAAGATCAAGGCTCCGCGGATATCGGCAGTGTAGTTCAAGCTTCCAAATCTGACCTGATGGCCAGGGGCGTAGCTATCGATCTGCTCTAGATGGCCAAGCGAGTTGGCCCGCAGTACGAAGCCGCCGAATACTAAGATCTGTCTGGGGAGAACAACTTCACCCTGGATCGCATCGTTGACGATGATCGGAGGAGCCATAGAGCCTTTATCATGATGGCACAGTGGAACTCTCAATGGAAGCACCAATGTCGGTGTCAAAACCGGCGGATCTCGGGTAGGGGGTCCCGAACTGTGCGTCTAAGGCCGATGGTAACAGGAGGCAGGGGACACAATGTTTACCCAGGTTCGGGCCCTCTTGATGGAGGTAATACCCTACTTCCCTGCTTGATTGATCTTGATGATATGAGTATTACAAGAGTTGATCGACCACGAGATCGTAGAGGCTAAACCCTAGATGCTAGCCTATGATTATGATTGTTGTTGTCCTACGGACTAAACCCTCCAGTTTATATAGACACCGGAGGGGGCTAGGGTTACACAGAGTCGGTTCCAGAGAAGGAGATCTACATATCCAAATCGCCAAGCTTGCCTTCCACGCAAAGGAGAGTCCCACCCAGACACGGGACGAAGCCTTCAATCTTGTATCTTCATAGTCCAACAGTCCGGCCAAAGTATATAGTCCGGCTATCCGAGGACCCCTTATTCTAGGACTCCCTCAAGATGCACTTCAGTTTCACACCATTCGGTCTCCTTCTGTATAGGGCATCATCCACAAACTGGTACATGCTGGACCGACGGGCTACTTTCTCTGCCTCTTCTTGTTCCCTAGGGAGTTCCCCTGTTTGGAGGAAATGGACGGTGTGCTGCGCCCATGCCGGAACCTGGGGCTCGACGGCAAGGACTAAAGGCTCGTCTTCCGCCGTAGGGGCAGCTGCCTCTACGGTGGGGGCCTGGGGCCCCGCCGGAGGTTGCTGCCCCCCGGCAAGCTTGGGGCATCCAGCAACGTCTTTGTTGGTGGCTCTTGGGAGCTCAACGGGAAAGTACTTGCCGAGGCCTGCCTTCTTTTGCTTGTTCTGTCTTGCTGATGTCTCAACGGATGGCTAGGTCAACTGAAGCACAAAGGTACCTGGTTCCACAAGCAACATGAGGGCACCATGTTTCGACAAGTCATCGGCAATGCTGTTCTCCGCTCGGGGAACATGCTCTGCTTTTAGACCGTCAAAACGCTCTTCCAACTTCCTCACCTCATCCACATAAGCTTCCATCAGTGGGCGCTAGTAATCCATGTTGACTTGCTTGACAACGAGCTGCGAATCACCTCTAGTGATGAGCTTCCTGATTCTGAGGTCTGCCGCGATCCTGAGACCGGCAAGCAATCCCTTGTACTCCGTCATGTTGTTTGTTGACTTTTCCCAGGGAAAGTGCATTTGGACTACGTACTTGAGGTGCTCTCCGGTGGGTGCGACGAGCAGCACGCCGGCACCATCACCTTGCAGCGAGAAGGCTCCGTCAAAGTACATGATCCAATCACGGCTCGTCTCCTTGCTGGAAGGGTGGTCTCTCTAACTTCATCGTCTGGCGTTGAGGTCCATTCTGCTATGAACTCTTCCAAGACTCGGCTCTTGATTGCTGAAGTGCTTTCAAATTTGAGGCCAAAGCTTGACAATTCCCACACCCACTCCACAATCCTCCCAGTGGTATCCAAATTGTGCAAGATTCGTTGCGAAGGGAGGCGGGTGACGACGGTGATCTCATGTGCTTGGAAGTAGTGACGCAGCTTTCTCAAGGCCATAAGCAGGCCAAAAAGTAGCTTATGTATGCCAGGATATCTTGATCTAGCACCCTGCAAAAGGGAACTGACAAAATAAACCGGGTGTTGTACCACCTTCTTCTTCTGTTCGACTTCTCCCGCTTGCGTGGGCTCCGTCTTACCGAGACCAGGCTCCACCGAGGGTTCTGCCTTGCCGGCATTAGGCCCTGCCGGGGGGTGATACGTCTCCAACATATCTATAATTTTTGATTGCTCCATGCTATATTATCTACTGTTTTGGACATTATTGGGCTTTATTATCCACTTTTATATTATTTTTGGGACTAACCTATTAACCGGAGGCCCAGCCCAGAATTGTTGTTTTTGGCCTATTTTAGGGTTTCGAAGAAAAGGAATATCAAATGGAGTCCAAACGGAATGAAACCTTCGGGAACGTGATTTTCTCACCGAACATGATCCAGGAGACTTGGACCCTACGTCAAGAAACAAAGGAGGAGGCCACAAGGTAGGGGGCGCGCCTACCCCCCCAGGCGCGCCCTCCACCCTCGTGGGCCCCCTGTTGGTCCACCGACGTACTCCTTCCTCCTATATATACCTACGTACCCCCAAACGACCAGATACGGTGCCAAAACCCTAATTCCACCGCCGCAACTTTTTGTATCCACGAGATCCCATCTTGGGGCCTGTTCCGAAGCTCCGCCGGAGGGGGTATCCATCACGGAGGGCTTCTACATCAACACCATAGCCCCTCCGATGAAGTGTGAGTAGTTCACCTTAGACCTACGTGTCCATAGTTATTAGCTAGATGGCTTCTTCTCTCTTTTTCGATCTCAATACATTGTTCTCCCCCTCTCTTGTGGAGATCTATTCTATTTAATCTTCTTTTTGCGGTGTGTTTGTTGAGACCAATGAATTGTGGGTTTATGATCAAGTCTATCTATGAACAATATTTGAATCTTCTCTGAATTCTTTTATGTATGATTGGTTATCTTTGCAAGTCTCTTCGAATTATTAGTTTGGTTTGGCCTACTAGATTGATCTTTCTTGCAATGGGAGAAGTGCTTAGCTTTGGGTTCAATCTTGCGGTGTCCTTTCCCAGTGACAGTAGGGGCAGCAAGGCACGTATTGTATTCTTGCCATCGAGGATAACAAGATGGGGGTTTCATCATATTGCATGAGTTTATCCCTCTACATCATGTCATCTTGCTTAAGGCGTTACTCTGTTTTTATGAACTTAATACTCTAGATGCATGCTGGATAGCAGTCGATGACTGGAGTAATAATAGTAGATGCAGGCAGGAGTCGGTCTACTTGTCTCGGACGTGATGCCTATATACATGATCATAACTAGATATTCTCATAACTATGCTCAATTCTGTCAATTTCTCAACAGTAATTCGTTCACCCACCATAAAATACTTATGCTCTTGAGTAAATCCACTAGTGAAACCTATGGCCCCCGGGTCTATCTTCATCATATTAATCTTCCAATACTTAGTTATTTCCTTTGCTTTTATTTTACTTTGCATCTTTATCATAAAAATACCAAAAATATTATCTTATCATATCTATCAGATCTCACCCTCGTAAGTGGCCATGTAGGGATTGACAACCCCTTATCGCGTTGGTTGCGAGGATTTATTTGTTTTGTGCAGGTACGAGGGACTCGCGCGCAGGCTCCTACTGGATTGATACCTTGGTTCTCAAAAACTGAGGGAAATACCTACGCTACTTTGCTGCATCATCCCTTCCTCTTTGGGGAAAACCAACGCAGTGCTCAAGAGGTAGCAAGAAGGATTTCTGGCGCCGTTGCCGGGGAGGTTCGCGTAAGTCAAGATTTGACTCCCGACAACGAGCCATTTCTAGCGCCGTTGCCGGGGAGTCTACGCCAAAGTCAATATACCAAGTACCCATCACAATCCTTATCTCCCGCATTACATTATTTGCCATTTGCCTCTTGTTTTCCTCTCCCCCACTTCACCCTTGCCATTTTATTCGCCCTCTCTCTCTCTATCCTCCCTCTCTTTCTCTATTTGCCTCTTTTTGCCCGATTGCTTTTTATTTGCTTGTGTGTTGGATTGCTTGCTTGTCACAATGGCTCAAGATAACACTAAATTGTGTGACTTTACCAATACCAACAACAATGATTTTATTAGCACTCTGATTGCTCCTCTTACCGATGCTGAATCTTGTGAAATTAATGCTACTTTGCTTAATCTTGTGATGAAACATCCGTTTTCCGGCCTTCCCAGTGAAGATGCCGCTACCCATCTAGATAGCTTCATTGATTTGTGTGATATGCAAAAGAAGAAAGATGTGGATAACGATATTGTTAAATTGAAGCTATTCCCTTTTTCGCTTAGAGATCATGCTAAAGCTTGGTTTTCGTCTTAGCCTAAAAATAGTATTGATTCATGGAATAAGTGCAAAGATGTTTTTATCTCTAAGTATTTTCCTCCCGCTAAGATCATCTCCCTTAGAAACGATATTATGAATTTTAAGCAACTTGATCATGAACATGTTGCACAAGCTTGGGAGAGGATGAAATTAATGATACATAATTGCCCTACTCATGGTTTGAATTCATGGATGATTATACAAAAATTTTATGCCGGATTGAATTTTGCTTCTAGAAATCTTTTAGATTCGGTCGCGGGAGGCACTTTTATGGAAATCACTTTAGGAGAAGCTACTAAACTCCTAGATAATATTATGGTTAATTATTCTCAATGGCATACTGAAAGATCTACTAATAAAAAGGTGCATGCGATAGAAGAAATTAATGTTTTGAGTGGAAAGATGGATGAACTTATGAAATTATTTGCTAGTAGAAGTGTTTCTTATGATCCTAATGATATGACCTAGTCTACTTTGATTGAGAATAATAATGAATCTATGGATGTGAATTTTGTTGGTAGGAACAATTTTGGTAACAACGCGTATAGAGGACATTTTAATCCTAGGCCTTATCCTTGTAATCCCTCTAATAATTATGGCAATTCCTACAAAAATTCTTATGGAAATTATAATAAGATGCCCTCTGATTTTGAATCTAATATTAAAGAATTTATTACTTTGCAAAATAATTTCAATGCTTTGATTGAAGAAAAATTACTTAAGATTGATGAATTGGCTAGGAACGTTGATAGAATTTCTCTTGATGTTGATTCTTCGAAACTTAGATCTATTCCACCTAAGCATGATATCAATGAGTCTCTCAAAGCCATGAGAATTTCCATTGATGATTGCAAAGAAAGAACCGCTAGGATGCGTGCTAATAAAGATGCCTTTATAAGTGTGTGTTCTTCTAGTTCCTATGAAAATAAAGATGAAGATCTAAAAGTTATTGATGTGTCCCCTATTAAATCTTTGTTTTGCAATATGAATCTTAATAATGATGGGAATGAATGTGATCCACCTTTACCTAGAAGGCGTTCCAAGAATTTGGAGTTTTTAGATCTTGATGCTAAAATTGCTGAAAGTGGTGTCGGTGTCAAAACCGGCGGATCTCGGGTAGGGGGTCCCGAACTGTGCGTCTAGGTCGGATGGTAACAGGAGGCAGGGGACACGATGTTTTACCCAGGTTCGGGCCCTCTTGATGGAGGTAAAACCCTACGTCCTGCTTGATTAATATTGATGATATGGTTAGTACAAGAGTAGATCTACCACGAGATCAGAGAGGCTAAACCCTAGAAGCTAGCCTATGGTATGATTCTATGTTGTGATTGTTGTCCTACGGACTATAACCCTTCGGTTTATATAGACACCAGAGAGGGTTAGGGTTACACAAGGTCGGTTACAAAGGAGGAGATATCCATATACGTATTGCCTAGCTTGCCTTCCATGCCAAGTAGAGTCCCATCCGGACACGAGACGAAGTCTTCAATCTTGTATCTTCATAGTCTAACAGTCCGGCCAATGGAGATAGTCCGGCTGTCCGAAGACCCCCTAATCTAGGACTCCCTTAGTTGCCCCTGAACGAGGCTTCAATGACGATGAGTCCAGCGTGCAGTATTGTCTTCGGCATTGCAAGGCGGGTTTCTCTCCAAATTCGGTGTACCTATCGAAATAATGTCCGGTTTCTTGTGAATGTTTGTACTCCTTGGCTTCCATGCCCAATAATGGCCTCTTTCCATGTGTCGAGCGAATGTGAAGAGCCAGGGTGTTTTCACATTTAACCCCCCCTAGCTGTGTGAATGAGCCGCCTATTTAAAAAGACGAGGATTCAGATCCAAATCACACCATCCTCCCTTGGCGAGCCTTCATCGGAGCGCATCCGACAAAGATCCATTCCATCATGGCCGGTCGACGCAGCTCCTCCTCTCGCACCCCTAGCTCTAAGCCTGGAGATTGGGAGAGATGTTCCATCCCGCACAACAAATTAGTGATGCTTCAGTCCAAGGGATTTCTTACCCCAGCGTGCATGGTCCCGGTTCGAGCCGGGCTCGCCACCAATAATGGCGGAGAGCAGGCGGAGAGCCTTCCCAATCCCTCCAAGGGAGAGCGGGTATGCCTTGTCCCTTATTTAGTAAGGGGGCTCAGATTTCCAATTCATCCGTTTCTCCGGGGCTCCTGGAGTTCTACGGCCTCCAGTTGCACAATCTTACACCTGCCTCCCTACTGCATATCACGGGATTCGTAGCCCTCTGCGAGTTGTTTTTGGGCTGTAAGGCTCATTTCGCTCTATGGAAGAAGTTGTTCCGCCTTGTGCCCCGTTTCCAGAAGGGGTCAATATATCAAGTGGGCGGAGCCGAAGTGTGGCGTATTGCCGGGACCGGATACCTATCCGGGACCCCAAAGAAGACGTCCAAAGACTGGCCTTCAGAATGGTTTTGTATAGAAGACGTCCCCCTCCCGAATCCTATTCGGATCGGCCTTCTGGAGTTCGACAACGCCCCTTTGAAGAAGCGCCGGAGCTGGCGTCCACGGAGCTCCCTAGAGGAAGATGACAGGGACATTCTTTACTTGATGAGCCGGATAAGTTTTTTAGCTCGATCCGGATTGACCATGATCGAGGTCATGGCCATACGCATCATGCGGGGGGTGCAACCGCTTCAGTATAGAGGCCACCCCATGTGGGATTTCAACGGGGAGGATGACGCCACCCGCCACGACCGCAAAGGGTCGGGATCGGCTGCTTATCTAATAAAGATCTTATCCACTTTGTACAAGGGAGAAGAGGAGGAATTCCTTCGTGTCAACCCGCAGGGCGGATTTTCTATGTACAACCCTCCGAGCTGGGTAAGCGGAGACTTTTTATCGCCCATCCATTTTGTATTCCCGTAGTTAAGTATTCATTCTAGTGATTTCATCGCAGGAGCTGCGCCAGGCTGTAAAGGATATAAACAACCCTCCTCCACAGCCCGAGGACCCTGGATGGTCCCTTGACCTGGCCTCCCAGGAGGATCCGGACCTATCTGTGGAGCTGATCAATGGGGTATTTTACCAATGGAGTAATGACAACATCTTGGTGGCCATCACGGCCGATTACCCTGGGCTAGTTCTAGCCTCACAGGTGACTGAGACCGTAGTCCCAGCACTTAAAAAGGGATCCGTCCTTGCGATTTTTGATTGCCATATAACAGCCGTGTTTTGCAGGGGAGGTCCTCGAGGCCGAAGGCCGAGCTTGCGGCGACTGGCCAACAAGGGGCCACGAGGTCAAGCAGGCTGAAAAGACCCGCAGTCCGGATTGAGACACCGGCGCAGTGGTATGGCGCGCCGTCCTTATTGCAAGACATTATTCTCAGAGGCATATTAACGCCCATGCCTTCTTTTCACGGAAAAGAGAGCTCGCCGGACTATACCCGGAGAGGCTGCCAATCGTGTCTCCACAAGCCAGGCTCCAAGGCCGGATTCGGAGGCGGGAACGAACACAAGGCATGCGCCGGGTGCTCCTCCGACAGAGGATGTGGATAAACTGTCCGCCACCCATTCCGAGGTGGAAAGTGCCATGAACCACAAGCGTCGCGGGACTATTCTTCGTGACGCTTGTTTCTCCCAAGAGGCATTGGATGCCTTCAACTTGGGAGACGCGCACCTCCGTGCCGCTCAAAATGGTCTAGCCAGAGCCACGGAGCAGTATGTAAAAGACATACAGGTGAGAAAATTTGGTGATTATATATATCAGTAGCCCCTGAGACTTGAAACAGTTAGGATAACTGATTTAAGGATCATTTGTTTATGCAGGTTCTTACAGAAAATAATACTCAACTGTCCCAGGACCTGGAAGAGTGCAAAGCCCAACTTCAGGCCGCACTAGCCGCGGCATGGAGCCCAAAGAGACCCCCTCTGGTAACATATCCTTCAAATGATAAGTATCATATTGAATGCGGCGTGTATGCAGATCTGACGATAAAATTGCAGATGATGGCGTAAATCCGGATAAGCAACAACTCCAACGCCAGCTAAAGGCCGGTGAGAATGTGCTTACGAGGGTGAGGCGGGAGAAAAATGATCTCCAAGATGCCAACACCAAGCTGGGCGTGGAACTACAAGATGTTCGCGCCCAACTTTCGAACTCTGTTAAGGAAAATCGGCGGCTTTGATGCGGCATATTTAGTAAGTGCTTGAATGAACTTTGAAAAAGAGTTCGGAGAGGAAGTTGGCTGACAGAATTATGTCTAAAGGTATGTTAACAGGTCGTCCTGCCGAGGAAATGCCCGGTTCAACGGGTGACCTTCTTCCCGAGCTCTCACAGCTGCACGAACGAGTTCGGCAGGTGATGCAAGGCGTCGCCCAGGCCTTGTGGCCATCCGTCTCCATACCCTAAGGCCTTGGAGAGCTTGCAGAAAAGCTAAAGGAAGCGCGGCGGCGCTTCCGATTATGGAAGATATCGGCCTGCCGTCAGGGCGCCAGGGAAGCCTGATCGATGGTGAAGACACGTTACACGAAGGCTGACCCGAACCACATGGCCGAAGTCGGACCTGTGGGGCCTGATGGGAAGGATATCCCTGTGAGCTTAGTGTACGGCCAAGTAGAATTGGCCGCAAAGTATTCCCAACAGGACTGTAGACTAGACAGCCTATTGGATGGTATTGAAGAGGAATTCAACTAGTCAAATTGACTATGTAATTTTAAAGTGACATGTATAATGCCTTCTAGCCGGATTGTAGATCGTTTGTCGTGGCGGACCTTTTCGCTTCAACCTCGGGACCCGACAGTCCGGAGTGTATCCAAATACCCTCTCGGTTATGTAAGAACCGGGGCATGTGTGGAGACCAGGCGTAGGGGTCATTAGTGCTTTATCAGACAAGTGCCCAACTAGGTATGTTATATTACATGGGTAGTAAGAAACATCTTCCAAAGAGAATAGTTCCATTAAGGGTTCCTTTCCCTGGGTAAGCATGCCCTAAAGTGCATGTCCGGACTGCGATAAGAAGCGCAGAAAAATCATCTGGGGGTAGATATGGATAATAAAAGTCATCTTTTGTTCACCGACTGAATATTCCCTTAAGAACGCTAGCTTTCAGCTTCACCCAGTCTGAGGTACACGTCCGGCTGACCCGGTGGTAACAATCGCAGAGGTGCTCCCCTTATGCCCTAGCCGAATTAACGGGAACGTAGGGCATAAATACAAGATCCAGGCAACCCATCTTGCCAAAACTTAAGTCATATCGATGCATATAATGGTGAAAAAAGGTACATGCGGAAGTATAACACATGTGTTGGGCGTGAGGCCCAGGAAAATAACTTAAGCTTCTGTGAAAGAAGCCCCCGGGTATGAAGAGTGCGGCTAGCGCATCTGTAGTGTACGAGTGAGGCACAAGGTGACCCTTGAAGGACTAGAGAAATAAAAGAAAGGAAGGGAAACAAGACAGATGATGCATATGCAGAAAATGGACAAAGGGAGGGGACTAACATAGAGTCCGGTGCTAAGCGTAGAATCTTCGAAGCCTAGCTGCGTTCCATGGGTTCGGCTCGAATCGACTAGTCGATGCATCCCGCAGGCGGTACGCTCCACCAGTCAGAACTTGGTCGATAATGAATGGACCTTCCCATTTGGGCTCAAGCTTGTTCTTCTTCTTATCCGGCAGCCGTAGAACTAGTTCGCCAAAGTTATAAGTTTTGGCCTGTACTTCTCTGATTTGCTATCTGCAAGCCTGCTGCTGGTAAAATGCGGAACGGGCTTTGGCTACATCGCACTCTTCCTCCAAGGTGTCCAGACTGTCCTGCCGATCGAGCTCGGCTTCTCTTTCTTCGTACATGCGCACTCGAGGTGAGTCATGAATTATGTCACAGGGCAGGACTGCCTCTGCGCCGTACACCATAAAAAACGGTGTATATCCGGTACTACGATTCGGCGTGGTCCATAGCCCCCAGAGTACGGAGTCGAGCTCCTCTACCCAGTGCGTGTCAGACTCCATTAAGGAGCGCTCTAATCTGGGTTTAATGCCGCTCATTATAAGACCATTTGCTCATTCGACTTGTCCGTTGGTTTGTGGGTGATAGACTGAAGCATAGTCAAGCTTGATGCCCATTTTGCTGCACCAGAGTTTTACCTCGTTGGCCGTGAAGTTCATGCCGTTATCAGTGATGATGATGTGGGGGACGCCATAACGGTGTACAACCCCGGATATGAAATCTATCACCGGTCCGGATTCGGCTGTTTTAACTGGTTTAGCTTCTATCCATTTGGTGATTTTATCCACCATGACCAATAAGTATTTTTTTTCTTGTGGGTTCCCCCTTTAAGGGGTCCAACCATGTCAAGCCCCCAGACCGCGAAGGGCCATGTAATGGGGATTGTTTGGAGGGCGGTGGGTGGCATGTGGCTTTGATTTGCAAAGAGCTGGCAACCGGCGCAACGTTGGACCAAGTCCTGTGCATCTGCCCCGGCCGTTGGCCAATAGAATCCTGTACGGAAGGCCTTGCTTACAAGAGCTCGGGCTGCGGCGTGATGACCGTCGAGTCCGGCGTGAATTTCTGCCAAAAGGTTCCTTCCTTCCTCTTCGGAGATGCGCCTTTGAAGGACTCCGGTGGCGCTTTTTTGTACAATTCTCCCTCATTGACCCTGTAGGCCTTGGATCGCCGCACTATGCAGCGTGCCTCATTTTAGTCCTCCGGAAGTTCCTATCTAGTTAGGTAGGCCAGGAATGGTTCTTTCCACGGGACAATAATGGCCATTATTTCGTGGGCTGAATGTGTTATTTCGGTGGCGGAGCCTCCGATTGTGTCAGAGAGTTCGGTATCGGGTATTTTGGCCGGGTCCGGACTGTTGTTACTGGTGTCCCCTTCCCATGCTACGGATGGCTTGAAGAGCCGTTCCAGAAATATGTTGGGAGGGACCGCGTCGCGTTTTTCGCCGATGCAGACGAGGATATCCACCGCCTGATTGTTTTCCCGAGCCACATGATGAAATTCGAGCCCCTCGAACCGAGCTGACATTTTCAGGACGGCATTGCGATAAGCTGCCATTTTCGGATCCTTATCAAAGTCTCCATTTATCTGAGATATCACGAGGTTTGAATCCCCGCACACCTCTAGGCGTTGAATGCCCATGGATACTGCTATCCGGAGACCATGTAGAAGGGCCTCATATTCGGCTGCATTGTCGGAGTCCGTATACATTGTCTGTAGTACATATTGAATGGTATCTCCTATTGGGGACATCAAAACGATGCCAGCCCCCAGACCAGCCAACATTTTGGAGCCGTCGAAGTGCATGATCCAGTTTGAATATGTGCCATACTCTTTAGGTAGTTCGGCTTCCGTCCACTCAGCGATGAAGTCAGCCAAAACTTGCGACTTAATAGCTTGCCATGGCTTGTAAGTTATGTCGAACGAAGGAGCTCAATGGCCCATTTGGCAATCCGGCCCGTCGCGTCGCGGTTGTTTATAATATAGTTAAGTGGTACTTCCGAGGCTACCATTATCGAACACTCTTGAAAGTAGTGTCACAGCTTCCGGGATGCCATAAATACCGCGTACGCTATCTTTTGATAATGCGGGTACCGTGATTTGCATGAAGTAAGGACAGTAGACACATAGTAGACCGGCTTTTGAAGGGGGAATTTGTGTCCGTCCACTTCTCGCTCGACGACGAGCATTGCGCTTACTACTTGATGAGTTGCCGCAATGTATAATAGCATTGGTTCGCCAATGTTTGGCGCGGCCAGGACTGGGTTTGTTGCCAATATTGCTTTTATTTCGTTGAGTCCGGCCAAGGCGGCATCCGTCCACTCAAAGTGTTCGGTGCACCGGAGGAGGCGATAAAGGGGTAATGCCTTTTCTCCCAAGCGGGAGATAAAGCGGCTTAGAGCCGCCATGCATCTAGTCAATTTTTGTATTTGTTTAAGGTCTGTTGGGGTAGCCAACCGTGACAACGCTCGGATTTTGGCCGGATTAGCTTCAATACCTCTACTGGAGACAATGAATCCCAGGAGCTTTCCGGCTAGTACGCCAAAAATGCATTTTCCGGATTGAGCTTAATGTCATATGTTCGGAGGTTGTCGAATGTGAGCCTCAAGTCATCTACTAGAGTTTCGACATGCTTGGTTTTAATGACCATGTCATCCACGTATGCCTCCACTGTTTTGCCGATCTGGTTTGCCAGACATGCCTGAATCATACGCTGATATGTTGCGCCGACGTTTTTGAGCCCAAAGGGCATTGTGTTGAAGCAAAATGGGCCGTATGGTGTGATGAATGCCGTTGCGGCTTGGTCTGGCTCCGCCATTTTAATTTGATGGTAGCCGGAGTATGTGTCGAGGAAACACAATGAATCGTGTCCTGCGGTAGCATCGATGATTTGATCGATGCGGGGGAGGGGGAAGGGATCCTTTGGGCAGGCCTTGTTGAGGTCCTTCAAATCGACGCCAAGCGCCAGGATTTGTCCTTCTTTGGTACCATCACCAGGTTTGCTAGCCAGTCCGGATGTTTTATGTCTCTGATGAATCCGGCCTCCAATAGCTTGGCTAGTTCCTCTCCCATGGCTTGTCTCTTAGGCTCGGAGAAACGTCGAAGAGCCTGCTTGACTGGCTTGAATCCTTCTAGGATATTTAGGCTGTGCTCAGCCAACCTGCATGGGATTCCTGGCATGTCTGAAGGGTGCCTGGGAAAAATGTCCCAGTTCTCGCGTAGGAACTCTCGCAGTGCGGCGTCGACATCAGGGTTTAATTGTGCCCCGATGGAAGCTGTTTTTGTAGGGTCCATTGGATGGACTTGGAATTTTGCTATTTCGTCCGCCGGTTTAAAGGAGGTGGACTTGGATCTTTTATCGAGTATCACATCATCCCTATTCACCTGGAGCGCAGTGCAGTTAGTTCCTCGGCCGCTAGGGCTTCGGATAGTGCCTCGAGGGCTAGTGCGGCTGTCTTGTTTTCGGCGCAGAGTGCTATGTCCGGATCACTAGCAAGAGTGATGACTCCGTTGGGCCTGGGAATTTTGAGCTTCATGTACCCGTAATGGGGTATGGCTTGGAAGATTTCAAACGCCTCCTGTCATAGTAGAGCGTGGTATCCGCTGCTGAACCGGGCCACTTGGAATGTAATTTCTTCAGACCTGTAATTATCCGGCGTGCCGAATACCACATCTAGTGTGATTTTCCCAGCACAGCGTGCTTCCCGACTGGGGATGATTCCTCTAAAGGTTGTGCTACTTTGCTCAATGTGGCTCCAGTCTATTTCCATCTTTTGAAGAGTTTCCTCATAGATGAGGTTTAATCCGCTGCCGCCGTCCATGAGTACCTTGGTGAGTCGAAAGCCGTCCATGATTGGACTGAGGACCAGTGCGGCTGGTGCTCGGGCTGTTCGGAATTTGGGTTCGTCACTGACATTGAAGGTAATAGCCATGTCACTCCAAGGATTTACTTCTGCTATGTGGCAGATTTTGGCCATGCTGCGGAGTGTTCGCTTGCGTCTATTATTTGACGCGAAGGTCTCAAAGACCGTTAACACCGTATTGTTGTCCACGGGATGGTGCTCTGTGGTTTTTGGGAGGAGTAGATCCTCACAACTTTTGGCCACCTGCCGGAGTATCCAACATGCTCTAAGGTTGTGTGTTGGTATTGCATCCGTTGTACTATGAATTTTGCAGGGTCCGTTGAGCCATCCCTCCAGTACGGTTCCTTGCCCCGTAGAGGGCTTTTGCTTTTTGGTAGTTAACCCAGGTGTATTGTGATAATGCACCCTTTTATTTCAGACTAGGTTTGTATTCAGGGCCAGATTATCCCAAAACTTTATTTCGGTTTTCTAGGCGCTTTCCATCGCACAGTACTTTCGTACTATGGACACCAACTTGGTAAAGCGTGTAATTTCGCGGTGACTTATGGCATTGAGGATTCCCTTGTCCGTGCAATTATTGCAAAAATAATGAAATTGCATCTTCCTCATGGCAGTCCTTTATCATGTTCATAACCAGGAGGAATCTGGCCCAGTAATGGTGTACTGTTTCTTCGGGCTATTGCCTAATTTGGGATAGATCACGTATGTTTGGGTGGGTGGGTGGAATTGAATCTGAATCCTTACCCAATCTGAGACTCAGGGGCCAAGGAGTTTCCGAACTCGAAAGTTTGGATTCTTGGATGTTTTCCGATAAATCTAGCCTGCTGCCTGATTCTAGATTCAGGCCTTGAGTGACGTCCTCCCCTCCGTGGGTATCCGGCTTGGAGGGATCGGGAATCCGGACATAGTGAGTCCTTAAGATAGATGAAGGGTTGCTGCATTGTTCCTCCACCACTGCAACGTGATGGGTGATCTGGGGAGAGTTGACCTCTCTCAGATCGGGTTTAGGCCCAATCTGATCATAGTCTGTAGCGACTCATAGGGCGGCGATGCAATCCAAGAGCTCGTTCAGGGAAGAGAGCTCCATTGGATCTAACTGCTCGACGAGTTCCGAGTTGACGTGAAGATTGCTTTCGATGACCCGAGAAGTCATCGTCGGCGCAGCGGCCGAATAGGCGGTCATAAGAAAACCACCTAGCCGGAGAGTTTGGCCGATAGCCAAAGCTCCCTCAGCAATAGTGTCGTCTTTAAAGATGGGATGAGACATCCTTCCTGGTGGCGACGGCACAGCGGAACTCTCAATGAAAGCACCAATGTCGGTGTCAAAACCGGCGGATCTCGGGTAGGGGGTCCCGAACTGTGCGTCTAGGCCGGATGGTAACAAGAGGCAGGGGACACGATGTTTTACCCAGGTTCGGGCCCTCTTGATGGAGGTAAAACCCTACGTCATGCTTGATTAATATTGATGATATGGGTAGTACAAGAGTAGATCTACCACGAGATCAGAGAGGCTAAACCCTAGAAGCTAGCCTATGGTATGATTGTATGTTGTGATTGTTGTCCTACGGACTAAAACCCTTTGGTTTATATAGACATCAGAGAGGGTTAGGGTTACACAAGGTCGGTTACAAAGGAGGAGATATCCATATACGTATTGCCTAGATTGCCTTCCACGCCAAGTAGAGTCCCATCCGGACACGAGACGAAGTCTTCAATCTTGTATCTTCATAGTCTAACAGTCCGGCCAATGGAGATAGTCCGGCTGTCCGGAGACCCCCTAATCCAGGACTCCCTCAAGTGGGATCGAAGAAATTAAAACCCTAGATGTTGCTAAACCCACTATTTTGGATTTCAAGGAATTTAATTATGAAAATTTCTCTTTGATTGATTTTATTTCCTTGTTGCAATCTGTGCTAAATTCTCCTCACGCTTATAGTCAAAATAAAGCGTTCACTAAACATATCGTTCATGCCTTGATGCAATCTTATGAAGAAAAACTTGAATTGGAAGTTTCTATCCCTAGAAAACTTTATGATGAGTGGGAACCAACTATTAAAATTATGATTAAAGAACATGAGTTCTATGCTTTATGTGATTCGGGTGCTAGTGTTTCCACGATTCCAAAGACTTTGTGTGATTTGTTAGGTTTCCGTGATTTTGATGATTGCTCTCTAAACTTGCACCTTGCGGATTACACTATTAAGAAATCTATGGGAAGAATTAATGATGTTCTTATTGTTGCAAATAGGAATTATGTGCCCGTAGATTTTATCGTTCTTGACATAGATTGCAATCCTTCATGTCCTATTATTCTTGGTAGACCTTTCCTTAGAATGATTGGTGCAATTATTGATATGAAGCAAGGAAATATTAGATTCCAATTTCCGTTAAGGAAAGGCATGGAAAACTTTTCTAGAAAGAAAATTAAATTACCATATGAATCTATTATGAGAGCCACTTATGGATTGCCTACCAAAGATGGCAACACCTAGATCTATCCTTGCTTTTTATGCCTAGCTAGGGGCGTTAAACGATAGCGCTTGTTGGGAGGCAACCCAATTTTATTTGTATTCCTTGCTTTTTTCTCCTGTTTAGTAATAAATAATTTATCTAGACTCTCTTTAGGTTGTGTCTTTTGTGTTTAATTAGTGTTTGTGCCAAGTAGAACCGTTGGGAAGACTTGGGGAAAGTCTTGATATCTTGCTGTAAAAAACAGAAATTTAGCGCTTACGAGAACTGCTGCCATTTTTATTTAGAAAGTGCTATTTGGTTAATTATTTTTGAAGATGATTAATAGATAAATTCCTCACTTCCAGCAATTTATTTTAGAATTGTTTGGGTTCCAGATCTTGCGCTAGCTACAGATTACTACAGACTGTTCTGTTTTTGACAGATTCTGTTTTTCGTGTGTTGTTTGCTTATTTTGATGAATCTATGGCTAGTAAAATAGTTTATAAACCATAGAGAAGTTGGAATACAGTAGGTTTAACTCCAATATAAATAAATAATGAGTTCATTACATTAACTTGAAGTGGTCTTTTGTTTTCTTTCGCTAAGGGAGCTCACGAGATTTTCTACTTTGAGTTTTGTGTTGTGAAGTTTTCAAGTTTTGGGTAAAGATTTGATGGATTATGGAAAAAGGAGTGGCAAGAGCCTAAGCTTGGGGATTCCCATGGCACTCCCAATATAATCTAAGGACACCTAAGAGCCAAAGCTTGGGGATGCCCCGGAAGGCATCCCCTCTTTTCGTCTACTTCTATCGGTAACTTTACTTGGAGCTATATTTTTATTCACCACATGATATGTGTTTTGCTTGGAGCGTCTTGTATGATTTGAGTCTTTGCTTTTTAGTTTATCACAATCATCCTTGCTGTACACACCTTTTGAGAGAGCCATACATGATTTGAAATTTGTTAGAATACTCTATGTGCTTCACTTATATCTTTTGAGTTATATAGTTTTGCTCTAGTACTTCACTTATATCATTTAGAGCACGGTGGTGGATTTGTTTTATAGAAACTTTGATCTCTCATGCTTCACTTATATTATTTTGAGAGTCTTAAATATCATGGTAATTTGCTTAAATAATCCTAATATGCTAGGTATTCAAGATTAGTAAAAAAATCCTATGAGTGTTTTGAATACTAAGAGAAGTTTGATGCTTGATGATTGTTTTGAGATATGGAGGTAATAATATCAAAGTCGTGCTAGTTGAGTAGTTGTGAATTTGATAAGTGCTTGTGTTGAAGTTTGCAAGTCCCGTAGCATGCACGTATGGTAAACGTTATGTAACAAATTTAAAACATGAGGTGTTCTTTGATTGTCTTCCTTATGAGTGGCGGTCGGGGATGAGCGATGGTCTTTTCCTACCAATCTATCCCCCTAGGAGCATGTGCTGTAACGCCCTCGATGCGGCTATATCTCCCACGTGTCGAAGCATGACTTAGAGGCATAACCGCATTGAAAGCAATGTCGCAAGTGAGGTAATCTTCACACAACCCATGTAATACATAAGGGAAAGAGATACATAGTTGGCTTACAATCGCCACTTCACACCATACATGAATAAAGCATTACATTCATCCAAATACACTCAAAGTCCGACTACGGAACCAAAATAAAAGAATACTACCCCAAATGCTACACAGATCCCCGATCGACCTCAATTGGGCTCCACTACTGATCAACTAGAACGAAACAACACAAAGGACAAGATCTTCATCGAAATCCTCCTTGAGCTTGGTTGCATCACCTTCTCGGTAACATCGGCACCTGCAAACTGGTTTTGGAAGTATCTGTGAGTCACGGGGACTCAGCAATCTCACACCCTCGCAATCAAGACTATTTAAGCTCATAGGAAGGGTAAAAGGTATGAGGTGGAGCTGCAGCAAGCGACTAGCATATATGGTGGATAACATACGCAAATGAGAGCGAGAAGAGAAGGCAAAAGCACGGTCGAACAACTATGATCAAGAAGTGATCCTAGAACAACCTACGTCAAGCATTACTCCAACACCCTGTTCACTTCCCGGACTCCGCAGAGAAGAGACCATCACGGTTACACACGCGGTTGATGTATTTTAATTAAGATCAACTTCAGGTTTTCTACAACTGGACATTAACAAATTTCCATCTTCCCATAACCGCGGGCACGGCTTCCAAAAGTTCAAATCCCTGCAGGGGTGTCCCAACTTAGCCCATCACAAGCTCTCACGGTCAACGAAGGATATTCCTTCTCCCAAGACAATTCGATCAGACTCGGCATCCCGGTTACAAGACATCCTCGACAATGGTAAAACAAGTCCAACAAGACCACCCGCTGTGCCGACAAATCCCGATAGGAGATGCACATATCTCGTTCTCAGGGCACACCGGATAAGCTAAGCGTACGGGAGCCAACGTAACCCAAGTTGCCAAGGGACGGCCCCGCACGGTGCTCTGGGTTGGACCAACACTTAGACAAGCACTGGCCCGGGGGGTTAAAATAATGATGACCCTCAAGAGCGCGACTCCCAAGGGAAAAGAAGAGGCTAGGTGGCGAAAGGTAAAACCAAGGTTGGGCCTTGCTGGAGGAGTTTTATTCAAAGCAAACTATCAAGGGGTTCCCATTATAACCCAACCGTATAAGGAACGCAAAATCCGGGAACATAACACCGATATGACGGAAACTAGGGCGGCAAGAGTGGAACAAAACATCGGGCATAAGGCCGAGCCTTCTACACTTTACCAAGTATATAGATGCATTAATTAAATAAGAGATATTGTGATATCCCAACAAAATATCCATGTTCCAAACATGGAACAAGCTCCAATCTTCACCTGCAACTAACAACGCTATAAGAGGGGCTGAGCAAAGCGGTAACATAGCCAAACAACGGTTTGCTAGGACAAGGTGGGTTAGAGGCTTGGCTTAACAATATGGGAGGCATGATAAGCAAGTGGTAGGTATCGCGGCATAAGCATAGCAATAGAGCGAGCAACTAGCAAGCAAAGATAGAAGTGATTTCGAGGGTATGGTCATCTTGCCTGCAATCCCGCAAGGAAGAAGAACGAGTCCATGAAGAAGACAAACGGACGAAGTCGAAGGATCCTCACAAACACAATGTTATCGGAACCAACCCGAAGAAGCAACACCGGAAAGAAGCAAACAACATAGTAAACAACCAACACATAAACATGGCATGATGCACAATCAAGTATGATGCATGTCCGGTTTAAAAAGGCATGGCATGGCAAAGTGCACAAACAACACTACAAATTAAGTGGAGCTCAATATGCAACGAGTTGCATATTGACGAGACACCACAACAATTATTTAGTTCTCTCTCGGTTATGTACCCAAAATAGTAAATGTTAATTAACATGGCAAGAGGGTGAAGCACAACAAAACTACCTATCTAGGCAAGTTTAAATGAGGCCGGAACAACAAACAACAAGTCCAGAAAAATCCTCATGTGCATATTTTGGTTATGGTACTGTTCTTCCGTAAACACAATTTTAGAGTTATTAAACATGCAAAGTGAGGCCACCATGTTAAACTAGGCATTTTTTTCTACCCCATTTACATATAAAGTTTATTAAAGTCCAAGTTACAGTTATTAAGTTATGAATTAAAGCATTTTAGCATGTCCATAGAGAAAATTTAAACAAACATCAATTTAAACATTTTAAACCTGGATGAAAATTGCATATTATGAAACTAGATGAAAAGCTAAGCATTTGCATATATGGTACGTTTAGTTTAGATGCATGCATATTTAACTATAGACAATGTAAAACAGTGGCAAATCTGTAAATATGCAATGCACCAGAAATTAAACAAATCCACAGGCAGAAAAAAAAACATGCACAGGCCCGAAGCATCAAGGTGCAGCGGCCCAGATGAGGATTCGGCCCAAGTGGCTGTGCAAAAGAAATGGAAAAGATGGAAAAAAACTGGGTCACCTGGGCCTCGAACCCAGGACCTCCCTGATGGGAGCGCGTGTGGCTAACCAGCTGGGCTAGTGTTGTGATCTCGATAGAGAAGGAGCATGGCGCCCTTTGAAAGGATGACAAGGCCAAGCCTTGACCTTCCATGAATGCACAGGAATCTCTGCCGGCGGCGAACTCGATCAAGAAGGCGACTACAGAGGCTGTAGAGCACCGGCGGGCGTGCGGAAAAGGGACGTTGATGCGATGTGAGGAGATATCATGCAAAAGGCTCAGGTGCGCGGAAGACTCGAGGTCGCCTTGGTCATGGCGGCGGCAAGACGAAGAAGGGCCACGGGCTTGCAATCGAGCGCAACCGTGTGCGTATGCAGATGCGTGTGCGTGGAGGTGTGGCAGTGAAGGTGCAGCAAGGGCAGCATGAGCAATGAAGCCAGTGGGCATGTGTGGGAGCAGGAGCTTGCGGTCATGGCGGCAATGCATGGCGAGGCAGGAGCTATAGCGGAGGGCGTGCGGAACCATGTGTGGTGCGCGCGTATAGCGGATGCGGCGTATATGCGCGGGGTGAGGTGGAAGCAGAGGCCAGCCTCGTGCGCGAGCACAGCTCGGCGTGGGCGACGAAACTCGCGGCAGCAAGGCGAAGCAGAGGCGCAGCCAGACACGAGGGGATCCAGAGCGGGGCTGGACGAGCATGATACAGCAACCCCAACAACTACAGAAAGACGTTGCAGAATTCGCCGGAGCACCGACAGCTAGACGAAGGCATGAAACTAGCGACGCGTACAGGGATCGATCGGCAACAAGAAAGAGCAGGGATGGGTCTGGATATACCTAGTATACCTAGGACAAGAATATGTCACCGGGGATGCAGCAGATCGACGGCGGGGAGGCGAAGATCTCCGGTGGGCTTGCTGTCCGCGAAGCAGAGGAGGCAGGGGAGGAGGCCGTCGGCGTGGAACTTGGCGATCCGACTCAGGGAAGACGTCTGAGCGGGTGTAGTCGACGTCGACGAAGAAGATGGACATGCTGGAGACGACTATGGTGGCCTCCGACCAAGCAGGAGACGGCGAAGCTCTCGGTGGTGCTCTCTGTTCTTGAAGAAGAAGGGAAAACAGGGGGAGGAAGAGAGAGATGGCGGCGCGAGGAGGGAGGAGGAAACCCTAGGGGTCGCTGCGGGGCTTTATAGGGGCGCGGGAAGGCGCTGGCCTCGACGTCCGTGAGCTCACGGGGCGACGGTGCGAGCGCTCTGGCTCTGAAGCGAGGGAGACGGAGGGAACGGAGCAGGTGACCGTGAGGGGGGATGGGTCGCTGGCAGACGGGCCCGGCGAGAGAGAGAGGGAAAGAGTCGGCGCTGGCGGGCTGCGGGCGAGGGAAAAACTGGGCCGGCCTGGAGGTGAGGCCCAGTTTGCTGCTGCTGCGGTCTTTTCCATTTTCTTTAAGTTTCTGTTTATTTAAATAAATAGCAAAAGAGAAGAAAAATGGCCAGGGGGCTAGGACAAGAGTTTTTCAGATATAAAAATATTCTCGAGCTCCTGTAGTTTTGTAGTATTTGAAATAATTGTTTTGGGCATTTTTAGAGGTAGAAAAATAAAACAAGTTTGAATATAATTCAAACTTGAGGTATTTTTGAACCCAACCAAAATATCTTCAAATGAGCTGAAAAATTGGCAGAGAGGGTGTAGGCATGGTGCACTAGCATTATAAAAGAATGAACATTAAAGGGGCAGGGAAGAACTCGCTTGCATAAAGAAGTAAAAGAAGAGGAAGAAGAAGGTGATGGTGCAAGGCTAGGTTTGAGAGGGATAGCAAAGGGGTTGATACATACGACATGAATAGAGTAACACAACATCATGAAGAATGCAATGCACATGGTGATTATGATGAAATGCAAAAATGACAAGAGGCACAATGCCATGTAAAACAATGATGATCATAAAGCAAGAAGCAAATATGACAAGGCACTCAACAGCGAATAATTGGGAGACACCTGGCACATCGGTCTCGGGGCGCTACAACACTCCACCACTACGAGAGGATCTCGTCCCGAGATCTAGAATGGCACCGGAGGGAAAACGGAAGAGAAAGAGAAGAGGTAAAACTAAGTTGCTTCTTTGACAAACGAGTGAAACCCAAGAATCTTGAGAGGTTGAACAGCTTGATAGAATGAAAAGAACTAGAGCAAAATGGCACAACACTCCGGTTAAAAGGATAGGCATGAAAAGAACACGATACTCACCATATCGAGATGATGATCAAAAAAGCAACATCAGAAAGCCTCCGGGAGAAAGAATAGAAGATAGATAATTGAAATGAAAGAATGGAGAAGAAAATGCCAACTTCGGCTAGAAAAGAGCTTGGAAAGGCATCTTTAGGAGAAGGGTCGAATGGAGTTGTTGGAAGCCCAACAACGAAAAGATAGGCTTGAAGTGGACTTATGGAAAACATCTCGAAAACTTGAGGTGAAATTCTGTCACTCACGGAAAAACAATAGATTGGCTTGATATCAAGAAGGAGACGAGAAACTTATTCACCGGGAGTATAAAAGACGAACTTGGGTCCTTTCAGAGCACCATAAATAGCAATAACCCTTAGGGGAGGCTTTAGGTGAAAATTTGAACCCAAGATAACTCCAATGACGAGATAGATGGATTTAATATATCTCATTCTTAACAACATGTGAACCATGAAACATGAACTCAAATTATCAAGAATGACATAATACCACCTCCAATGATACGGTAGAAAGACTTGCACTCTGGATTGCAAGATGAAGAATTCTTGAGCTCCTCTGAAATGAATCTTGATGAACACTTCGAGAAGGAATTAAATCCTTGATGAACCATCATGTAGAACCTTCATGAAGAACTCTGGTAAACAAAAGGATAACGAAAAGAAAGAGAAGTTGAAAACACAAGGTGAATCCTTGTAATGATTAGATGGGTCTTCACGATGATATAATGCGGAAAAACTTGGAACTCTGGAAAAGAAAGATGAAACAAATGAAAACAAGAATTTGATGAGCCTCCGGAATAGGGAATTGAGTTCACTCGATGAAACAAAAATAAGAATTACGTTATGTGTATCCTTCACCATTTTAAATTGATGACAAGCAGCAGATTTGGCATACCACTTATTCTCGTCGAAAGGATTAAATATAAATATAGCTCAAACTTGAGGAAGGTCTTCAACGAACCACCGGTAGGATGAAACAACGAATGAATTAATATGACAACCATGGAAGAGAATCTTGAACGAACCACTGTAAGAATTGGGAACGATCAAAGGAAAGATATCGAGGCACCGGCAAGAATTAGCAAATGAACGAAGATGTTTGAGAGAATTTAGATGCAAAATAACGAAGAGATCAAGAGCTGATAAGAGAATGCTTGAATGATGCACCGGTAAGATTTGGAGAATGATAGCTGAAAGCTAGAATTAATAAATCTTCTGAAATGATGGGCTCTGGATAACAAACTGAGAAGGCTCTTGAGCTGCTCCGGATAGGTGAAAAGAATTCCCACAATCGAAAATAATTATGGGAGGATGGCAACAAGCTAGAATCACGAATTTTGAAGAGAATGGAGCAAGATTAAAGAGAAACTCTTCTTCGGTGTTCAAAATCCGAGAATGACAACGAGAAACACCACCAATAATTGTAGAGGCACTCCGGAAGAATCAAAAGCGAAGAGATTGAGCCAACGATGAGAAGAATTTAACCGATCTTGGAGAAAGGCATTAGACTGATGATAATTCATTCTTACGTCAAACTTTAGAAGATATGATAATATCTCCGGGAGAATAAGAAGAGTCAGGTAAGATCCTGGAAAAGACCTGTGGGTTAGGGCCCACTGAGAAGAAACACCTTTGGAACGATTGCTTGAAAAGAGAGATTGCACCGGTTAAATAAAATGGCTTGAATGAGATAACAACCTCGAAAGAGTTTGAACGAAAGTAGAGTGGTAACACGAATCTTCGAGATATCTTGAGCACTCCAGAACAAATGAATGGTAAGCGGGGAATGATTATGAGGTGCACTGGTATGAGAAGGCATTTGAAACGAGGAAAAGATATGATCAACAAAGCTTGAATTGGTTCCACCAGAGAAGAAAAAGAATGATGAATGATGAACTTGAGGCTCCGTTAGGATCTTCATGAGAATCACCGGATAAGAACATTGAAAGAAAAGAATGAAGAGACTTCACATCCATAAGATGGATACTTGACTAAGATATCCGAGTCCTTGAAGAAAAAGGGTGGGAGGGTGGGTAAAATAAAGTCAACTTGGAGACGGATGAAACAAACCACGTTGACAAGAACTGATACTTGATCTTGCGGATGTTGAAAAAATCAGATCCACTTGAAGAGAAAACACGCCGGTTGAAAAGGATTGACATGACAGACTCGATGATCGAGAAGGATTAGTATTCACATCGGAGTATGAGAACACCGTTCAGATAAGGGATGGAATCCACACTTGACATTGAAGCAACTCGAATACCACAACTCAAAAACAAAACAAAGGATTGGCTTGCAAAATAAGCCGGAACAAACATATGATAGAGATTTCGTCCGAAGTTTTCGTGGTGGGGCCTACACGGGCTCGATCATACAGCACCATCATGTACAAGGCAGTGCACATGACATACAAAGCGTCCTCGAGTCAGCATAGCCAAGGACTCTTTAAGACACAACGAGACCACTGTAAAACCAATCGTGGATAGGCGGACCACTAGACGTCGAACCCCAATTTCATATCATACATCTGTCGGAAAGATATCCTAAGAGCTACTTGAATTCCCACTTATAAACTCCCGAAACTTTCTGGTTATGCAATCAGGTGTTGGGGATACAGGGGAAGCATAATATCTCACCCAAACTAACAATTCCTACATCCAGCTGTATCCATCCTTCAACACATAACCAAGAAAACTTCGGAAATCGTTTACCTCAACCTTCAAAAAGCACCTGTTATACGAGTTATGGCAATACTCCCGAACTCCCGCCCCAGTACTAGGTGGCGTCGAGGTTATCTCACCAATAACTGCATAAAAGAGATTTTCGATGTCGGCGAAACTCAGGTATTCCAGAATCTCAACGATAAAATTGTGACGACAACACCTCGGAGCTCAACTCCCCGAGACACTGCCACAACCCCTAAATGTCAGGAGGCACCAAGAACAATGGTCTCGTCACAAAACCATCGGAACGACTCCAAGATACCTGCGTGATCCAAATTTTTTTTAGTGAAATTTGAGAAGAGAAGAGTCAAAACTCTACGTCAGGATGCCTCACCAGAGCGACGAAGGGACTGAGGAGTAAAAAGAATTCCTAACTCTACGATATATATAAATCCTAAATGACTCAAAACATTTTTCTAGACTCAACAACGCCAGCGATTCGATCAAGCATGGGGGCTCCTAAGTCGGGGACGGCTCTGATAACCAACTTGTAACGCCCTCGATGCGGCTATATCTCCCACATGTCGAAGCATGACTTAGAGGCATAACCACATTGAAGCAATGTTGCAAGTGAGGTAATCTTCACACAACCCATGTAATACATAAGGGAAAGAGATACATAGTTGGCTTACAATCGCCACTTCACACCATACATGAATGAAGCATTACATTCATCCAAATACACTCAAGGTCCGACTACGGAACCAAAATAAAAGAAGACTACCCCAAATGCTACACAGATCCCCGATCGACCTCAACTGGGCTCCACTACTGATCAACTAGAACGAAACAACACAAAGGACAAGATCTTCATCGAACTCCTCCTTGAGCTTGGTTGCGTCACCTACTCGGTAACATCGGCACCTGCAAACTGGTTTTGGAAGTATCTATGAGTCATGGGGACACAGCAATCTCACACCCTCGCGATCAAGACTATTTAAGCTCATAGGAAGGGTAAAAGGTATGAGGTGGAGCTGCAGCAAGCGACTAGCATATATGGTGGCTAACATACATAAATGAGAGCGAGAAGAGAAGGCAAAAGCACGGTCAAACAACTATGATCAAGAAGTAATCCTAGAACAACCTACGTCAAGCATTACTCCAACACCGTGTTCACTTCCCGGACTCCGCCGAGAAGAGACCATCACGGTTACACACGCGGTTGATGTATTTTAATTAAGATCAACTTCAGGTTTTATACAACCGGCCATTAACAAATTCCCATCTGCCCATAACCGTGGGCATGACTTTCGAAAGTTCAAATCCCTGCAGGGGTGTCCCAACTTAGCCCATCACAAGCTCTCACGGTCAACGAAGGATATTCCTTCTCCCAAGACAATCCGATCAGACTCGGCATCCCGGTTACAAGACATCCTTGACAATGGTAAAACAAGTCCAGCAAGACCACCCGCTATGCCAACAAATCCCGATAGGAGCTGCACATATCTCGTTCTCAGGGCACACCGGATAAGCTAAGCGTACGGGAGCCAACGTAACCCAAGTTGCCAAGGGACGGCCCCGCACGGTGCTCTGGGTTGGACCAACACTTAGACAAGCACTGGCCCGGGGGGTTAAAATAATGATGACCCCCGGGAGCGCGACTCCCAAGGGAAAAGAAGAGGCTAGGTGGCGAAAGGTAAAACCAAGGTTGGGCCTTGCTGGAGGAGTTTTATTCAAAGCGAACAGTCAAGGGGTTCCCATTATAACCCAACCGTGTAAGAAACTAGGGCGGCAAGAGTGGAACAAAACACCAGGCATAGGGCCGAGCCTTCCACACTTTCCCAAGTATATAGATGCATTAATTAAATAAGAGATATTCTGATATCCCAACAAAATATCCATGTCCCAACATGGAACAAGCTCCAATCTTCACCTGCAACTAACAACGCTATAAGAGGGGCGGAGCAAAGTGGTAACATAGCCAAACAACGGTTTGCTAGGACAAGGTGGGTTAGCGGCTTGGCTTAACAATATGGGACACATGATAAGCAAGTGGTAGGTATCACGGCATAAGCATAGCAATAGAGCGAGCAAGTAGCAAGCAAAGATAGAAGTGATTTCGAGGGTATGGTCATCTTGCCTGCAATCCCGCAAGGAAGAAGAACAAGTCCATGAAGAAGACAAACGGACAAAGTCGAACGGATCCTCACAAACACGACGTTATCGGAACCAACCCGGAGAAGCAACACCGGAAAGAAGCAAACAACATAGTAAACAACCAACACATAAACATGGCATGATGCACAATCAAGTATGATGCATGTCCAGTTTAAAAAGGCATGGCATGGCAAAGTGCACAAACAACACTACAAATTAAGTGGAGCTCAATATGCAACGAGTTGCATATTGACGAGACACCACAACAACTATTTAGTTCTATCTCGGTTATGTACCCAAAATATTAAATGTTAATTAACATGGCAAGAGGGTGAAGCACAACAAAACTACCTATCTAGGCAAGTTTAAATGAGGCCGGAACAACAAACAACAAATCCAGAAAAATCCTCATGTGCATATTTTGGTTATGGTACTGTTCTTCCCTAAACACAATTTTAGAGTTATTAAACATGCAAAGTGAGGCCACCATGTTAAACTAGGCATTTTTTTCTACCCCATTTACATATAAAGTTTATTAAAGTCTGAGTTACAGTTATTAAGTTATGAATTAAAGCATTTTAGCATGTCCATAGAGCAAATTTAAACAAACATCAATTTAAACATTTTAAACCTGGATGAAAATTGCATATTATGAAACTAGATGAAAAACTAAGCATTTGCATATATGGTACGTTTAGTTTAGATGCATGCATATTTAACTATAGACAATGTAAAACAGTGGCAAATCTGTAAATATGCAATGCACCAGAAATTAAACAAATCCACAGGCAGAAAAAAAACATGCACAGGCCCGAAGCATCAAGGTGCAGCGGCCCAGATGAGGATTCGGCCCAAGTGGCTGTGCAAAAGAAATGGAAAAGATGGAAAAAAACTGGGTCGCCTGGGCCTCGAACCCAGGACCTCCCGGATGGGAGCGCGTGTGGCTAACCAGCTGGGCTAGTGTTGTGATCTCGATAGAGAAGGAGCATGGCGCCCTTTGAAAGGATGACAAGGCCAAGCCCTGACCTTCCATGAACGCACAGGAATCTCTGCCGGCGGCGAACTCGATCAAGAAGGCGACTACAGAGGCTGTAGAGCACCGGCGGGCATGCGGAAAAGGGACGTTGATGCGCTGTGAGGAGATATCATGCAAAAGGCTCAGGTGCGCGGAAGACTCGAGGTCGCCTTGGTCATGGCGGCGGCAAGGTGAAGAAGGGCCACGGGCTTGAAATCGAGCGCAACCGTGTGCGTATGCAGATGCGTGTGCGTGGAGGTGTGGCAGTGAAGGTGCAGCAAGGGCAGCATGAGCAATGAAGCCAGCGGGCATGTGTGGGAGCAGGAGCTTGCGGTCATGGCGGCAATGCATGGTGAGGCAGGAGCTACAGCGGTGGGCGTGCGGAACCATGTGTGGTGCGTGCGTACAGCGAATGTGGCGTATATGTGTGGGGTGAGGCGGAAGTAGAGGCCAGGCTCGTGCACGAGCACAGCTCGGCGCGGGCGACGAAACTCGCGGCAGCAAGGCGAAGCAGAGGCACGGCCAGACGTGAGGGGATCCAGAGCGGGGCTGGACGAGCATGATACAACAACCCCAACAACTACAGAAAGACGTTTGCAGAATTCGCCGGAGCACCGACAGCTAGACGAAGGCACGAAACTAGCGACGCGTACAGGGATCGGTCGGCAACAAGAAAGAGCAGGGATGGGTCTAGTTATACCTAGTATACCTAGGACAAGAATATGTCACCGGGGATGCAGCAGATCGACGACAGGGAGGCGAAGATCTCCGGTGGACTTGCTGTCCGCGAAGTAGAGGAGGCAGGGGAGGAGGCCGTCGGCATGGAACTTGGCAATCCGACTCAGGGAAGACGTCTGAACGGGTGTAGTCGACGTCGACGATGAAGATGGACATGCTGGAGACGACTGTGGTGGCCTCCGACCAAGCAGGAGACGGCAAAGCTCTCGGTGGTGCTCTCTGTTCTTGAAGAAGAAGGGAAAATAGGGGGGAAGAGAGAGATGGCGGCGTGAGGAGGGAGGAGGAAACCCTAGGGGTCGCTGCGGGGCTTTATAGGGGCGCGGGAAGGCGCTGGCCTCGACGTCCGTGAGCTCACGACGCGACGGTGCGAGCGCTCTGGCTCTGAAGCGAGGGAGACAGAGGGAATGGAGCAGGTGACTATGAGGGGGATGGGTTGCTGTCAGGCGGGCCCGGCGAGAGAGAGAGGGAAAGAGTCGGAGCTAGCAGGCTGCGGGCGTGGGAAAAACTGGGCCAGCCTGGAGGTGAGGCCCAGCTGGTTGCTGTTGTGGCCTTTTCCATTTCCTTTAAGTTTCTGTTTATTTAAATAAACAACAAAAGAAAAGAAAAATGGCCAGGGGCTAGGACAAGAGTTTTTCAGATATAAAAATATTCTCGAGCTCCTGGAGTTTTGTAGTATTTGAAATTATTGTTTTGGGCATTTTTAGAGGTAGAAAAATAAAACAAGTTTGAATATAATTCAAACTTGAGGTATTTTTGAACCCAACCAAAATATCTTCAAATGAGCTGAAAAATTGGCAAAGAGGGTGTAGGCATGGTGCACTAGCATTATAAAAGAATGAACATTAAAGGGGAGGGGAAGAACTCGCTTGCATAAAGAAGTAAAAGAAGAGGAAGAAGAAGGTGATGGTGCAAGGCTAGGTTTGAGAGGGAGCGCAAAGGGGTTGATACATACGACATGAATAGAGCAACACAACATCATGAAGAATGCAATGCACATGGTGATTATGATGAAATGCAAAAATGACAAGAGGCACAATGCCATGTAAAACAATGATGATCATGAAGCAAGAAGCAAATATGACAAGGCACTCAACAGCGAATAACTGGAAGACACCTGGCACATCGGTCTCGGGGCGCTACATGTGCGCAGTGCTTTGGTTTTTGATGACTTGTAGATTTTTGCAATAAGTATGTGAGTTCTTTATGACTAATGATGAGTCCATGGATTATATGCATTCTCACCCTTCCATCATTGCTAGCCTCTTCGGTACCGTGCATTGCCCTTTCTCACATTGAGAGTTGGTGCAAACTTCGCCGGTGCATCCAAACCCCGTGATATGATATGCTCTTTCACACATAAACCTCCTTATATCTTCCTCAAAACAGCCACCATACCTACCTATTATGGCATTTCCATAGCCATTCCGAGATATATTGCCATGCAACTTTCCACCATTCCGTTTATCATGACACATTCATCATTGTCGTATTGCTTAGCATGATCATGTAGTTGACATAGTATTTCTGGCAAAGCCACCATTCATAATTCTTTCATACATGTCACTCTTGGTTCATTGCATATCCCGGTACACTGCCGGAAGCATTCATATAGAGTCATATTTTGTTCTAGCATCGAGTTGTAATCATTGAGTTGTAAATAGAAGTGTGATGATCATCATTTTCTAGACCATTGTCCCAATTGAGGAAATAAAAAAAGGCCATAAAAAGAGAAAGGCCCAAACAAAAAAATGAGAGAAAAAGAGAGAAGGGACAATGTTACTATCCTTTGCCACACTTGTGCTTCAAAGTAGCAACATAATCTTCATGATAGAGTCTTTTGTTTTGTCACTTTCATATACTAGTGGGAATTTTCATTATAGAACTTGGCTTGTATATTCCAACAATGGGCCTCCTCAAGTGCCCTAGGTCTTCGTGAGCAAGCAAGTTGGATGCACACCCACTTAGTTTCTTTTGTTGAGCTTTCATACATTTTTAGCTCTAGTGCATCCATTGCATGGCAATCCCTACTCCTTGCATTAACATCAATCGGTGGGCATCTCCATAGCCCATTGATTAGCCTCGTTGATGTGAGATTTTCTCCTTTTTGTCTTCTCCACATAACCCCCATCATCATATTCTATTCCACCCATAGTGCTATGTCCATGGCTCGCGCTCATATATTGCGTGAAAGTTTATAGGTTTGAGATTGCTAAGGTATGAAGCAATTGCTTGGCTTGTCATCAGGGTTCTGCATGATGAGAGCATTCTTGTGTGACAGAAATGGAGCATGACTAAACTATATTATTTTGTAGGGATGAACTTCTTTGGCCATGTTATTTTGATAATACATAATTGCTTAGTTAGTATGCTTGAAGTATTATTATTTTTATGTCAATATGAACTTTTGTCTTGAATCTTTCGGGTCTGAATATTCATACCACCATTAAGAAGAATTACATTAAAATTATGCCAAGTAGCACTCCGCATCAAAAATTCTGTTTTTATCATTTACCTACTCGAGGACGAGCAGGAATTAAGCTTGGGGATGCTTGATACGTCTCCAACGTATCTATAATTTTAGATTGCTCCATGCTATATTATGTACTGTTTTGGACATTATTGGGATTTATTATCCACTTTTATATTATTTTTGGGACTAACCTATTAACCGGAGGCCCAGCCCAGAATTGCCATTTTTTTGCCTATTTTAGGGTTTCTAAGAAAAGGAATATCAAATGGAGTCCAAATGGAATGAAACCTTCGGGAACGTGATTTTCTCACCGAACATGATCCAGGAGACTTGGACCCTACGTGAAGAAACAAAGGAGGAGGCCACGAGGTAGGGGGCACGCCTACCCCCCCCCCCAGGCGCACCCTCCACCCTCGTGGGCCCCCTGTTGCTCCACCGACATACTCCTTCCTCCTATATATACCTACGTACCCCAAAACGATCAGATATGGAGCCAAAACCCTAATTCCACCGCCGCAACTTTCTGTATCCACGAGAACCCATCTTGGGGCCTGTTCCGGAGCTCCGCCGGAGGGGGTATCCATCACGGAGGGCTTCTACATCAACACCATAGCCCCTCCGATGAAGTGTGAGTAGTTCACCTCAGACCTACGGGTCCATAGTTATTGGCTAGATGGCTTCTTCTCTCTTTTTGGATCTCAATACAATGTTCTCCCCCTCTCTTGTGGAGATCTATTCGATGTAATCTTCTTTTGCGGTGTGTTCGTTGAGACCGATGAATTGTGGGTTTATGATCAAGTTTATCTATGAACAATGTATGAATCTTCTCTGAATTCTTTCATGTATGATTGGTTATCTTTGCAAGTCTCTTCGAATTATCAGTTTGGTTTGGCCTACTAGATTGATCTTTCTTGCAATAGGAGAAGTGCTTAGCTTTGGGTTCAATCTTGCGGTGTCCTTTCCTAGTGACAGTAGGGGCAGCAAGGCATGTATTGTATTGTTGCCATCGAGGATAACAAGATGGGGTTTTCATAATATTGCACGAGTTTATCCCTCTACATCATGTCATCTTGCTTAAGGTGTTACTCTATTTTTATGAACTTAATACTCTAGATGCATGCTGGATAGCGGTCGATAAGTGGAGTAATAGTAGTAGATGCAAGTAGGAGTCGGTCTACTTGTCTCGGATGTGATGCCTATATACATGATCATACCTAGATATTCTCATAACTATGCTCAATTCTGTCAATTGCTCAACAGTAATTCATTCACCCACAGTAAAATACTTATGCTCTTGACAGAAGCCACTAGTGAAACCTATGGCCCCCGGGTCTATCTTCATCATATTAATCTTCCAATACTTAGTTATTTCCTTTGCTTTTATTTTACTTTGCATCTTTATCATAGAAATACCAAAAATAATATCTTATCATATCTATCATATCTCACTCTCATAAGTGGCCGTGTAGGGATTGACAACCCCTTATCGCATTGGTTGCGAGGATTTATTTGTTTTGCGTGGGTACAAGGGACTCGCGCGCAACCTCCTACTGGATTGATACCTTGGTTCTCAAAAACTGAGGGAAATACTTACGCTACTTTGCTGCATCATCCCTTCCTCTTCGGGGAAAACCAACATAGTGCTCAAGAGGTAGCAGGGAGAGCTTCGGCTCATCATCCAAAGGCTCTGCTGCTACTGCTTCTTCTTCCTCAAATTCTCTCTGTGCCACTAGCGCAGCACTAACCACTTGATTCGTTGCCACTAGGTATAGCAGCAACGGCTCTTGCGGTTTAGGTGTGACTAGTATTGGCGTGGAGGAGAGGTACCTCTTCAAATCTTGCAGCGCCGCCTCTGCCTCCGGAGTCCATTTCATTGGACCCGCCTTCTTCAAAACTTTGAAGAAGGGGAGGGCGCGCTCAGCAAATTTGGAGATGAACCTACTTAGAGCAGCCGCACAACCGGCAAGCCTTCGAACATCTTTGACTCGTCTTGGCACCTCAATCTGCTCAATTGCTTTGATCTTGTCGGGATTTGCTTCGATTCCACGTTGAGACACAAAGGACCCGAGAAGTTTGCCGGATGGAATGCCAAACACACACTTTTCTGGGTTGAGCTTGAGGTTGATTTTGCATAGGTTGGCAACTATTTCGTCCAGATCTTGCATGAGCATGGCCTTGTCTTTGGTTTTGACTACTATATCATCCATATAGGCTTCCATATTTCTATGCAGTTGGGGCTCAAAACCAATTTGGACCGCTTGGGCAAATGTCGAACCCGCGCTCTTCAACCCGAAAGGCATTGATACGTCTCCAATGTATCTACTTTTCCAAACACTTTTGCCCTTGTTTTGGACTCTAACTTGCATGATTTGAATGGAACTAACCCGGACTCATGTTGTTTTTAGCAGAATTGCCATGGTGTTATTTTTGTGCAGAAATAAAAGTTCTCAGAATGACCTGAAAATTTACGGAGACACGTTTTGGAAATAATAAAAAATACTGGTGAAAGAATTAGCACCAGGGGGCCCACACCCTGTCCATGAGGGCGCAGGGCGCGCCCCCGCCTCGTGGGCCCCCTGAGGCTCCACCGACATCAACTCCAACTCTATATATTCACGTTCGGGGAGGAAAAAATCAGAGAGAATGATTCACCGCGTTTTACGATATGGAGCCACCACAAAGCCCTAATCTTCATTGGGAGGGCTGATCTGGAGTCCGTCCGGGGCTCCAGAGAGGGGAATTCATCGCCAGCGTCATCATCAACCTTCCTCCATCACCAATGTCATGATGCTCACCATTGTGCGTGAGTAATTCCATCGTAGGCTTGCTGGACGGTGATGGGTTGGATGAGATTTATCATGTAATCGAGTTAGTTTTGTTAGGGTTTGATCCCTAGTATCCATTATGTTCTATGATTGATGTTGCTATGACTTTTCTATGCTTAATGCTTGTCACTAGGGCCCGAGTGCCATGATTTTCAGATCTGAACCTATTATGTTTTCATGAATATATGTGAGTTCTTGATCTTATCTTGCAATTCAATAGTCACCAACTATGTGTTATGATCCGGTAACCCCGAAGTGACAATAATCGGGACCACTCCCGGTGATGACCGTAGTTTGAGGGGTTCATGTATTCACTAAGTGTTAATGCTTTGGTCTGGTACTCTATTAAAAGGAGGCCTTAATATCCCTTAGTTTCCAATAGGACCCCGCTGCCACAGGAGGGTAGGACAAAAGATGTCATGCAAGTTCTTTTCCATAAGCATGTATGACTATATTCGGAATACATGCCTACATTACGTTGATGAACTGGAGCTAGTTCTGTGTCACCCTGTGTTATAACTATTGCATGAGGAATCGCACCCGACATAATTATCCATCACTGATCCATTGCCTACGAGCTTTTCACATATTGATCGGGAGGGGTGTGGCGTACCGCAAAACGGAGGAAACGGACTTGTGTTGGAGCGCTACGGTCAAAATGGGGGTCTTGTTCATCGGGAGGGGTGTGGCGTACCGCAAAATGGGACTCCACGGGATACTGTTCATCTCCACCATCGACCTCCTCCAGCCTCCACGGGCTACTGTTCATCCACTATCGACCTCCTCCAACCTCCACCTGCGACTATTCATCCATGGGCTCCTGTTCATCCAGCCTCCACCACGCGCTCATCCACCGGCTACTATTCAACCAGCCCTCTCCGTCTTTTTCAACCCCCCCCCTCCACGGGCTACTGTTCATCCAGCCCTCCACCGGCTACTGTTCAACCAGCCCTCCACCGGCTACTGTTTGTCCAGCCCTCCCCGGGGTCCTGTTCATCCACCAGCTCGATCAATCGGGGTCCTGTTCATCCAGCGGCAATGGCCTCTACTACCA
>NC_041384.1:101166500-101187758 GCF_002162155.2 Triticum dicoccoides
CGCTCATTGTTCATCAAGAGGTAGCATCTATCGGCTTCAGTTTTCAATAGTAGCGAAGGAATCACTCAGGTTCAGTTAACAGCAAGGGATCGATTGATTGCTCGGGTTCAGTAACGCGTAGCCCGCGGTGCAATCGCTCAGGTTCAGTTAGAGCGCAAAGCCTCGCACACACGCGCATACGTATGAGAGAAACGCGCATCGCTCGGCCCCCGACCACCCACCGTAACCGGGAACTCCCCGATATTTTCCTCGCCCTCACTTTTACCATGGTTTTCTCTGTCATGTACGGCCCAAAGAATGTCATGCAGCTGCGTCTCCGGCCCGCCTAGGACGAAAAGCCCATTTTCTGTCATGATTTTTTATCATAGAAGTAGGACCCCACCACATCTATGATGATACCGGGTTTTGTCACAATTATCATCATAGAAGTGTCATAAGCATGACAGAAAAAAATTGTTCGACCCAAAAATGTCACGGATGTGTCTTTTTTTGTAGTGGGGGCATAGCCAGACTATATGATTTTTTAGGGATAACTTTCTTTAGCCATGTTATTTTAAGAATATGTGATTGCTTTATTAGTATGATTGAAGTATTATTGTTTTTATGTCAATATTAAAATTTTGCTTTGAATCTTATGGATCTGAATATTCATGCCACAATAAAGAAAATTACATGGATAAATATGTTAGGTAGCATTCCACATCAAAAAATTTGTTTTTCTCATTTACCTACTCAAGGATGAGTAGGAATTAAGCTTGGGGATGCTTGATACGTCTCCAACGTATCTATAATTTTGATTGTTCCATGTTGTTATGTTATCTATTTTGCATGTTTTATATGCATTTATATGCTATTTTATATTATTTTTGGGACTAACTTACTAACCTAGAGCCCAGTGCCAGTTTCTGATTTTGAGTTCTATAGAAAAGGAATATCAAATGGAGTCCAAACAGAATAAAACTTTCGCGATGATTTTTATTGGGCCAGAAGACAACTTTAGGACTTAGAGATGAAGTCAGGGGAGTCCCGAGGCGACCACAAGCCACAGGGGCACGCCCTAGGGGGCGCCCTGAGGGCTTGTGAGCCCCTCGGAGCTCATCCAACCCTAATCTTTGGCCTATAAATTCCAAAATATTCCCAAACCAACAGAAATGTCCACCAAAATATTTTTCCGCCGTCGCAAGCCTCTGTTTGCACGAGTTTCCATCTTGGGGCCTTTCTGGTATCCTGCTAGAGGGGGATTCGATCACGAAGGGCATCTACATCAACTCTGTCGCCCTACCAATGAAGCATGAGTAATTTACCACAGACCTACAGGTCCATAGCTAGTAGCTAGATGGCTTCTTCTCTTTCTTTGATCTTCAATACCATGTTCTCCTTGATGTTCTTGGAGTTCTATCCAATCTATCTTCTTTTGCGGTGTGTTTGTTGAGGTCGATGAATTGTGGATTTATGATCAGATTATCTTTGAATATTATTTGAGTCTTTACTTAATTCTTATATGCATTATTTGATATCTTTGTATTTCTCTTCGAATGATCGGTTTGGTTTGGCCAACTAGATTGGTTCTTCTTGCAATGGGAGAGGTGCTTAGTTTTGAAGAAAATATGCCCTAGAGACAATAATAAAGTTGTTATTTATATTTCCTTATATCATGATAAATGTTTATTATTCATGCTAGAATTTTATTAACCGGAAACTTAGTACATGTGTGAATACATAAGACAAACAAAGTGTCCCTAGTATGCCTCTAATTGACTAGCTCGTCAATCAAAGATGGTTAAGTTTCCTAGCCATAGACATGTGTTGCCATTTGATGAACGGGATCACATCATTAGAGAATGATGTGATGGACAAGACCCATCCGTTAGCTTAGCATAATGATCGTTTAGTTTTTCTGCTATTGCTTTCTTCATGACTTATACATGTTCCTATGACTATGAGATTATGCAACTCCCGAATACCGGAGGAACACCTTGTGTGCTATCAAACGTCACAACATAACCGGGTGATTATAAAGATGCTCTACAGGTGTCTCCGATGGTGTTTGTTGAGTTGGCATAGATCGAGATTAGGATTTGTCACTCTGTGTATCGGAGAGGTATCTCTGGGCCCTCCCGGTAATCAATATCACTATGAGCCTTGCAAGCAATGTGACTAATGAGTTAGTCACAGGATGATCCATTACGGAACGAGTAAAGAGACTTGCCGATAAAGAGATTGAACTAGGTACGATTATACCTACGATCGAATCTCGGGCAAGCAACATATCGATGACAAAGGGAATAACATATGTTATTATGCAGTTTAACCGATAAAGATCTTCGTAGAATATGTAGAAGCCAATATGAGCATCTAGGTTCCGCTATTGGTTATTGACCGGAGATGTGTCACGGTTATTCAGACACCGGAAGTGTTCCGGATAGTTTCGAGTAAAAACGGAGTGCCGGAGGGGTTACCCGAACCCCCCGGGGGGACTAATGGGCCACCATGGGCCTTGTTGGAGAGAGAGGAGGCCAGCCAGGGCAGGCCCACACCTTGTAGTCTGAATTGGACAAGGGAAGGGGGTCGACGCCTCCCTTTCCTACTCCCTCTCCCTCTCCTTCCTTCCCCCTCTCTTCTTTGTGGAGGAATCCTACTAGGATTGGTAATCCTAGTAGGACTCCCTCTCCTTGGGCATGCCCCTAGGGCCGGCCGGCCTCCGCCTCCCTCCTTTATATACGGGGGCAGGGGCACCTAGAACACACAAGTTGATCTTTTAGCCGTGTGTGGTGCCCCCTCCATAGTTACACACCTCGGCAATGTTGGGGATATCGCTTATCGGGCACTTATCGGTCGACCCGAGATAAGGGGTAAATCGGCCAGTTTATCGGCGTATCGGACGGTTTATCGCCATATCGGCTGATTTATCTTATCTGTCAGAGAACGTAAGCAATAAATCAGCCAATTTATCGGAATATCAGAAGATATCTTGAACAGTGCACCTCGGTCATATCGTCGTAGTGCTTAGGCGAATCCCTGCGCCATTAAATTCATAATCATTGTCGCCACACCATCGTGCCGACGGAACTCTCCCTCGGCCTCAGCTAGATCAAGAGTACGAGGGACGTCACCGAGCTGAACGTGTGCTGATCGCGGAGGTGTCGTACGTTCGGTCCTTGGATCGGTTGGTTCGTGAAGACGTTCGACTACATCAACCGCGTTACTAAACGCTTGCGCTTTCGGTCCGTGAGGGTATGTAGACACACGCTCCCCTCTCGTTGCTATGCATCTCCTAGATATATCTTGCGTGATAGTAGGCAAAACAATTAAAATATTGCGTTCCCCAACAGTGGTATCAGAGCCAGGTTTACGCGTAGATGTTATATGCACGAGTAGAACACAATGAATTGTGGGCGATAATAGTCATACTGCTTACCAGCATGTCTTACTTTGATTCGACGGTATTGTTGGATGAAGCGGCCCAGACCGACATTACATGATCGAGTTCATGAGACTGGTTCTACCGACGTGTTTCGCACATAGGTGGCCAGTCGGTGTCTATTTCTCCAACTTTAGTTGAATCGAGTTTGACTACACCCGGTCCTTGTTGAAGGTTAAAACGGCACACTTGATGAAAAATCATCGTGGTTTTGATGAGTAGGTAAGAACGGTTCTTGCTAGAAGCCCGTAGCAGCCATGTAAAACTTGCAACAACAAAGTAGAGGACAGCTAACTTGTTTTTGCAGGGCTTCCTGTGACGTGATATGGTCAAGACGTGATGATATATGAATTTTTGTATGAGATGATCATGTTTTGTAATAGTTATCGACAACTAGCAGGAACCATATGTTTGTCGCTTTATTGTATGAAATGCAATCGCCATGTAATTGCTTTACTTTATCACTAAGTAGTAGTGATAGTCATAGTAGCAATAGTTGGTGAGACGACAACGATGCTTCGATGGAGATCAAGGTGTCAAGCCGGTGACGATGGTGATCATGACGGTGCTTTGAAGATGGAGATCAAAGGCACAAGATGATGATGGCCATATCATATCACTTATTTGATTGCATGTGATGGTTATACTTTATGCATCTTATTTTGCTTAGTACGGCGGTAGCATTAAGATGATCTCTCACTAAATTTCAAGGTATAAGTGTTCTCCCTGAGTATGCACCGTTGCTACAGTTCGTCGTGCCGAGACACCACGTGGTGATCGGGTGCGATAAGCTCTACGTTCACATACAACGGGTGCAAGCCAGTTTTGCACACGCAGAATACTCGGGTTAAACTTGACGAGCCTAGCATATGCAGATATGGCCTCAGAACACTGAGACCGGAAGGTTGAGCGTGAATCATATAGTAGATATGATCAACATACTGATGTTCACCATTGAAAACTACTCCATCTCACATGATGATCGGACATGGTTTAGTTGATATGGATCACATGATCACTTAGATGATTAGAGGGATGTCTATCTAAGTGGGAGTTCTTAAGTAATATGATTAATTGAACTTTAATTTATCATGAACTTAGTACCTAATAGTATTTTGCATGTCTATGTTGTTGTAGATCAGTGGCCCGTGCTACTGTTCCTTTGAATTTTAATGCGTTCCTAGAGAAAGCTAAGTTAAAAGATGATGGTAGCAACTACACAGACTGGGTCCGTAACTTGAGGATTATCCTCATTGCTGCACAGAAGAATTACGTCCTAGAAGCACCGCTAGGTTACAAACCGATTGCAGGAGCAACGCCAGATGTTATGAACATTGATACGTCTCCAACGTATCTATAATTTTTGATTGCTACATGCTATATTATCTTCTGTTTTGGACATTATTGGGCTTTATTATTCACTTTTATATTATTTTTGGGACTAACCTATTAAACGGAGGCCCAGCCCAGAATTGTTGTTTTTTGCCTATTTCAGAGTTTCGCAGAAAAAGAATATCAAACGGAGTCCAAACGAAATGAAACCTTCAGGAACGTGATTTTTGAAACGAACAAGATCCAGGAGACTTGGACCCTACGTCAAGCAACCAACAGGGAAGCCACGAGGTAGGGGGCGCGCCTACCCCCCCCCCCCCAGGCGCGCCCTCCACCCTCGTGGGCCCCCTGTTGCTCCACCGACGTACTCCTTCATCCTATATAAACCTACGTACCCCCAAACGATCAGATACAGAGCCAAAACCCTAATTTCACCACTGTAACTTTCTATATCCACGAGATCCCATCTTGGGGCCTATTCCGGAGCTCCGCCATAGGGGGCATCGATCACGGAGGGCTTCTACATCAACACCATAGCCTTTCCGATGAAGTGTGAGTACTTTACTTTAGACCTTCGGGTCCATAGTTATTAGCTAGATGGCTTATTCTCTCTTTTTGGATCTCAATACAATGTTCTCCCCCTCTCTTGTGGAGATCTATTCAATGTAATCTTCTTTTGCGGTGTGCTTGTTGAGACCGATGAACTGCGGGTTTATGATCAAGTTTATCTATGAACAATATTTGAATCTTCTCTGAATTCTTTTATGTATGACTGGTTATCTTTGAAGTCTCTTCGAATTATTAGTTTGGTTTGGCCTACTAGATTGATCTTTCTTGCAATGGGAGAAGTGCTTAGCTTTGGGTTCAATCTTGCGGTGTCCTTTCCCAGTGAGAGTAGGTGCAGCAAGGCACGTATTGTATTGTTTCCATCGAGGATAACAAGATGGGGTTTTTATCATATAGCATGAATTTGTCCCTCTACATCATGTCATCTTGCTTAAGGTGTTACTCTGTTCTTATGAACTTAATACTCTAGATGCATGCTGGATAGCGGTCGACGTATGGAGTAATAGTAGTAAATGCAGGCAGGAGTCGGTCTACTTGTCTCAGACGTGATGCCTATATAAATGATCATACCTAGATATTCTCATAACTATGCTCAATTATGTCAATTGCTCAATAGTAATTGTTAACCCACTGTAAAATACTTATGCTCTTGAGAGAAGCCACTAGTGAAACCTATGGCCCCCAGGTCTATCTTCATCATATTAATCTTCCAACACTTAGTTATTTTCGTTGCTTTTTACTTTGCTTTTATTTTACTTTGCATCTTTATCATAAAAATACCAAAAATATTATCCTATCATATCTATTAGATCTCACTCTCGTAAGTGACCGTGTAGGGATTGACAACCCCATATTGTGTTGGTTGCGAGGATTTATTTGTTTTGTGTAGGTGCGAGGGACTCGCGTGTAGGCTCCTACTGGATTGATACCTTGGTTCTCAAAAACTGAGGGAAATACTTATGCTACTTTGCTGCATCACCCTTTCCTCTTCAAGGGAAAATCAACGCAGTGCTCAAGAGGTAGCAAGAAGGATTTCTGGCGCCGTTGCTGGGGAGGTTTGCACAAAAGTCAACACACCAAGTACCCATCACAAACCCTTATCTTCCGTATTACATTATTTGACATTTGCCTCTCGTTTTCCTCTCCCCCACTTCACCGTTGCCATTTTATTCGCCTCTTTCCCGTTTGCTTTGATGTCTTACTTGGCCCGTTTGGTTGGTATGGTTGTTTATTTATTACTAAACAGGGAACCTAAGATCTATGGATCCTCATCCGCTTGCTAATCTTTTCAAGAGATCCAATTATGATGAACCAATTGCTAGTGAGTTTTGTGCACTAGATTATCTTTATGAAGTTTTGCTTGAAATTCGTGAATCTGAAAATTGTGATGAAGTACTTTATGGAGTGATTCACGATGGATCTTGTATAGAAAGCATGATTGCAATGATGATAGTATAAATTTTATTAATGTCAATTGTGCTTATAATATGCAAAACCCTAAGCTTGGGGATGCTAGTTTTGCTATGTCTACTACTTGTTGCAATGATCATGATTGGGGGGATTCTTCTTATGATCTTGAAAATTTATTTAAGCCCCATGATGAATATGAGATTGATAATAGTGTTTGCAATATTATTGAAAGTGGGTTTGGAAGAGTGTTAACTTTAGATCCCACATATTTGGAGAACATTCAATCTTATGAAATTTTTGATAAAAGTGGGTTTGGAGAGGTCATGACTTTAGTTAATGTTAATCCCACTATTTTGGAAGAGTGTCAACTTTGCATGCATGTAGATCATGTTGAAAATATTTTATGTTATAGCTATTTTTTTGAATTTGCTTATTATCCTACATGTAATTATTATGAGAGAGGAAAATGTGGTGGTAGAAATTTTCATGTTACTAAATTACCTCTCGTTATGTTGAGATTGCTATTGTTTCTTTCCGCTTCCTTACATATGCTAGTTTTTGCTTACCTTGATAATTTGTTTTCCTATAAGATGCCTATGCATAGGAAGTATGTTAGACTTAGATGTGTTTGTCACGTGTTTTATGATGCTCTTTTTGTGCTTCAATTCTTGTCTTTCATGAGAGCATCATTGAAATCGTGTGCCTAGCTATAAGGCTTTAAAGAAAAGCGCTTGTTGGGAGACAACCCAATATTTTTCTTTGCTGTTATTCAATAAATAATTTATCTAGCCTCTGTTTTGGTTGTGTTTTTTGTGTTTAATTAGTTTTTGTGCCAAGTAGAACCGTTGGGAAGACTTGGGGAAAGTCTTGTTAATCTTGCTCTAAAAAATAGAAACTTTAGCGCTCACAAGAACTGCTGCCATTTTTATTTGGAAAGTGATATTTAGTTAATTCTTTTTGAAGATGATTAATAGATAGATTCCTCACGTCCATAAATTTATTTTAGGAATTTTGGAGTTCCAGATCTTGTGTTAGCTACAGATTACTAAAGACTGTTCTGTTTTTGACAGATTCTGTTTTTCGTGTGTTGTTTGCTTATTTTGATGAATCTATGGCTAGTAAAAGAGTTTATAAAACACAGAGAAGTTGGAATACAGTAAATTTAACACCAATATAAATAAAGAATGAGTTCATTACAGTACCTTGAAGTGGTGTTTTGTTTTCTTTCGCTAACGGAGCTTACGAGATTTTCTACTTTAAGTTTTGTGTTGTGAAGTTTTCAAGTTTTGTGTAAAGATTTGATGGATTATGGAATAAGGAGTGGCAAGAGCCTAAGCTGGGGGATGCCCATGACACCCCCAAGATAATCTAAGGACACCAAAAAGCCAAAGCTTGGGGTTGCCGCGGAAGGCATCCCCTCTTTTGTCTACTTCTATCGGTAACTTTACTTGGAGCTATATTTTTATTTACCACATGATATGTGTTTTGCTTGGAGCATCTTGTATGATTTGAGTATTTGCTTTTTAGTTTAACACAACCATCTTTGCTGTACACACCTTTTGAGAGAGACACACATGATTCGGAAATTATTAGAATACTCTATGTGCTTCACTTATATCTTTTGAGTTATATAGTTTTGCTCTAGTACTTCACTTATATCTTTTAGAGCACGGTGGTGGATTTGTTTTATAGAAACTATTGATCTCTCATGCTTCACTTAGATTATTTTGAGAGTCTTAAATAGCATGGTAATTTGCTTAAATAATCCTAATATGCTAGGTATACAAGATTAGTAAAAACTTTCTTATGAGTGTGTTGAATACTAAGAGAAGTTTGATGCTTGATGATTGTTTTGAGATATAAAGATGGTGATATTAGAGTCATGCTAGTTGAGTAGTTGTGAATTTGAGATATACTTGTATTAAAGTTTGTGATTCCCGTAGCATGCACGTATGGTGAACCGTTATGTGATGAAGTCATAGCATAATTTATTTATTGATTGTCTTCCTTATGAGTGGCGGTCGGGGACGAGCGATGGTCTTTTCCTACCAATCTATCCCCCTAGGAGCATGTGCGTAATACTTTGCTTTGATAACTTGTAGATTTTTCAATAAGTATATGATTTCTTTATGACTAATGTTGATTCCATGGATTATACGCACTTTTCTTCCTTCCACCATTGCTAGCCTCTCTAATACCGCGCACTTTTCACCGGTATCATACACCCACCATATACCTTCCTCAAAACAGCCACCATACCTACCTATCATGGCATTTCCATAGTCATTCCGAGATATATTGCCATGCAACTTACCACCGTTCCGATTATTATGACACGCTCCATTATTGTCATATTGCTTTGCATGATCATGTAGTTGACATCGTATTTGTGGCAAAGCCACCGTTCATAATTCTTTCATACATGTCACTCTTGATTCATTGCATATCCCAGTACACCACCGGAAGCATTCACATAGAGTCATATTTTTTCTAAGTATTGAGTTGTAATTGTTGAGTTGTAAGTAAATAAGAGTGTGATGATCATCATTATTAGAGCATTGTCCCAAGTGAGGAAAGGATGATGGAGACTATGATTCCCCCACAAGTCGGGATGGGACTCTGGACTAAAAAAAGAGGCCATAAGAAAAAGAGAAAAGTCCCAAATAAAAAATGAGAGAAAAAGAGAGAAGGGACAATGCTACTATCCTTTTACCGCACTTGTGCTTCAAAGTAGCACCATGATCTTCTTGATAGAGAGTCTCCTATGATATCACTTTCATATACTAGTGGGAATTTTTCGATATAGAACTTGGTTTGCATATTACAATGATGGGCTTCATCAAAATTCCCTAGGTCCTCGTGAGCAAACGAGTTGGATGCACACCCAGTTAGTTTCTTTTGTTGAGCTTTCATATACTTATAGCTCAAGTGCATCTGTTGCATGGCAATCCCTACTCACTCACATTGATATCTATTGATGGGCATCTCCATAGCCCGTTGATACGCCTAGTTGATGTGAGACTATCTTCTCCCTTTTTGTCTTCTCCACAACCACCATTCTATTCCACATATAGTGATATGTCCATGGCTCACGCTCATGTATTGCGTGAAGAATGAAAAAGTTTGAGAATGTCAAAAGTATGAAACAATTGCTTGGCTTGTCATCGGGGTTGTGCATGATTTAAATACTTTGTGTGGTGAAGATAGAGCATAGCCAGACTATATGATTTTGTAGGGATAACTTTCTTTGACCATGTTATTTTGAGAAGACATAATTGCTTAGTTAGTATGCTTGAAGTATTATTATTTTTATGTCAATATTAAACTTTTGTCTTGAATCTTTCGGATCTGAATATTCATACCACAATTAAGAAGAATTACATTGAAATTATGCCTAGTAGCATTCCGCATCAAAAATTCTGTTTTTATCATTTACCTACTCGAGGATGAGCAGGAATTAAGCTTGGGGATGCTTGATACATCTCCAACGTATCTATAATTTTTGATTCCTCCAAGCTACATTATCTTTTGTTTTGGACATTATTGGGCTTTATTATTCACTTTTATATTATTTTTGGGACTAACCTATTAACCGGAGGCCCAGCCCAGAATTGATGTTTTTTGCCTATTTCAGAGTTTCACAGAAAAAGAATATCAAACAGAGTCCAAACGGAATGAAACCTTCGGGAACGTGATTTTTGGAACGAACAAGATCCAGGAGACTTGGGCCCTACGTCAAGCAACCAATAGGGAAGCCACGAGGTAGGGGGCGCGCCTCCCCCCAGGCGCGCCCTCCACCCTCATGGGTCCCCTGTTGCTCCACTGACATACTCCTTCCTCCTATATATACCTACGTACCTCCAAATGATCATATACGGAGCCAAAACCCTAATTCCACCGCCGTAACTTTCTGTATCCATGAGATCCCATCTTGGGGCCTGTTTCGGAGCTCCGCCGGAGGGGGCATCGATCACGGAGGGCTTCTACATCAACACCATAGCCTTTCCGATGAAGTGTGAGTAGTTTACGTCAGAACTTCGGGTCCATAGTTATTATCTAGATGGCTTCTTCTCTCTTTTTGGATCTCAATATAATGTTCTCCCCCTCTCTTGTGGAGATCTATTCGATGTAATCTTCTTTTGCGGTGTGTTTGTTGAGACCGATGAATTGTGGGTTTATGATCAAGTTTATCTATGAACAATATTTGAATCTTCTCTGAATTCTTTTATGGATGATTGGTTATCTTTGCAAGTCTCTTCGAATTATCAGTTTGGTTTGGCCTACTAGATTGATCTTTCTTGCAATGGGAGAAGTGCTTAGCTTTGGGTTTAATCTTGCGGTGTCCTTTCCCAGTGACAGTAGGGGCAGCAAGGCACGTATTGTATTGTTGCCATCGAGGATAACAAGATGGGGTTTTTATCATATTGCATGAATTTATCCCTCTACATCATGTCATCTTGCTTAAGGCATTACTCTGTTCTTATGAACTTAATACTCTAGATGCATGCTGGATAGCGGTTGATGTGTGGAGTAATAGTAGTAGATGCAGGTAGGAGTCGGTCTACTTGTCTCGGACGTGATGCCTATATACATGATCATACCTAGATATTCTCATAACTATGCTCAATTCTGTCAATTGCTCAACAGTAATTGTTCACCCATTGTAAAATTCTTATGCTCTTGAGAGAAGCCACTAGTGAAACATATGGCCCCCGGGTCTATCTTCATCATATTAATCTTCCAACACTTAGTTATTTCCGTTGCTTTTTACTTTGCTTTTATTTTACTTTGCATCTTTATCATAAAAATACCAAAAATATTATCCTATCATATCTATCAGATCTCACTCTCGTAAGTGACCGTGTAGGGATTGACATCCCCTTATTGCGTTGGTTGAGAGGATTTATTTGTTTTGTGTAGGTGCGAGGGACTCGCGCGTAGCCTCCAACTGGATTGATACCTTGGTTCTCAAAAACTGAGGGAAATACTTACGCTACTTTGCTGCATCACCCTTTCCTCTTCAAGGGAAAACCAACACAGTGCTCAAGAGGTAGCAAACACCTAGCAGATCAAAGCTGATGACTACTCGATAGTTTAGTGTGTCATGCTTTACGGCTTAGAACCGGGACATCAACAACGTTTTGAACGTCATGGAGCATATGAGATGTTCCAGGAGTTGAAGTTAATACTTCAAGCAAATGCCCGGAATGAGAGATATGAAGTCTCCAATAAGTTCTATAGCTGCAAGATGGAGGAGAATAGTTATGTCAGTGAACATATACTCAAAATGTCTGGGTACCACAACCACTTGACTCAGCTGGGAGTTAATCTTCCTGGTGATAGTGTCATTGACAGAGTTCTTCAATCACAGCCACCAATCTACAAGAGCTTCGTGATGAAATATAATATGCAAGGGATGGACAAGACGACTCTTGAGCTCTTCACGATGCTAAAAGCTGTGGAGGTAGAAATAAATAAGGAGCATCAAGTGTTGATGGTCAACAAGACCACCAGTTTCAAGAAAAAGGGTAAAGGGAAGAAAGGGAACTTCAAGAAGAATAGCAAGCCAGTTGGTGCTCAAGTGAAGAAACCCAAGTCTGGACCTAAGCCTGAGACTGAGTGCTTCTACTGCAAAGGGACTGGTCACTTGAAACGGAACTGCCCCTAGTATTTGGCGGAGAAGAAGGATGGCAAAGTGAAAGGTATATTTGATATACATGTTATTGATGTGTACCTTACTAATGCTCACAGTAGTGCCTGGGTATTTGATATTGGTTTAGTTGCTAACATTTGCAACCCGAAACAGGGGCTACAGATTAAGCGAAGATTGGCTAAGGACGAGGTGACGATGCATGTGGGAAATGGTTCCAAAGTCGATGTGATCAACGTCGGCACGCTACCTCTACATCTACCTTCAGGGTTAGTTTTAGACCTAAATAATTGTTATTTGGTGCCAGCGTTGAGCATGAACATTGTCGGGACCCCGATTCTAAGTCACACCGATCTAGCCTGTAACACCTCATATCACTTTGCGGCCGCACGCACGGTATTCCCACGGGTGTCGCCTTACCATGGCCCGGGACCGTTTGCGCCTTTTGGCTCACGTATATGATAGTATCGCTAGCATCCATATGACAGAGAACCCGGGCCGACATGGCTAGTCGTGAACCCAAAGCGGTGCTAACCTATGGGGACAGGCATACATGAATCACATCGAGCATGTCGGTCAACAGCATATGAATCCGGGCTGTAGCACTGGCTAACAGGACTCCGGGGAACCCGGGCTGTAGCAGGCTAGGCAGGACTCCGGAAGTCACCGCGTGACATTTCCCCGAAGGGACAGACATAGGAACGAAGTGGAACACATGCCGGCCAGTCAAGTGTTTTGAGCAGTAGTGCTGGGCTAGCAGGACTACTATGGCTCAAGGAAGCACTAAACTACATTTCCCCATAAGAGAGGCTGCCAAGGATAAACAACTAGATTGTCGGATCCCACACATAGCAGTACACGTCACACGTACGCATAACATGCAAGTATGTGCTGTACAACATGGCATCACAACATAACGCAAACTCATATAGATAAAGGCTCAGAAGAGCCACATAGCATTAAATACAAACAGGGGTCACATGACCCATCATTCAGAGCATACAAGCAACGGAAGCATTACATGTCTGAGTACAGACAACTACGAAAGAAAAAGGCCGAGGAGCCTGACTATCCACAAGTCCCTCCCAATGGACCAAGATCGTAGCTGAGGTACAAGCTACTCGTCGAAGTCCAAGTGGTACTACTAGTGAGACAGATGTCTCATCTGCAAAACATAAATAAAGCAAATGTGAGTACAAAGGTACTCAGCAAGACTTACATCAGATCCTATCATACATGCATTTGTATCAAGAAGGTGAAGTGGGGTTTAGTTGCAGCAAGCCAGCTTTGACTCAGTGGCTATCCTGTTCTACGACAACGAGAAACTTCTTTGAGATGAGGCAGCACACACGAGTCCACTAAGCACCACCTCAATACACTACTATGGTTCCATCCTCGTCTCCTGACGAGAAGGCCATCCATAGCACTCACACTTGTCTTGAGCATTTTAGAGTATCCACTTTAAGTTGTCTATGTACCACGTAAGCATCCAAGAAATCCGTAACCGAGGACACGGCTATTCGAATAGATCATGATAACCCTGCAGGGGTGTACTTCTTCACACACGCTCTCACCACTTATCACCATGTACACGTCACGTACCTCGGCAACCTTCAAGCGGAAGCCTGGAGAGGGTGTCGGCCACGACCTGACTAACCACACAAGACTCTAGTCCAGGTTTATCGCCTATTTGGGTTCCATCCGCAAGGAGATCCGTCCGGGGTGTCGCTCACGGCCCCAAACGATATGTGCAGGGTTCCCAAGCCCACCTCGCCGAATGGATCTACGCTTGGTACACCGTGCCACTTGTGCCTAGTCTGTCCCAAGCCCACTTGGCCGGGTGCCACTTGGTAGACCACTAACACTACCTACAAACACCAGAAACTATTTGCGACTCCTGGACAGAGATCAAGTTGGCTAATAAGTCAAGAGGGCACTTAAGCATTCCAATGTGTGGTAGTAGCTAGTCATTGGACAACATACACGGAACTCAGTGCTTAAGGACGGTTCCAGTGAGACAACCCACCATGTACTCCTACATGGCCTCTCACCACTACCTTTACCAAATCGTGTTCACACGCTTAACTCTCAGCACCAGAACATATTGTACCACTCCAATTCATTCCCGATGAATCAGACCTGACACAACTCTAAGCAATAGCAAGCATGTCATGGTAGGAACACCACATGGCTCAATCAACTTCTACACATGCTAGTGGGTTTCAACTATTTACTGTGGCAATGACAGGTCATGCAGAGGAATGGGTTCAACTACCGCAGCATAAAGTAGTAGTTGAATCGTTGTTGTCCTAATGCAATAAAAGAGAGCAGGAGCGAGAGAGTGGGATTGTATCGGAATGAACAAGGGGGTTTGCTTGCCTGGTAGATCAACAGGGGGGGCACTGCTCCTTTGACAGGTACTCTAGATCGGTCTCCGAAGCAGGACCTATCAAGAAGGAACGGTGTCGATAATCAATACACAACCATATGCAACAATATGATGCATGATCATGGCATGAATATGTGATGTTGATTGAGCTAATGCAACTAGCTTTTATTTGGATGAAATCCATTTGAACCAAAAGATTCAAATGCATCTCCAAAATAAGCTCTTTATATAAGCCATTTTAGTGTTTCACTTATACTGTAGGTATAAGTTGGTTTGACATGCATGAAACTAGTACAGATGGATAGATTGAATTTTTCTGATAATTTTCATATATAAATTATTTCAATCTGAGCTACGGTTGAATTTCTATGAATTTTTGAAGTTTATATCAATTTTTGGAATTTCCTGATCTATTTTAATTCCAGAAAAGATATATTGCGTCAGCATGACAACAGCATTGCGTCAGCAGGTCAAAGGCGGCTGACCAGGTCAAACCTGACGTGTGGGGTCCACACGTTAGTGTCTGTGGCTAATCCTAAATTAAATTAAACCTAAACTTATTTAGTTAATGGGTTTGGGCCCACGCGTCAGTGACCCAATTAGTTAATCAGGGTTTAATTAGTTGTTAAACTAATCCTAACTAAAAATTAACAGGACCGGGCCCCACATGTCAATGACCCATATGGGTTAAACTGGTCAACTGGGGGGTCAAACACGGTCAACCCACCGGCGTTTAGCCGCCGACGAGGCAGAATGTGGCGGAGGGCCTCGGATTTGGTCCTCCGGTGACCATTTGGGCGGCGGAGGCCACCTACGTGATGCCCAGGCTCGCGCGCATCCAGTGGGACACGCGGGAGGCCGTGGGGTGGCCGGAGACGACCGCGGCGAGGTCATCCGCGGCGGCCGGAGCACGGCTAAGGGCGGGAGCAGGCTGCGGGGCACAGCAAGGCCACCCGAGGGGCTCTGTGGCACCCTCGTGGCACCAGGAGCATGATGGGGTGCTCGGTTTGGGCGGAGGCGGGCCAAGACGACGACGGCGACATGGACGGCGACGAAGCACTACGGCCATGGCGAGGAACGATGCTACGGCGCGTGAGCGACTAAACGGAGAAGGGGAAACGATGGCAGGGCTCACCGCAGATCCGGTGGAGGCGTCAGAGATCTCGGGGGAGGTCCAACGGCAACGAATTGCGGCGGCGGACGGCGGAGCCCGAGGAGGAAGACGATGGTGATGGCGGCGATGCAGGCCGTCCGGAGGTGTGTGGCTCGACGAGAAGGTAGCCGGCGATGTGGCGGAGGTTCTGAGCACGGGGAGAGGGCGAGGGGGAGGCGGTGGCTACGGCAACGGCGAACGGCAGCGACGAACGCGCTCGGGCAGCAGCGGGGGAGAGAGCAGAGGAGAGGACTAGGGGGAGTGAGCGGTGTTCAGGGGGGTGCGTGGCGTCGTCGGGTGACTCCAGCGGCGAGCGGGGAAGCAGGAGGTGGCCGGTGTGTGCTCGCGCGCGGCGGCCACGCGCGCGCGTCCTCCTGGCGGGAGGTGGAGGACGACTGGCATCGCCAGTCGGCTGGGCCGGCTAGAGGAACTGGGCCGCCAGCTGGGCTGTCAGGCAGGTAAGGCCAGGTGAGCTTTTCTCCATTTTTGTTTTCTTTTCTATTTTCTGACCTTTGTTTTGATTTAATTAAAATACTAAATCAAGTTATTTTCTTCTGAAAATTTTTGCAGGGGCCTAAAGGATTATTCCAAAGCCCCTCACCAAAATTCAAAATTATTGGACAATATTTTATATATATATAAATATTTATCCAACGCAAATAATTACTGGATTAATTCCAAATGGCCAAAATAAATATTTATGAGCTCCTAAAAATATTGGTTTGAATTTTACCTCTGCCCAATATTTTCAGAGAGAGACATGAACATTTTCTTGGACCCTTTTGGAGCAATTTTTATCTGGGTCATTTCCAGAAATGATTTCTGAGGGTTTTATAAATCCCCATTTCAAATTTAAATGAAATTTAAACGTGATGCAGACATGACTAGCTAGCCTAGGTCATACCAGAACTAGGGATGTGACAAACATTGTATCTGGATCTTGTTTTATGCGAGACGGTTATCCATTTAAATCAGACAATAATGGTTGTTCTATTTATATGAGTAATATCTTTTAATGCACCCTTGTTGAATGGTCTATTTTTACTAAATCTTGATAGTAGTGATACACAAGTTCATAGTATTGAAGCCAAAAGATGCAGAGTTGATAATGATAGTGCAACTTATTTGTGGCACTGCCGTTTAGGTCATATTGGTGTAAATCACATGAAGAAACTCCATTATGATGGACTTCTGGAATCACTTGATTATGAATCACTTGGTACTTGCGAACCATGCGTCGTGGGCAAGATGACTAAAACTTCGTTCTCTGGAACAATGGAGCGAGCAACAGAGTTATTGGAAATCATACATACTGATGTATGTGGTCCAATAAACATTGAAGCTCGCTGTGGATATCGTTATTTTCTCACCTTCACAGATGATTTGAGCAGATATGGGTATATCTACTTAATGAAACATAAGTCTGAAACATTTGAAAAGTTCAAGGAATTTCAAAGTGAAGTGGAAAATCATCGTAACAAGAAAATCAAATTCCTGCGATCTGATCGTGGAGGTGAATATTTGAGTTATGAGTTTGGATTTCATTTGAAACAATGCGGAATAGTTTTGCAACCCACGCCACCTGGAACACTACAACGTAATGGTGCGACCGAACGTCATAACCGCACTTTATTAGATATGGTGCGATCTATGATGTCTCTCACAGATTTACCACTATCGTTTTGGGGTTATGCTTTAGAGACAGCTGCATTCACGTTAAATAGGGCACCATCTAAATCCTTTGAGATGACACCTTATGAACTGCGGTTTGGCAAGAAACCAAAGTTGTCATTTCTTAAAATTTGGGGCTGTGATGCTTATGTGAAAAAACTTCAACTTGATAAGCTTGAACCCACATCGGAGAAATGTGTCTTCATAGGATACCCAAAGGAGACTGTTGGGTACACCTTTTAACCCAAATCATAGAAATATGCCCTGGAGGCAATAATAAAGTTGTTATTTATATTTCCTTATATCATGATAGCTGTTTATTATTCATGCTAGAATTGTATTAACTAGAAACTTAGTACATGTGTGAATACATAAGACAAACAAAGTGTCCCTAGTATGCCTCTACTTGACTAGCTCGTTAATCAAAGATGGTTAAGTTTCCTAGCCATAGACATTTGTTGTCATTTGATGAATGGGGTCACATCATTAGAGAATGATGTGATGGACAAGACCCATCCGTTAGCTTAGCATAATGATCGCTTACTTTTTCTGCTATTGCTTTCTTCATGACTTATACAAGTTCCTATGACTATGAGATTATGCAACTCCCGAATACCGGAGGAACACCTTGTGTGCTATCAAACGTCACAACGTAACCGGGTGATTATAAAGATGCTCTATAGGTGTCTCCAATGGTGTTTATTGAGTTGGCATAGATCGAGATTAGGATTTGTCACTCCGTGCATCAGAGAGGCACTACTAGGGAAAAACCTACCAGCAGCGAGGGTTTTGGGCCTCTCAGTAGCGCGGGCACCGGTGCTACTAATAAGGCGCTATAGCTAACGTATAGCAGTAGCGCAGGTTGTCCCACGCTACTGCTATACATGAATAGCTGTAGCGCTCTTTGGGAAAGGGCGCTACTGATATTATCTGCAGCGCTGTTTGCTGGGACGCGCTACTGACAATGCGGCGCTACTGCTAAATTTCCCCCCTCGCTACTACTAGTTTATTTATTAGTTTTTTTCTTGCATATTTGTTTTGTATTTGTTTTGTATTTGAATAGGCTTTATACAATAATCTTTAGCATATCATACACATACAAATGTAATCATACCATATACATACAATTAGTCTCATCAAATCATGTCATCATCATAATCATCATCCAACACAAAGTGGTCTCTCGTCATCATCTCGAAAATAGCGATACAAGTCTCGAATGATATGCAAATACATCGTCATCCATCTAAACAATGATATACGCGAGAAGAGCTATCACTTTGAGAACATGAGTTCGTATCCCTCTTTCGCATTAGCGTGAACCTCTAAACTAACTATTGTCTGTCGCTCGGAAACCGGAAGGGCCTGACACTCCGGCCACTTGTCGTATATATACTCCTGGCATAGCACTTCTTCGCCATCTATGATCTATGCACCTGCATCATCACATGAGTCGATGATATGCAACATATATAGTTGAGCCGGTGTGACAGATACCGTGAGGGCGTCGAGCTCAGCCAAAGAAGAAGCACCGCCTAGCACGTCCGGTGCGGGAGCAGGTGCAGCTGCAGGTGCTGGTGCAACGCTAGTCGAGCTGCTCCCCGCCAAGAAGTCAGCAAGGGGAAAGTCCGCTGCATCTTTTTTTGGATTTTGCCTGGTCCAATTGAAAACGGCCGGAACCAAGGTAGTAGAAATATCTAAAGCCACCTGTTTTGCGGCAGCTACCGCTGTTGCGACTGTCTTAGTTGATTTCTTCTCAACCGCAATCTCAACCCTCTTGTCGATGTTTTCTTCATTTAACCTCCGTCTTTCCTTTCTCTCCTCCGTGGTCTCACGGTAGTACTTCTTCCACGTGGCGCCATCTCCGACACCATGCACGCGTCCATACGACGGTCGAGTATCCACCGGTTGTTGTTTCAATATGTTCAACGCCCGGTTGAATGGAGTGTCCCACTTGGGCCTCGCCAATGCCTCAGACGGCGAGTCGCTTTCGGCCGCAATCCTGTGCTGCTCTCTCTGCAAAAGGCACAACGATCGTTTACAAATATGACTAACGTGTGCAGTCGAATTGATCAGAAACTAAAATTACCAGCAGTCTCATGAACTCCGTAATGACCGGTGTTGTCTCGTAAACCTTTTTCACTGGGTCCCAACGGTGTCGGGCCCTGAGGACGTCACGCTCCTGCGGGACGGTGAACTCCGCCAAGGGGTCTGGGATGCCCAGACTCGCGGCTTCCGCGTACTCCTTGGCCCATTTGGACCTCTTTCCGTCGTAACCACGGCTTCCGAGGTGGTGGCTCCCAATGTTCCTCTCTTGAAGCCCCTTCATGTACTTAGACTTTTTTTGGCATCTTCGGCCTTGCAAGCCTCCTTGAATATTTGAAACCGCTCTTCCGTGATTGTCGGATTATCCTTTGCAATCTCGGAGTAGGGTTCCTTCTTGTCGATGATCCTTGCTTTCACTCGATTTTTCCAGGCAGCCAACGCGTCGCTATACTTGGTCATGGCGTGTTTGTTTATCTTCTTCATTGCCGGGTCCTCATCTGGATCTTGATAATCCTTCTCATTCCGGCCCGGGAACAAGAATATCTGGTGAAACTTCTTTAGGAGGGAGCTCCTCATATTTTCTATCTTCTGTAGTTTCTCATCGTTGATGGTGGCGGTTGTCCGTACGATGCAGCCTATTTGATTGCCGTAGCATCGACGCGCTTCCTCGGGCACCGTTGGCTCAAAATTGCTGTCGTCCACCTCCGTGACCACCACTCTAGTAGTCCTGAGTTTGTTAGGAACCCGTTGCCTCTTTGCTTTTGGTTCTACACCGGCTCCGCTCCTCGAGGCAGCGCCGGTCTCAGTCTCAGCGCCGGTCTCGATACCGGTCTGAGTCTGAGCGCCGGTCTCAGTCTCAGCACCGGTCTGCGTGTCGGTCTCAGTCCTCGATGCCACCGGTGGGCCCAGCAATAACATCGGTTGATCATCGATAAGGCTAAAAAATTCGTCTGCCGCCCGGTAGGCGTCATCACAATCACCAGAACCCTGTCCTTCATCGTTGCTAGCCATGTTTCCTATGATTAAATCTAGTCAATTAATTCTAGACCTAATAAAATGAATAATGACATAAAAAGGCCTATTGTTTTGCAGGAATGTTGAGTCCTTCCTGGTGTGGCAAATTACGGGCACTCGATATGTCCTAGTTTGTAGCACAAGTCATGTCGAAATTTACGGAAAATTTTGGCATGAGCTTTGCTAAAAAGTGGACAAATCGAGAACCTGAAATTTGCCGGAAAAGAAATGAATCAACATTCCGGCAAAACATAGGCCACTAAGCATCATTCCCTGCAAACAGTGTCCAAATATACACGAGCAACCACATGTGCAAACAGTGTAGAAGAAAATTCATTTAACTACTAATAGAACAAAATTTAGTTAACTTTAGTGCTCTATAATGATGAAAGGAAAAAAATCAGTTAACTACTAATTTCATTCATTTAGGTTATTCATTTAACATCACCTAATTAACCTACTGTACCAATACTACTAGCAGCACTACTAACCTAATTAACCTAGCAAAACTCTAGTGCCCTAACTGAAAAACATCTAATTAACATCTAATTTTTTTCTCTAAAATACAGAGAGAGATGAGTGAGGGGGAGGGGTGGGGACTTACA
>NC_041384.1:101187926-101278284 GCF_002162155.2 Triticum dicoccoides
CGGTGAGGTGGAGGGCGCCGACGGTGACGTGGAGGGCGGCCTTGGGCGGCGGCTGTGAGGCTGAGGGAGGCCTCGGGCGGCGGCGGTGAGGCTGAGGGCAGCCTCGGGCGGCGGCGGTGAGGCTGAGGGCGGCCTCGGGCAGCAGCGGTGAGGAGACGGCGGCGAGGGCGAGGGACGATTTGGGGAAGAATTGGTGGCCGGGGGGCGGGGTGGGGGGAACCGCTGTTTAAGTGAAACGTAACGGTAGCGCGTTCCCGGAAACGCGCTATAGCTAAGTTAGCTATAGCGCGTTTACTGAAACCCGCTACTGCTATTCCTTTCTCCTTTTTCCCTTTTTTCTTTTATTTTTATTTATATTTTATTTTTTCCCTTTCTCCTTTTTCTATTTCTTTCATTTTCATTTACTTTTCTACTTGTTTTTCACTTTATTTTATTTTCGTTAGCAGCAGCGCTTTACACGTAAGCGCGCTGCAGCTAAGGAGATTAGCAGTAGCGCTGGGCCATTATACGCGCTACTGCTAGGTTGGGCTAGCCATGTGCTCCCAGTTCAAATGTAGCAGCAGCACTTTTTGCTAGTACGCACTACTGCTAAAGTCATAGCACTAGCACGGTTTATTTACGCGTGCTGCTACTAAGTAGCAGCAGCGCTTGATTTTGTACAGCGCGACTGGTAAAATTCTGTGTATAGGCTTTTCCCTAGTAGTGAGGTGTCTCTCGGCCCTCTCGGTAATGCACATCACTATGAGCCTTGCAAGCAATGTGACTAATGAGTTAGTCACGGGATGATGCATTACGGAACGAGTAAAGAGACTTGCCGGTAACGAGATTGAACTAGGTATGATGATACCGACGATCGAATCTCGGGCAAGTAACATATCGATGGCAAAGGGAATAACGTATGTTGTTATGCGGTTTGACTGATAAAGATCTTCGTAGAATATGTAGGAGCCAATATGAGAATCCAGGTTCTGCTATTGGTTATTGGCTGGAGATGTGTCTCGATCATGTCTACATAGTTCTCGATCCCATAGGGTCCGCACGCTGAACGTTCGGTGATGATTTGTATTAAGAGTTTATGTGATTTGATGATCGAAGGTTGTTCGGAGTCCCGGATGAGATCACGGGCATGACGATGAGTCTCTAAATGGTCGAGACATAAATATTGATATATTGGACCATGTTATTCAGACACCGGAAGTGTTCCGGATAGTTTCGGGTGAAAACGGAGTGCCGGAGGGGTTACCGGAACCCCCCGGGGGAACTAATGGGCCACCATGGGCCTTGTTGGAGAGAGAGGAGGGCAGCCAGGGCAGGCCACCCTCCCCCCCTTGCAGTCCGAATTGGACAAGGGAAGGGGCGGCGCCCCCCTTTCCTACTCCCTCTCCCTCTCCTTCCTTCCCCCTCTCTTCCTTGTGGAGGAATCCTACTAGGATTGGTAATCCTAGTAGGACTCCCTCTCCTTGGGAGCGCCCCTAGGGCCAGCCGGCCTCTGCCTCCCTCCTTTATATACGGGGGCAGGGGCACCCGACAACACACAAATTGATCTTTTAGCCGTGTGTGGAGCCCCCTTCCATAGTTACACACCTCGGTCATATTGTCGTAGTGCTTAGGTGAAGCCCTGCGTCGGTAACTTCATCATCACCGTCGCCACGCCGTCGTGCCGATGGAACTCTCCCTCAGCTTCAGCTAGATCAAGAGTACGAGGGACGTCACCGAGCTGAACGTGTGCTGATTATGGAGGTGTCGTACGTTCGGTACTTGGATCGGTTGGATCGCGAAGACGTTCGACTACATCAACCATGTTACTAAATGCTTCCGCTTTCGGTCTACGAGGGTATGTAGACACACTCTCCCCTCTCGTTTCTATGCATCTCCTAGATAGATCTTGCATGATCGTAGGCAAAAAATTTGAAATACTGCGTCCCCCAACAAGTTTTGGGTTCAATCTTGCGGTGTCCTCACTCAGTGACAAAGTAGGGGTAGCGAGGCACGTATTGTATTGTTGCCATGAAGCGTAAAAAGATGGGGTTTTCATCATATTGCTTGAGTTTATCCCTCTACATCATGTCATATTACTTAAGATATGTTGGAAACGTATCAAAACTCACGTATGAATAAACCCCATCTTGTTACCCTTAATAGAAACGATACATGCATATCATGTCCCTTTCTGTCACTAGGATTGAGCACTGCAAGATCTAACCCATAACAAATCACCTCTTCCCATGGCAAGATAAATCAATCTAGTTGGCCAAACCAAACCAATAAATCGTAGAAGAAATATGACATTATAACAATCATGCATAAAAGAGTTCAGAGAAAACTCAAATAATATTCATGGATAAATCTGATCATAAACTCATAATTCATCGGATCCCAACAAACACACTGCAAAAAGTCATTACATCAAATAGATCTCCAAGAACACCGAGGAGAACATTGTATTGAAGATCAAAAAGAGAGAAGAAGCCATCTACCTACACTACAAAAAAAAGACACTTCCGTGATGATACGTGTTTGTCACAGTAGGTCACGTTTTCTGTCATGCATGTACATCCATGACAAATTTATGATAGAATCAAGATAGTCATACCCGTGCTATCGTAGAAGTGTTCCATGACATTACCAAAATTATCATCACGGAAGTGTCCACTTCCATGATGATAAATCGCACGTCATGGAAGTGCTTTCGTCAAGGGTGACCGACACGTGGCATCTATCGTAACAGAACACTGTTAAGCTATTGGGTCCAGTTTTGGATCTGATAACCCGCTAACAGCCCGGAGCAATGAGGATTTTCCACGTGTAAAATTCTCATTGGCCGGAGGAAACACGTGTTGGATCACCGTTGGGACAGATGTCAACCATTCATTGGACAGGAGGCGCCTATGATACGTCGACACGTGGCAAGGCCCAACTGAGGCCCATTCCGGTGAAAAGGTCGGCCGGTTTGCCTTGGTCAAAAGGTAACTAGCAAACCGCGGAAAAAGGATGGCACTGACTACAAGCAAACAAATAAACAAGACAACAAGGAAATAAATAAGCAAGCAACTTACGCTAGGCTATCACGGCTATTACACATATTACTGTTGGAAATATGCCCTAGAGGCAATAATAAATAAGTTATTATTATATTTCTTTGTTCATGATAATAGTCTTTTATTCATGCTATAACTGTATTATCCGGAAATCGTAATACACGTGTGAATACATAGACCACAATATGTCCCTAGTGAGCCTCTAGTTGACTAGCTCGTTGTGATCAACAGATAGTCATGGTTTCCTGGCTATGGACATTGGATGTCGTTGATAACGGGATCACATCATTAGGAGAATGATGTGATGGACAAGACCCAATCCTAAGCATAGCACAAAGATCGTGTAGTTCGTTTGCTAGAGCTTTGCCAATGTCAAGTATCTCTTCCTTTGACCATGAGAGCGTGTAACTCCTGGATACTGTAGGAGTGCTTTGGGTGTATCAAACGTCACAACGTAACTGGGTGACTATAAAGGTGCACTACAGGTATCTCCGAAAGTATCTATTGTTTTATGCGGATCGAGACTGGGATTTGTCACTCCGTGTAAACGGAGAGGTATCTCTGGGCCCACTCGGTAGGACATCATTATATGCACAATGTGACCAAGGAGTTGATCACGGGATGATGTGTTACAGAACGAGTAAAGTGACTTGCCGGTAACGAGATTGAACAAGGTACTGGATACCGACGATCGAATCTCGAGCAAGTAAAATACCGCTAGACAAAGGGAATTGTATACGGGATCGATTGAGTCCTTGACATCGTGGTTCATCTGATGAGATCATCGTGGAACATGTGGGAGCCAACATGGGTATCCAGATCCCGCTGTTGGTTATTGACCGGAGAACGTCTCGGTCATGTCTGCATGTCTCCCGAACCCGTAGGGTCTACACACTTAAGGTTCGATGACGCTAGGGTTATAAAGGAAGCTTGTATGTGGTTACCGAATGTTGTTCGGAGTCCCGGATGAGATCCCGGACGTCACGAGGAGTTCCGGAATGGTTCGGAGGTAAAGATTTATATATAGGAAGTCCTGTTTCGGCCATCGGGACAAGTTTCAGGGTCATCGGTATTGTACCGGGACCACCGGAAGGGTCCCGGGGGCCCACCGGGTGGGGCCACCTGCCCCGGGGGGCCACATGGGCTGTAGGGGGTGCGCCTTGGCCTACATGGGCCAAGGGCACCAGCCCCAAGAGGCCCATGCGCCTAGGGAACCCTAGAGGGAAGAGTCCTCAAAGGGGAAGGCACCTCTGAGGTGCCTTGGGGAGGATGGACTCCTCCCCCCCCCCTCTTGGCCGCACCCCTTTCTTGGAGTAAGGGGCAAGGCTGCGCCTTCCCCCTCTCCCTTGCCCCTATATATAGTGGAGGGGAGGGAGGGCATCCATACCTGAGCCCTTGGCGCCTCCCTCCCTCCCGTGACACCTCCTCCTCTCCCGTAGGTGCTTGGCGAAGCCCTGCAGGATTGCCACGCTCCTCCATCACCACCACGCCGTTGTGCTGCTGCTGGATGGAGTCTTCCTCAACCTCTCCCTCTCTCCTTGCTGGATCAAGGCGTGGGAGACATCGTCGAGCTGTACGTGTGTTGAACGCGGAGGTGCCGTCCGTTCGGCACTAGGATCATCGGTGATCTGAATCACGACGAGTACGACTCCATCAACCCCGTTCTCTTGAACGCTTCCGCTTAGCAATCTACAAGGGTATGTAGATGCACTCTCCTTCTACTCGTAGCTGGTTTCTCCATAGATAGATCTTGGTGACGCGTAGGAAAATTTTGAATTTCTGCTACGTTCCCCAACAGTGGCATCATGAGCTAGGTCTATTGCGTAGATTCTTTGCACGAGTAGAACACAAAGTAGTTGTGGGCGTTGATGTTGTTCAATATGCTTACCGTTACTAGTCCAATCTTGTTTCGACGGTATTGTGGGATGAAGCGGCACGGACCGACCTTACACGTACTCTTACGTGAGACAGGTTCCACCGATTGACATGCACTTGGTGCATAAGGTGGCTAGCGGGTGCCAGTCTCTCCCACTTTAGTCGGAACGGATTCGATGAAAAGGGTCCTTATGAAGGGTAAATAGCAATTGGCATATCACGTTGTGGTCTTGCGTAGGTAAGAAACGTTCTTGCTAGAAACCCATAGCAGCCACGTAAAACATGCAACAACAATTAGAGGACGTCTAACTTGTTTTTGCAGGGTATGCTATGTGATGTGATATGGCCAACAAGAATGTGATGAATGATATGTGATGTATGAGATTGATCATGTTCTTGTAATAGGATTCACGACTTGCATGTCAATGAGTATGACAACCGGCAGGAGCCATAGGAGTTGTCTTTATTTTTTGTATGACATGCGTGTCATTGAAGAACGCCATGTAACTTACTTTACTTTATTGCTAAACGCGTTAGCCATAGAAGTAGAAGTAGTCGTTGGCGTGACAACTTCATGAAGACACGATGATGGAGATCATGATGATGGAGATCATGGTGTCATGCCGGTGACGATGATGATCATGGAGCCCCGAAGATGAAGATCAAAAGGAGCAAAATGATATTGGCCATATCATGTCACTATTTGATTGCATGTGATGTTTATCATGTTTATGCATCTTGTTTACTTAGGACGACGGTAGTAAATAAGATGATCCCTTACAAAATTTCAAGAAGTGTTCTCCCCTAACTGTGCACCGTTGCTACAGTTCGTCGCTTCTAAGCACCACGTGATGATCGGGTGTGATGGATTCTTACGTTCACATACAACGGGTGTAAGACAGTTTTACACAGCGAAAACACTTAGGGTTAACTTGACGAGCCTAGCATGTACAGACATGGCCTCGGAACACGGAGACCGAAAGGTCGAGCATGAGTCGTATAGTAGATACGATCAACATGAAGATGTTCACCGATGATGACTAGTCCGTCTCACGTGATGATCGGACACGGCCTAGTTGACTCGGATCATGTGATCACTTAGATGACCAGAGGGATGTCTATCTAAGTGGGAGTTCATAAGATGAACTTAATTATCCTGAACATAGTCAAAAGACCTTTTGCAAATTATGTCGTAGCTCGCGCTTTAGTTCTACTGTTTTAGTTATGTTCCTAGAGAAAATATAGTTGAAAGTTGACATTAGCGATTATGCGGACACTAGAACGCTTATGTCCTTAATGCACTGCTTAGTGTGCTGAACCCCAAACGTCGTTTGTGGATGTTTCGAACATCGAACATACACGTTTTGATAACTACGTGATAGTTCAGTTAAATGGTTTAAGTAGAGGCACCAAAGACGTTTTCGAAACGTCGCGGAACATATGAGATGTTTCGAGGGCTGAAATTGGGATTTCAGGCTCGTGCCCACGTCAAGAGGTATGAGACCTCCGACAATTTTCTTAGCCTACAAACTAAGGGAGAAAAGCTCAATCGTTGAGCTTGTGCTCAGATTGTCTGAGTGAAACAATCACTTGAATCGAGTGGGAGTTGATCTTCCAAATGAGATAGTGATGTTTCTCCAAAGTCATTACCACCAAGCTGCTAGAGCTTCGTGATGAACTATAACATATCAGGGATAGATATGATGATCCTTGAAATATTCGCGTTGTTTGACACTGCGAAAGTAGAAATCAAGAAGGAGCATCAATTGTTGATGGTTGATGAAACCACTAGTTTCAAGAAGGGCAAGGGAAAGAAGGGATACTTCATGAAACGGCAAATTAGCTGCTGCACCAATGAAGAAACCCGAGGTTGAACCCAAACCCGAGACTAAGTGCTTCTGTAATAAGGGGAACAACCACTGGAGCAGGATTACCCTAGATACTTGGTAGATGAGAAGGCTGGCAAAGTCGATAGAAGTATATTGGGTATACATTATGTTAATGTGTACTTTACTAGTACTCCTAGTAGCACTAGGGTATAAGATACCGGTTCGGTTGCTAAGTGTTAGTAACTCGAAATAAAAGCTATGGCATAAACGGAGACTAGCTAAAGGTGAGTTGACGATATGTGTTGGAAGTGTTTCCAATGTTGATATGATCAAGCATCGCACGCTCCCTCTACCATCGAGATTTGGTGTTTGCGTTGAGCATAGACATGATTGGATTATGTCTATCGCAATACGGTTATTCATTTAAAGAGAATAATGGTTACTCTATTTATTTGAATAATACCTTCAATGGTCTTGCACCTAAAATGAATGGTTCATTGAAATCTCGATCGTAGTGATACACATGTTCATGCCAAAAGATAGTAATGATAGTACCACCTATTTGTGGCACTGCCATGTAAGCCATAATGGTATAAAACGCATGAAGAAGCTCCATGTTGATGGATCTTTGGACTCACTCATTTTTGAAAAGTTTGAGACATGCGAACCATGTCTATTGGTATATATGCATGAAGAAACTCCATGCAAATGGACCGTTTGAACTCACTTGATTTTGAATCACTTGAGATATGCAAATCATACCACATGGGCAAGATGACTGAAAAGCCTCGGTTTCAATAAGATGGAACAAGATAGCAACTTGTTGGAAGTAACACATTTTGATGTGTGCAGTCGAATGAGTGCTGAGGCATGCAGTGAATATCATTATGTTCTTACTTCACAGATGATTCGAGTAAATGTTGAGTATATTTACTTGATGAAACACAAGTCTGAATTATTGAATGGTTCAAGTAATTTCAGAGTGAAGTAGAAGATCATTGTGACAAGAGGATAAAATGTCTATGATATGATCATAGAGATGAGTATCTGAGTTACGAGTTTTGGCACACAATTAAGACATTGTGGAAATTGTTTCGCAATTAATACCGCCTGGAACACCATAGTGTGATGGTGTGTCCGAACATCATAGTTGCACCCTATTGGATATGGTGCGTGCCATGATGTCTCTTATCGAATTACCACTATCGTTCATGGGTTAGGCATTAGAGACAACCACATTCACTTTAAATAGGGCACCACGTAATTCCGTTGAGATGACACCGTATGAATTATGGTTTAGAGAAACCTAAGTTGTCGTTTCTTAAAGGTTTGGGGCTGCGACGCTTATGTGGAAAAGTGTCAGGATTAAGCTCGAACCCAAAGCGGATAAAATGCATCTTCATAGGACACCCAAAACAGTTGGGTATACCTCCTAATTCAGATCCGAAAGCAATATGGATTGTTTCTTGAATCGGGTCCTTTCTCGAGGAAAGGTTTCTCTCGAAAGAGTTGAGTGGGAGGATGGTGGAGACTTGATGAGGTTATTGAACCGTCTCTTCAACTAGTGTGTGGCAGGGCACAGGAAGTTGTTCCTGTGGCACCTACACCAATTGAAGTGGAAGCTTATGATATTGATCATGAAACTTCGGATCAAGTCACTACCAAACCTTGTAGGACGACAAGGACACGTACTACTTCGGAGTGGTAAGGTGATCCTGTCTTGAAGGTCATGTTGCTAGACATCAATGAACCTACGAGCTATGGAGAAGCGATGGTGGGCCCGAATTCTGACAAATGGTTAGAAGCCATGAAATCCGAGATAGTATCCATATATCAGAACAAAGCATGGACTTTGATGGACTTGCCCGATGATCGGCAATCCATTGAGATAAATGGATCTTTTAAGAAGAAGACGGACGTGGATGGTAATGTCACCGTCTATGAAGCTCGACTTGTGGCGAAGTGTTTTCCGACAAGTTCAAGGAGTTGACTACGATGAGATTTTCTCACTCGTAGCGATGCTTAAAGTCCGTCGGAATCATGTTAGCATTAGCTGCATTTATGAAATCTGGCAGATGGATGTCAAGACAAGTTTCCTTACTAGTTTTCGTAAGGAAAGGTTGTATGCAATACAATCAGAAAAGTTTTGTCGATCCTAAGGATGCTAAAAGGTATGCTAGCTCCAGCGATCCTTTTAAGGACTGGAGTAAGCATCTCGGAGTTGGAATGTACGCTTTGATGAGATGATCAAAGATTTTGGATTTATACAAAGTTTGTAAGAAACTTGTATTTCCAAAGAAGTGAGTGGGAGCACTATAAAATTTCTGATGAGTATATGTTGTTGACATATTGATGATCAGAGATGATGTAGAATTTCTAGAAAGCATATAGGGTTAATTTGAAAGTGTTTTTCAAGTGAAAGCCTGGATTAAGCTACTTGAACATTGAGCATCAAGATCTATAAGGATAGATCAAAATGCTTAATAATACTTTCAAATGAGCACATACCTTGACATGATCTTGAAGGTGTTCAAAATAGACCAGTCAAAGAAGGAGTTCTTGCCTGAGTTGTAAGGTACGAAGTTAAGACTTAAAGCGCGACCACGGCAGAATAGAGAGAAAGGACGAAGGTCGTCCCCTATGCTTAAGACGTAGGCTCTTCAGTATGCTATGCTATGTACCGCACCTGAAGTGTGCCTTGCCATGAGTCAGTCAAGGGGTACAAGAGTGATCCAAGAATGGCTCACAGGACAGCGGTCAAAGTTATCCTTAGTAACTAGTGGACTAAGGAATTTTCTCGATTATGGAGGTGGTAAAAGAGTTCGTCGTAAAGGTTACGACGATGCAAGCTTGACACCTATCCGGATAGCTCTGAGTAGAGAGACCGGATACATATAATGGAGCAATAATTTAGAATAGCTCCAAGTAGAACAGTTATTTGGAATAGCTCCAAATAGAGCGTGGTAGCTGCATCTAGGAGATGACATAGAGATTTGTAAAGCACACACGGATCTGAAAGGTTCAGACCCGTTCACTAAAACCTCTCTCACAAGCAACATGATCAAACATAAAACTCATTGAGTGTTAATCACATAGTGATGTGAACTAGACTACTGACTCTAGTAAACTCTTGGGTATTAGTCACATGGTGATGTGACCTGTGAGTGTTAATCACATGGCGATGTGAACTAGATTATTGACTCTAGTGCAAGTGGGAGACTGTTGGAAATATGCCCTAGAGGCAATAATAAATAAGTTATTATTATATTTCTTTGTTCATGATAATAGTCTTTTATTCATGCTATAACTGTATTATCCGGAAATCGTAATACACGTGTGAATACATAGACCACAATATGTCCCTAGTGAGCCTCTAGTTGACTAGCTCGTTGTGATCAACAGATAGTCATGGTTTCCTGGCTATGGACATTGGATGTCGTTGATAACGGGATCACATCATTAGGAGAATGATGTGATGGACAAGACCCAATCCTAAGCATAGCACAAAGATCGTGTAGTTCGTTTGCTAAAGCTTTGCCAATGTCAAGTATCTCTTCCTTTGACCATGAGATCGTGTAACTCCTGGATACCGTAGGAGTGCTTTGGGTGTATCAAACGTCACAACGTAACTGGGTGACTATAAAGGTGCACTACAGGTATCTCCGAAAGTATCTATTGTTTTATGCGGATCGAGACTGGGATTTGTCACTCCGTGTAAACGGAGAGGTATCTCTGGGCCCACTCGGTAGGACATCATCATATGCGCAATGTGACCAAGGAGTTGATCACGGGATGATGTGTTACGGAACGAGTAAAGTGACTTGCCGGTAACGAGATTGAACAAGGTATTGGATACCGACGATCGAGTCTCGGGCAAGTAAAATACCGATAGACAAAGGGAATTGAATACGGGATTGATTAAGTCCTTGACATCGTGGTTCATCTGATGAGATCATCGTGGAACATGTGGGAGCCAACATGGGTATCCAGATCCCGCTGTTGGTTATTGACCGGAGAACGTCTCGGTCATGTCTGCATGTCTCCCGAACCCGTAGGGTCTACACACTTAAGGTTCGATGACGCTAGGGTTATAAAGGAAGCTTGTATGTGGTTACCGAATGTTGTTCGGAGTCCCGGATGAGATCCCGGATGTCACGAGGAGTTCCGGAATGGTCCGGAGGTAAAGATTTATATATAGGAAGTCCTGTTTCGGCCATCGGGACAAGTTTCGGGGTCATCGGTATTGTACCGGGACCACCGGAAGGGTCCCGGGGGCCCACCGGGTGGGGCCACCTGCCCCGGGGGGCCACATGGGCTGTAGGGGTGCGCCTTGGCCTACATGGGCCAAGGGCACCAGCCCCAAGAGGCCCATGCGCCTAGGGAACCCTAGAGGGAAGAGTCCTCAAAGGGGAAGGCACCTCCGAGGTGCCTTGGGGAGGATGGACTCCTCCCCCCCCCCTCTTGGCCGCACCCCTTTCTTGGAGTAAGGGGCAAGGCTGCGCCTTCCCCCTCTCCCTTGCCCCTATATATAGTGGAGGGGAGGGAGGGCATCCATACCTGAGCCCTTGGCGCCTCCCTCCCTCCCGTGACACCTCCTCCTCTCCCGTAGGTGCTTGGCGAAGCCCTGCAGGATTGCCACGCTCCTCCATCACCACCACGCCGTTGTGCTGCTACTGGATGGAGTCTTCCTCAACCTCTCCCTCTCTCCTTGCTGGATCAAGGCGTGGGAGACATCGTCGAGCTGTACGTGTGTTGAACGCGGAGGTGCCGTCCGTTCGGCACTAGGATCATCGGTGATCTGAATCACGACGAGTACGACTCCATCAACCCCGTTCTCTTGAACGCTTCCGCTTAGCGATCTACAAGGGTATGTAGATGCACTCTCCTTCTACTCGTAGCTGGTTTCTCCATAGATAGATCTTGGTGACGCGTAGGAAAATTTTGAATTTCTTCTACGTTCCCCAACAATTACATCCACTGGGCATCAAAGTTCACCGCCAGTGCAAATATAGGGAACAAAGCAGCATATCATATACACTGGTTGTCAAAGTTGGTGACCGGTGCAAATAAACGCCGCAGCAAAACAAGTCCAGAACTAAAACCACTTACGAAGATCTCAAGAAACAATATCCTGGGTACCCATAATGCTGGCAAGATGCTTACCAAGCTTATTAACTTTCTCTTGTTTGGCGCTTAAATCCTCCAGCGCTTGCTGTTGCACCAGAAAGTATGCATCTGAATTCTGTAGGGACTTCCTCAGTCCTTCAACTTCCTATCGTAGCACATCTGATCGATGTCTTTCAACTTGAAGTTGAGACTCAAGAATACAAACTGATTCAGGCTGCGAGTTCGAAGAGCTTGTGCCAGCAGTAGAGGCCAGTAAATCGAACACTACATCAACACAGGACTTTTGGGTTCTCTCATTGTCGTCAAGGTAGTTTTTATCAGCTTTCTTGGAGACCAACAGGGATGTCTCACTATCTTGAACCTTAGCTGCATTACTTCCTTTACCATTGCATAATGGGGTACTGTTCTCCAATATTTTGTCCGCATTCTAAAAGACAAACAAGCAGACACATCACAGGTTTACCATGTTGTATATAAAACTCATTTTGGTAAATCAGTTCAGTAGTAAAGTGCACAGGATAACAACATGAAACAAACATATATCTATGTACCATGGTCACTTTATGGTCTATATCATTCTAGTTTTTGTTACCAAATCAAGATAGAGACACAGTTCAAATAATATTTGTTCAAGACAAAGCAGAATAGACAGAATATAAGTGTGGGAAACTATAGAGCAATAACAACACTTGTAATGTGCATGACATGAGAACATAACTGTTTATTCAGTTGAAACTGAAATCAACATAGAGCAAGTTACAACAGCAAACCAGTTAAAGAAACGGGTTTAAAACATACATGTTGCGCCATTGGAGTTTCAATTCCAGCCTTCAAATTTGAAAATAGTTGGTCTGAGTAAATACAGTGATGCAAGAGCAAAGGAGTATGAACCATAGCTACAGAACCTAACCTGAGAACAATTCTTCTTCTCCTTTAAGCATTGAGTTGGGATTCGGAGTGGTGGTCCTCATGCTTTGGGCACTGCAGTTACCTTACTAACTGCTCGTGTTTGGGTGCTCTATGGTGGAGACAGTGTTGTGTCAACTGGAAGTGGGTTACTATCTGCTGGGGTTGGGGTTAGAAGGGGTGTAGCTGGTTCTCTGTCCAACTAGGTAGGGGTACAGTCTGCGAGAGTCTGGGTTATGTGTGGTGGGGCTGGTTCTTAGGCAAGTACAACCATGGTTCTATCTGCATCAACTGGTAGCATATCTTTTCTGAAGACCGTGTTGTTACTCCCTTAGATACTGCCATCACCCTCTCCAATTCAAATGGCTGATAAACAAGAAAAGTAATTGAATGTACAAACATTGTATGATAGACAGGTGCAATGGATAGTGGGGAATAAAAGAGGGCATGAAATAATTCACATTTATGTTGTCTAACCAAACAGTATAGCATGACACAATGTCACATATATGATGGCTAACTAAACAGGATAGCATGACACAATTTCACATTATGATGGCTAACTAAAAAAGATGGAAAGACATAGTTCAAAATATGATAACTATGTAAACAGGATGACATGATATAACTATATAATGTGTTTATTAAATAGGTTGGCATGCCATAATTCACATACATGCCGCCTATGGAAACATGATAGCATGATATAATTCCTGGATAGAATGACATAATTCAAAATATGATGAATGTAAACACTAAACAGGATGAGATGATATAACTATATGATGTCTTTATTAAATGGGTTGCCATGCCATAATTCAGATAGATGTTGTGTATGTAAACATGATGGCATGATATAATCCAAATATATGATTTATATAGTAAGCAAGTAAGCAGATGGTGATCCATATATGATGTAAAAACTAAGCAATGCAAGACAACATGCATGACATGGGTAATATAACCTTGCCAAGTTTGGGCATAGACCTGATACGTCTCCAACATATCTATAATTTTTGATTGCCCCATGCTATATTATCTACTATTTTGGACTATATAGGGCTTTATTTTCCACTTTTATATTATTTTTGGGACTAACCTATTAACCGGAGGCCCAGCCTAGAATTGCTGTTTTTTGCCTATTTCAGTGTTTCGAAGAAATAGAATATCAAACGGAGTCCAAACAGAAAAATCCTTTTTGGAACGTGATTTTCTTCTCGGATAAGACCCAGGAGACTTGGACCCTACTCAGAGAAGTACCGGAGGCGGTCACGAGGGTAGGGGGCGCCCCCCCCCCCCTACAGGGCGTGCCCCCTGCCTCGTGGGCCCCTCGGTGCTCCACCGACGTACTCCTTCCTCCTATATATACCCATGTACCCCCAAACAATCAGAACAGGAGCCAAAAACCTAATTCCACCGCCGCAACTTTCTGTATCCACGAGATCCCATCTTGGGGCATGTTCCGGAGCTCCGCCGGAGAGGGCCGTCATCACGGAGGGCTTCTACATCATCATAGCCCCTCCGATGAAGTGTGAGTAGTTTACCTCAGACCTTCGGGTCCATAGTTATTAGCTAGATGGCTTCTTCTCTCTTTTTGGATCTCAATACAATGTTCTCCCCCTCTCTTGTGGAGATCTATTCGATGCAATCTTCTTCTTTCACGGTGTGTTTGTTGAGACCGATGAATTGTGGGTTTATGATCAAGTCTATCTATGAACAATATTTGAATCTTCTCTGAATTCTTTTATGTATGATTGGTTATCTTTGCAAGTCTCTTCGAATTATCTGTTTGGTTTGGCCAACTAGATTGGTAGTTCTTGCCATGGGAGAAGTGCTTAGCTTTGGGTTCGATCTTGCGGTGTTCTTTCCTAGTGACAGAAGGGGCAGCAAGACACGTATTGTATCGTTGCCATAGAGTATAACAAGATGGGGTTTATTTCATATTGCATGAATTTATCTCTCTACATCATGTCATCTTGCTTAAAGCGTTACTCTGTTTTTAACTTAATACTCTAGATGCATGCTAGATAGCGGTCGATGAGTGGAGTAATAGTAGTAGATGCAGAATTGTTTCGATCTACTTGTCACGGACGTGATGCCTATATACATGATCATGACTAGATATTCTCATAACTATGCTTAATTCTGTCAATTGCTCAACAGTAATTTGTTCACCCACCGTAGAAAACTTATGCTCTTGAGAGAAGCCACTAGTGAAACCTATGGCCCCCGGGTCTATTCTCATCAAATCAATCTCCATCACTTTAATCTTGCTTTGTTTTTACTTTGCCTTTTACTTTTCACTTTGCATCTTTATATCAAAAATACCAAAAATATTATCTATCGGATCTCACTTCCGTAAGTGACCGTGAAGGGATTGAAAACCCCTATGGTTGCATTGAGCTCTTTGTGTTGTGTAGGTACGAGGGACTTGCGCGTGGCCTCCTACTGGATTGATACCTTGGTTCTCAAAAACTGAGGGAAATACTTACGCTACTCTGCTGCATCATCCTTTCCTCTTCGGGGAAAACCAACGCAAGCTCAAGAGGTGGCAAGAAGAATTTTTGGCGCCGTTGCCGGGGAGTCTACGCAAAAAGTCAACATACCAAGTACCCATCACAATCCCTATCTCCCGCATTACATTAGTTGCCATTTGCCTCTCGTTTTCCTCTCCCGCACTTCACCCTTGCTGTTTTATTCGCCCTCTCTTTCTCCTTCCCCTTCTCCTTCCCCGTTTGCCTTTTTCTCGCTTGCTTGTCGTTATGTCTGAATTTGGGGAAATTATTGCCGATATGGACAATAATAATATCATGGAGAATTCTGATGCTCCTACTGAAGAACCCCCTACCTTGCATACAAAAAAATTTCGTGTTGGTAGTGGTAATATTATTGGAAAAGGAGTTATCCAAGATTTCTTTACTTGTGCCGGTACTTTTCCCTCTATGGGCGGTTCTATTCTTCATAGAACTAGTAGTCTGCGGACGCTATTGCCATGCTTATAGTTGAACTTGAAAGACAATTTATGCACATGCATCCTTGCATCCAACGAATCTTCTTAGAATTCTCTAATATTGAGCATTCTTCTGTTAAGCGTGCCGCTACTATCTTTTTCGCTCATGAGTTTAGATTTATAATAAAAGAGGCCAAAGAAATCTTTGCACATTATAGGGTGGATGCTAGTCGTCCTCCCATTGAAGCTATCCTTTTTAATCAAGAAGACATGACGCGTTTGCAATCTTTAGATCATATTGCTTACAATGAAAATCTTAGGAAAAAGGTTCCCGCCGATGTTCTAGTTGATAAAATTTCCGAGCTTAATGATGATTTTGCTATTCAGAATAATGGACTGGGTTTTCCTCTTGAACAAAGTCTTGTAGCTTTTTGCCAAAAGAATGCTCTTAATGATGAATTGATTGTGCAATACAAAGGGCCTAGGGAGGCACCCATACCTCTCGAGATTAATCTTGGGGACTTTTGTCCCATTAAATTTAGCCCTTTTGATTACTTTTGTTTGCCTCAAAGAAAACCTGATGCTGAACGTAGAGAATATGAAAGAAGTTTTCTGATTTGCCATACCACTATTATGGCAATACCTAGATCTATCCTCGCTTTTATGCCTAGCTAGGGGCGTTAAACGATAGCGCTTATTGGGAGGCAACCCAATTTTATTTTTTTGTTTTTTGTGTTTTTCTTCTGTTAGGGAATAAATAACCCATCTACCCTCTGTTTGGATGTGGTTTTGTGTTTTAATTAGTGTTTGTGCCAAGCTAGACCTATTGGATCTTCTTGGATGATAGTTATTTGATCTTGCTGTAATTTCCAGAAACTTTGCGTTCAGTGCCCGAATTACTAAAAATCATCAGAACGTGATAAAATACTGATTCCAATTGCTGCTGATCTATAAACAAATTATCTAGGTCTTCTAATTTTGGTAGATTTTTTGGAGTTCCAGAAGTTTGCGTTAATTACATATTACTACAGACTGTTCTGTTTTTGACAGATTCTGTTTTTCGTGTGTTGTTTGCTTATTTTGATGAATCTATGGTTAGTAAAATAGTTTATAATCCATAGAGAAGTTGGAATACAGTAGGTTTAACACCAAAATAAATAAAGAATGAGTTCATTACAGTACCTTGAAGTGGTTTTATGTTTTCTTTCTCTAACGGAGCTCACGAGATTTCTATTGAGTTTTGTGTTGTGAAGTTTTCAAGTTTTGGGTGAGTTCTTTTGATGGATTATGGAACAAGGAGTGGAAAGAGCCTAAGATTGGGGATGCCCATGGCACCCCCAAGATAATCCAAGGACACCAAAAAGTCAAAGCTTGGGGATGCCCCGGAAGGCATCCCCTCTTTCGTCCACTTCCATCGGTAATTTACTTGGAGCTATATTTTTATTCACCAACATGATATGTGTTTTGCTTGGAGCGTCTTGTATTATTTGTGTCTTTGTTTGTTAGTGTGCCACAATCATCCTTGCTGTACAGACCTTTTGAGAGAGTCATCTATGAATTAAAATTTGATAGAGTACTCTATGTGCTTCACTTATATCTTTTGAGCTATGTAGTTTTGCTCTATGTGCTTCACTTATATCTTTTGAGCGTTGAAATTTTGCTCTATGTGCTTCACTTAGATCTTTTAGAGCACGGTGGTGTTTTGTTTTACAGAAACTATGATCTCTCATGCTTCACTTAAATTATTTTGAGAGTCGTAATAGCATGGTAATTTGCTTAATAATAACTTGCTTGGTATTCAAGATTTGTGAAACTTTCTTTTGAGTGCGTTGAATACTAAGAAAAGTTGGATGATTGATAATTATTTTGAGATATGGAGGTAGTAATATCAAAGTCATGCTAGTAGAGTAATTGTGAATTTGATAAGTGCTTGAGTTAAAGTTTGCAAGTCCCGTAGCATGCACGTATGGTTAACATTATGCAACAAATTTGAAACATGAGGTGTTATTTGATTGTCCTCCTTATGAGTGGCGGTCGGGGACGAGCGATGGTCTTTTCCTACCAATCTATCCCCCTAGGAGAATGCGTGTAATACTTTGGTTTTTGATGGCTTGTAGATTTTTGCAATAAGTATATGAGTTCTTTATGACTAATGTTGAGTCCATGGATTATACGCACTCTCACCCTTCCATCATTGCTAGCCTCTACGGTACCGTGCATTGCCCTTTCTCACATTGAGAGTTGGTGCAAACTTCGCCGGTGCATCCAAACCCCGTGATATGATACGCTCTTTAACACATAAACCTCCTCATATCTTCCTCAAAACAGCCACCATACCTACCTATTATGGCATTTCCATAGCCATTCCGAGATATATTGCCATGCAACTTTCCACCATCCAGTTTATCATGACACATTCATCATTGTCATATTGCTTAGCATGATCATGTAGTTGACATAGTATTTGTGGCAAAGCCACCGTTCATAATTTTTACTTGTCACTCTTGATTCATTGCATATCCCGGTACACCGCCGGAGGCATTCATATAGAGTCATACTTTGTTCTAGTATCGAGTTGTAATCATTGAGTTGTAAATAAATAGAAGTGTGATGATCATCATTCAATAGAGCATTGTCCCAAAAAAAGAAAAAAAGAAGGGCCAAATAAAAAAATAAGGCCCAAAAAAAGGGGCAATGTTACTATCCTTTTTTTCCACACTTGTGCTTCAAAGTAGCACCATGATATAGCGAGTCTCATATATTGTGCTTCAAAGTAGCACCATGTTCTTCATATAGAGAGTCTCTTGAGTTATCACTTTCATATACTAGTGGGAATTTTTCATTATAGAACTTGGCTTGTATATTCCAACAATGGGCCTCCTCAAGTGCCCTAGGTTTTCATGAGCAAGCAAGTTGGATGCACACCCACTTAGTTTCTTTTGTTGAGCTTTCATACATTTATAGCTCTAGTGCATCCGTTGCATGGCAATCCCTACTCCTCGCATTAACATCAATCGATGGGCATCTCCCTAGCCCATTGATTAGCCTCGTTGATGTGAGACTTTCTCCTTTTTGTCTTCTCCACACAACCCCCATCATTATATTCTATTACACCCATAGTGCTATATCCATGGCTCACGCTCATGTATTGCGTGAAAGTTTATGAGTTTGAAATTATTAAGGTATGAAACAATTGCTTGGCTTGTCATCGGGGTTGTGCATGATGAGAGCATTCTCGTGTGACGAAAATGGAGCATGACTAAACTATATGATTTTGTAGGGATGAACTTTCTTTGGCCATGTTACTTTGAGAAAACATAATTGCTTTGTTAGTTTGCTTGAAGTGTTATTATTCTTTATGTCAATATGAACTTTTGTCTTGAATCTTTCTAATCTGAATATTCATACCACAATTAAGAAATTTTGCACTAAAATTATGCCAAGTAGCACTCCGCATCAAAAATTCTCTTTTTATCATTTACCTACTCGAGGACGAGCAGGAATTAAGCTTGGGGATGCCTGATACGTCTCCAACGTATCTATAATTTTTTATTGCCCCATGCTATATTATCTACTATTTTGGACTATATAGGGCTTTATTTTCCACTTTTATATTATTTTTTGGGACTAACCTATTAACCGGAGGCCCAGCCCAGAATTGCTGGTTTTTGCCTATTTCAGTGTTTCGAAGAAACCGAATATCAAATGGAGTCCAAACAAAAAAATCCTTTTTGGAACGTGATTTTCTTCTCGGATAAGACCCAGGAGACTTGGACCCTACTCCAAGAAGTACCGGAGGTGGTCACGAGGGTAGGGGCACGCCCCCTGCCTCGTGGGCCCCTCGGTGCTCCACCGACGCACTCCTTCCTCCTATATATACCCACGTACCCCCAAACAATCAGAACAGGAGCCAAAAACCTAATTCCACCGCCGCAACTTTCTGTATCCACGAGATCCCATCTTGGGGCCTGTTCGGGAGCTCCGCCGGAGAGGGCCGTCATCACGGAGGGCTTCTACATCATCATAGCCCCTCCGATGAAGTGTGAGTAGTTTACCTCAGACCTTCGGGTCCATAGTTATTAGCTAGATGGCTTCTTCTCTCTTTTTGGATCTCAATACAATGTTCTCCCCCTCTCTTGTGGAGATCTATTTGACGTAATCTTCTTCTTTTGCGGTGTGTTTGTTGAGACCGATGAATTGTGGGTTTATGATCAAGTCTATCTATGAACAATATTTGAATCTTCTCTGAATTGTTTTATGTATGATTGGTTATCTTTGCAAGTCTCTTCGAATTATCCGTTTGGTTTGGCCAACTAGATTGGTAGTTCTTGCCATGGGATAAGTGCTTAGCTTTGGGTTCGATCTTGCGGTGTTCTTTCCCAGTGACAGAAGGGGCAGCAAGACACGTATTGTATCGTTGCCATCGAGGATAACAAGATGGGGTTTATTTCATATTGCATGAATTTATCTCTCTACATCATGTCATCTTGCTTAAAGCGTTACTCTGTTTTTAACTTAATACTCTAGATGCATGCTGGATAGCAGTCGATGAGTGGAGTAATAGTAGTAGATGCAGAATCGTTTCGATCTATTTGTCACGGACGTGATGCCTATATACATGATCATCCACTACTATTACTCCTCTGAGGGGGGGAATAGGACTGGTCATCTGTCTCTGAATCCTCCTCTGAGGAGCTATCCGTAACCAGCGAGATATGCTCTTCGTGAGATAGCATAGTCTGCTCTAAAGACCTTGTTTTCACTCCAGAATTTTCCATCACCGTGTCAAATGGCTGATGCACATGAAGAGTAGTTGAATGTACTAACATTGTTGACAAATGTAATACGTAACGAAAAAAAAGGATGGCCTAATATAATTCACATATAAGATGACTGACTAAGCATGATGGCATTGCAAAATTCACATATATGATGCCTGGCTAAACAATATGGCATTGCATAATTCACATAAATGATGAATAAACTAAACAGATGGCATTCACACAAAGCATGTATAAACTAAGCAGTTGACATATTTGATGTATAAAGTAAGCAATGCAAGGCACCATATGCATGATATAAACAACATCAGCATGCCAAGTTAGAGCGAAGACCTCAGGGGGTAAATAGGAGTGGTCTTCTCCTTCTGAATCCCCCTCAGAACAGATATCTTCCTCTCGATTACAATCCGAAATGGGTGGAGGGGGGCTGCCTTTGCGCCTACCATGGAGCGACGTTTGCATGAAATTTTATTGCCACGCAAGGCTCGTCTCTTTTGCTCTACATGTTCAGTTCCATTGTGTACAATAACTGACATGCATATGAATAAAACATAGTGAGATTATGTAAGGAGTGCATGCAGAAATCCAGAGTGATGGTAGCAACCTGTGGATAGACCAAAACCAATGATAGTAGGCAGATAATGGCTTTAGTTAAAAAAATACAGATAAGGGCTTCTTTACTGTTTGTTTCCCACCCAACATGAAACTCATAGTAGACACCAAAGATTAACTAGATAGTAGATAGATACTATTGATTGCGGCCCCGATATGTACCCCACAACCATTTAAAAACTCAAGTTTGACCATTAGTTTGGAGCTGAGTCTAATCGGTGAACAGGACGATAAAGTAGCATGTAATATTAAGCGATGCATAACGTAAGCAGACACGAAAGATGTGACCTTTCCTGGAGGTCATCTGCTTGGTTGATGATGGTAATGCAGTTGTCATGGCTGACAGCGGTGGGGAAGAAGATCTGAGGCGGCGAAAGACAGTCTAGAGGCCGGATCCCTGCTGGACCCTTCTGTTGTTGGAGCAGCTGAGCTTGGGTGGACGACGGCGCAGCAGGAGCGGGTAAGAGAAGTAATTCTGTAAGGGCTCGTTTGAATTGGAGGATTCTAACAACACAGGGATAGGCAATACACAGTAATAGGATAGGAATGCACGTGCAAAATAGAGAATTTAAAAACACAGGATTTCTGCCAATCTAGGTGTTTGGTTCACAAGAATTGGAAGATCACGGGATGCAAAGAAGCATGGTGAGATTAAGTCAAACCACAAGAAAATGTACGGTTATAATGCTATTATGCTACTATCTCTTAGTCTTGTCTTCATGAATAGGAATTTGGAAAGGAGGACAAGTGGAAATTAAAATCCGTACAGTTTTTCTTTTAAGGAGACACTAAAGGAACAAATCCTATAATTTTCCTTTGCTCCATTCCTTTGAACCAAATGCATGAATAGTAGTACCATAGGAAACTTTCCAATTTCTATGTTTTTCCTTCACTTTTCCTTTCAAGCACTGGCGATTCTAGTAGGCAAGCTTGAGCAAGGAAAAGCTACACTCAAAAAATGTTTTTCTGCTACTTGCCTACTTCTACTACTTTGGACCCAGGCCACTGTCGTACTAGCTCAACTCCCAGGCACATCGACAAATGCACAGCTCAAACACGTAGAGAAAAATAATGATGGCATTCAAGAGAGTCCATCGTGGATAGCTAAGTTGCCTGGTACCTCGCTACTTGTCATATAGTAGTAGAAACTAATCGTATTTCACGTTACTGCGTGTGCTCAGTGGACAATATATATAATATGTAGAGTAAAAAGAGATGCAACAAGTGTACAGCCTCTTTGGCAAAGCCATGTCGATCTCAGGGTGATTGGGTTGGTCGGTGAGGATGATTCGGCTGACTTGGCTGTCGGAGGAGGGGAAGAACATCTTAGGCGTCTGGAGATGGAGCCCGGGGTACTGCTCCGCTGTGATGAAGGGTTTCGTCGTTGGAGCAGCTCCGGTGAGTTGTACGACGCCGAGGCTGAAGCAGGACAAGACAGACAACGTTAACCTGAGTGGAATTCTAATAGCATCTCCAATAGATGACGTAAAATACATAACCACAAAGTGCTAGATGTAAAATACATCAGTCGCTCATCTCTGAACTAAACTGTCGAAACTGAATTTAACTGTCGAAGCTAAACTTAACTGTCGAAACTGAATTTTGCTGTCGAAATTGAATTTTACTATCGAAACTGAACGCACTAGCTAGTAGCAGAAAAGCAGTAGCAGCAGCAGCGCGTGCGAGAGCCGGGGCAGCTGGTCGTGTAATAGCATCAGGTGAGGCTACCCTGAGCCGCCAGCCACCACCGGCCGAACAGCCGCCCCCCGTCGCCCGCAGCCGGCGGTGCGCTGCCCTGCCCGCCCCGAACCCACTCCCCACTGCCGGTCTGCCGCCGCCCGGGCCATCCCTGTAGGCCCCCCGTGCCAAGCTTTTTCTCCGGCGATCCCCACGCCACCGCCCCACCACCGCCGGCGACCACCGCCCCCACCCTAAACCCTAAGATAGATAGTGGGGTACCTCTCCGGTGAGCTCCCCTCCCTGCTGCGGCTGGTTCTTTCTTAACTCCGGCGAGCCTCCCCACCCCCTGAAAATCGACTGACCCGAAAGTCGATTCAGTCGACTGAAGTGTAGCTAAATCGGAGCAGCATCGCAAGCAAGAGCAAGAGAGAGAGCAGCAACAAGAGCTAGAGCAAGAGCAAGAGCAATAGCAAGAGCAGACCAAGCAGGGGAACGAGAGCAAGACCAGAGTAGCAGCACGAGCGAGAGCTAAAGCAGCAACAGCTCCTACTGATGTGGAAGTCGCCGCCGAGGGAGCGACGCTGTGGAGGAAGTGGTCGGCGATGTTGCCGTGGATGGAGCCGCACCGTGTTGGCTCGGGACCGAGCACCGGCAGCACCGTGAGATCGAATCAAGAAGAAAATGCGGCGATTAGTGTACAACCTCTTTGGTGGCGCCGATTAGGCCTCAGCTTCATCCGACGAAACGGTGATGATGATGATCTTCCAGTGGTGCAGGTGGAGACGGTGGTGTGGGAATGGAGGTGGCGTGAAAGATGAGAAGAACGTCGGGGCAGCTCCTTGGAGGTGGAGGATGGGGTGGCTGAACCGGCGGGACGACAAGATCGACGACGGATCCTCATCTAGTACGATGGATGAGGGACATCAAGGTGTTGTTGTGGATGACATCGTCGCGGAAGAGGCTCCAGCTGAGTGGCGGGCGGAGGAGGGTGTGGGGCTTTGCGGGTTTTCGCGGCCTCGGTGTACGAATGGGTGGGTGGATGGGATGGGAGTGGGGAACCATGGCTTAGGGACGTGCTTGTCCGAAATGTGGGGTAAGTTATGAAATTACCCCCACCCATTTGAGATAGGCGGTTCTTTTGGTTTAGGGGTATCACGGGCATTTCGCGTGTCAAGATTTCACAGGAGGTGGGAGTTTTCGCGCGCGTTATAATTTTGGAATAGCAAGGCGCGGGTTGAGATGGAGGGAGTTGTCGGAGCACAACGAGACAAAGATATATCTTAAATATTTTGGGGTAACAAGGCGCAGGTTGAAATTTCCGGACAAGCCCAACGTGTATTGTACCAAATCAATTTGCACTTCCGTCGATGAAAAAACAAAAAGAAATCAATTTGCAACACACAAGAGAGTCTAGTCCCGTGTACTGTACCAAATCAATTTGCACTACAAATGTCATTCAAAACTTTGAATTCATGTTATGTTCAATTAAAATATTTCGCTACGTGTATAATGCATGCAACCTGCTACTCAAATGAACGTTTTTGTGCATTCCAAATGTATATAATACCACTTCAATATGAACTGAATTTGAATTCGTTTCTCTATTTGAATAAGATCTAAAATTATGATTGTTGTGAAGTCAAACCATTTGAATTTGTTTCTCTATTTTAATAAGATCTACAATCATCATTATTATCAAGTTAAACCATCGTTTGTGTATTATCTTCACAGCACAGCACATGATTACTCTCCAGTTAGATATGAACTATGTGTACTATATGAACTCGAACTTGATTGTTTGAATCCACTTTATGTTGATTTCAAATCACAGTACATTTCAAGCTCTAGCTAGATCTTCATAATCTAAACCATGTCTCACATGTATAATGTGTTTATCACATAATGTATGGTGTCCCGCCCCCTACACCTACAAGTATTTAGATGTGAGTTGCAAACACCACACATTACCACAAATTCAAATAAAATGTGAGATTATTAGATACATAGTATTGTTTAGATTGTTCGGTATTTAGTTGTAAGCTGCAAACGCCACACATTATCATGAATTCAAATAAAATGTGAGATTGTTTGATATATAGTATGGTTTAGATTGTTCGACATTTAGCTGTGAGTTGCAAACGCCATTCATTATCACATTATGGTATAACATGTGCAAAACCATAGCACACGTATCACCGTTATATTCATGCATGCATATGTTTATAACACTATGATCTCCTATTCAAATATATGAATTGATACGTCTCCGACGTATCTACTTTTCCAAACACTTTCGCCCTTTTTTGGACTCTAACTTGCATGATTTGAATGGAACTAACCCGGACTGACGCTGTTTTCAGCAGAATTGCCATGATGTTGTTTTATGTGCAGAAAACAAAAGTTCTCGGAATGACCTGAAACTCCACGGAACATCTTATAAAAATAATAAAAAATCTTCGCCAAAGATGAAGACCAGGGGGCCCACACCCTGTCCACGAGGGTGGGGGCACCCCCCCCTAGGGTGCGCCCCTACCTCGGGGGCCCCCTAGAGACCTTCCGACGCCAACTCCAACTCTATATATTTGCTTTCGGGGAGAAAAAATAGAGGAGAAGAAATCATCGCATTTTACGATATGGAGCCGCCGCCAAGCCCTAAAACCTCTCGGGAGGGCTGATCTGGAGTCCGTTCGGGGCTCCGGAGAGGGGGATTCATCGCCGTCGTCATCATCAACCATCCTCCATCACCAATTTCATGACGCTCACCGCCGTGCATGAGTAGTTCCATCGTAGGCTTGCTGGACGGTGATGGGTTGGATGAGATCTATCATGTAATCGAGTTAGTTTTGTTAGGGTTTGATCCCTAGTATCCATTATGTTCTGAGATTGATGTTGCTATGACTTGCCGAGTGCCATGATTTCAGATCTGAACCTATTATGTTTTCATCAATATATGAGTGTTCTTGATCCTATCTTGCAAGTCTATGGTCACCTACTATGTGTTATGATCTGGCAACCCCGAAGTGACAATAATCGGGACCACTACCGGTGATGACCATAGTTTGAGGAGTTCATGTATTCACTATGTGCTAATGCTTTGTTCCGGTTCTCTATCAAAAGGAGGCCTTAATATCCCTTAGTTTCCACTAGGACCCCGCTGACACGGGAGGGTAGGACAAAATATGTCATGCAAGTTCTTTTCCATAAGCACGTATGACTATGTTCGGAATACATGCCTACATTACATTGATGAATTGGAGCTAGTTCTGTGTCACCCTAGGTTATGATTGTTACATGATGAACCGCATCCGGCATAATTATCCATCACCGATCCTATGCCTACGAGCTTTCCATATACTGGTTTATGCTTATTTACTTTTCTGTTGCTACTGTTACAATCACTACAAAATACCAAAAATATTACTTTGCTTTCTTTACTCTTTTGTTACCGTTACCACCACTATCATATTACGTTGCTACTAAATGCTTTGCTAGAGATACTAAGTTATCCAGGTGTGGTTGAATTGACAACTCAACTGCTAATACTTGACAATATTCTTTGGCTCCCCTTGTGTCGAATCAATAAATTTGGGTTGAATACTCTATCCTTGAAAGCTGTTGCCATCCCCTATACTTGTGGGTTATCAAGACCTTTTTCTGGTGCCGTTGCCGGGGAGCATAGCTCTATTCTTTGAGTCACTTGGGATTTATATCTGCTGGACACTATGAAGAACTTGAGAGATCCAAAAACGAAGATCTATCCCTCAACTACGAGGGGAGGTAAGGAACTGACATCTAGCTCCGTACTTGATTCACCTTTTGTTATGAGTAAATTTGTGACACCTACACCTGCTTCTGCTATTCGTTCTGATATGTCGCACGTTATTGATGATGCCACTTCTGCTATGCATGATACTTATTATGAAACTACTTCTATGCTTGATACTACTGTACCCCTTAGTGAATTTCTTGATGAACAAATTGCTAGGGCTAGAGAGAAAGAAATTATTGAATATGATAATATTGATGAAAATGATGATGAGGATAGGCCTATTATTCCTTAAGGTTATATTTTTGATAAAGAGGCTTCTGCTGCTATTTTAGCTTGCAACAATAACGATGAGCTTAGAAGGTTAATAGCTAAATGGAACAAAGAATCACTTAGAGATAAAATGAGGCCTGACCCTGCTTTTGCTACTTCACCTATTTGTGTTCCTGATAAGGATTATGAATTCTCTGTTGATCCTGATATAATTACTTTGGTTGAATCTGATCCTTTCCATGGTTATGAATCTGAAACTATTGTGGCACATCTTACTAAATTAAATGATATAGCCACCCTATTCACTAATGATGAGAGATCTGCTACTTTTATATCCTCAAAATATTTCCATTCTCATTAAAGGGTGATGCTAATATATGGTTTAATTCTCTTGATCCTGGTTGTGTGCGTAGACCCAGGATACGATTTATTACTTCTCTGCTAAATATTTCCCTGCTCATAAGAAACAAGTTGCTTTAAAGGAAATATACAACTTTGTGCAAATTAAAGAAGAGAATCTCCCACAAGCTTGAGGGGGGCTTCTCAAGTTACTTAATGCTTTGCCTGATCATCCTCTTAAGAAACATGAAATACTTGATATCTTTTATAATGGACTAACCGAGGCTTCCAGAGATTACCTGGATAGTTGTGATGGTTCTCGTTTCAGGGAAAGAACGCCGGATGAGGCTGACATTCTATTGAATAATATGTTGACAAATGAAAATAATTGGGCACCTCCTGAGCCAGCTCCTGCTCCAATTAATGAGCCTATTCCTAAACCAACTCCGAAGAAGAGAGGTGTTCTATTTTTCAGTCCTGAAGATATGCAAGAGGCAAATAAGTCTATGAAAGAAAAAGGTATTAATGCTAAAGATGTTAAGAATTTACCTCCTATTGAAGAAATACATGGTCTTAATTTACCGCCTATTGAAGAAACATATGATCTTAATCCTTTATTTATTGAAGAACCTCCTGATCCCAATAACCCAACACAGGTAGTAAAGGTAAATTCTCTCTATAGATATGACAAAGCTGAAATCCCTCCTACTAAAATTGCTAGTCATTGCTTGGATGAGTTTGATAATTTTATGTTTAAGCAAGAAGACTTCAATACTTATTTTGGTAGACAATTAAAACAAGATGCTTATATGATTAAACACTTGGGTGATTATATGGCTAATATTAGAGGTGAACTTAAACTTGTTAGCAAACATGCTTCTATGGTTACCACTCAAGTAGAACAAGTACTTAAGGCTCAAAAAGAATTGCTCGATGAAATGAATAGTAAGAAAAATGATTATGCTATTAGAGTGGCTACTGGAACTGGTAGAATGACTCAGGAACCTTTGTATCCTGAAGGCTACCCTAAGAGAATTGAGCAAGATTCTCAGAGAAATAATACTGATGCACCTAGTTCTTCTAAAAGGAATAAAAAGAAAAATGATAGGACTTTGCAAACTTCTAGTGAACCTATTGCTGAACCACCTGAGAATCCAAATGATATATCTATGTATGATGCTGAAACACAATCTGGTAATGAACATGAACCTATTGAAAATATTAATGATGATGTTCATGATGATGCTCAACCTAGTAATGATAATGATGTAGAAGTTGAACCTGATGTTGATCTTGATAACCCACAATCAAAGAATCAATGTTATGATAAGAGAGACTTTGTTGCTAGGAAACATGGTAAAGAAAGAGAACCTTGGGTTCAGAAACCCATGCCTTTTCCTCCCAAACCATCCAAGAAAAACGATGATGAGGATTTTGAGCGCTTTGCTGAAATGATTAGACCTATATTTTTGCGTATGTGATTGACTGATATGCTCAAAACTAATCCTTATGCTAAGTATATGAAGGATATAATTACTAATAAAAGAAAGATACCGGAAGCTGAAATTTCCACCATGCTTGCTAATTATACTTTTAAGGGTGGAATACCAAAGAAATTCGGAGACCCAGGAGTACCCACTATACCATGCTCCATTAAAAGAAACTATGTTAAAACTGCTTTATGTGATCTTGGAGCCGGTGTTAGTGTTATGCCTCTTTCTTTATATCGTAGACTTGACTTGAATAAGTTGACACCTACTGAAATATCTTTGCAAATGGCTGATAAATCAACTACTATACCTGTCGGTATTTGTGAGGATGTGCCTGTTGTGGTTGCAAACGTTACTATTTTAATGAACTTTGTTATTCTTGATATTCCCGAGGACGATAGTATGTCTATTATTCTTGGAAGACCTTTTCTTAATACTACAGGGGTTGTTATTGATTGCAACAAAGGCAATGTCACTTTTCATGTTAATGGTAATGAGCATACGGTACACTTTCCGAGAAAACAACCTCAAGTTCATAGTATCAACTCTATTGGAAAAATTCCATCAATTATATTTGGAGGTTTTGAATTTCCTCTTCCTACTGTCAAGAAGAAATATGATATTCTTATTATTGGGGATGTGCATATCCCCGTTGAGGTAACATAGTGTTATTTGAAATTTCTCCGATTCCATGTTAATCGGAATGAGTTTGTTAACAAGACCTGATCAACCTTGTTAGTGGATTCCTTTTGATGAGCATGAGATGGATGAAACTAGAAGCACAACCTTCTGTACCCTCTTTATACTTTCTGTAATTTAGTTGAAATAAACTAAAAATATTTTTCTGTCTGTTTCCTGACTTATCCCTGCAATATAAAAATATCCCGAAAATACAAGTCCTCAGAATGACATGCCAATTTAATATGATTTTTTCGGGAATATTTGAGGATTTATGGTGCAAAAATCACCACGGGGGGAGCTGCCACCTGGCCACGAGGGTGGAGGGCGCGCCCTACCCCCCTGGGCGCGCCCCCTGCCTCGTGGGCCCACGGTGGCCCTCCTCTACTTATTCATGCACCCATCCTCTTCTTCTTCCTCACACAAACATGAATATCCAACTCAAGCACGAGTTCTAGCTCACTTTGCTGTGATTTTCGATCTCCTTGCTCAAAGCACCTCTCGCAAAACTGCTTGGGGAGATTGTTCCTTGGTATGTGACTCCTCCATTGGTCCAATTAGTTTTTGTTCTAGTGCTTTATTCATTGCAAATTTGTTCTGCATAGGTGACCATGTTTTTGAGCTTGCATGTCAAATTTATATGGTTCCAAGTAGTTCTAATGCTTGATATAGGCTCTAGGCATTTGTAGGAGTGGTTTCTATCAATTTTGTTGAGCTTGGTTCACTTTTGTTTGAAGTTACTAAAAATTTTAGAATATTTCAGAAAATAATGAAGAGACTTTTGAGGGGCTCATCGAGCCGAAGCTCGAAGGAGAAACGAAATGAAGAAGCACAGAGGCTATAATTTGCCTCGTACCGCGGAGGTCCGGCCGTGTGAATGGCCTTCTGATAATTTCTTGAGACAGGCCGGGATTTATGAGGATTTCTATTCTTTGATTGAAAAAGCTGGCCTCACCGACTTCGTCCGCGACCAACGTCATCAGTATCTCTTACTCACCAATACTTTTGTGCAAAACTTCTACTTTTTCCCAAAGGAATCACCTCCTTCAGTAGAGTTTCATTTATATGATGTTGTTAAAAAGATGCCATTAGCTGAATTTTGCAAAGTTTGCAACATACCCCCTGAGGGTACCTTAGAGGAACCACGCCGTAAAGATGTGGAAGCGTTTATTAACACCATCACTGTGGGAGAAACCAGGAAGGTTTCTGATGACTAGGATACATTTTCCTGTTTTGCGCTACTTTGCCATATTTGCTAGTCGTTGCTTGATTGGTCGCGGGAACTGTGGAAACCTTAGTGTTTCTGATATTATTATTTTGTTCCATGGTTTATACCGCGATAACACTGTTAGCATGGGCGGAATTATTGCTAGACAGCTAAGTATGAACCGTACTAAGGGTCCCATATTTGGAGGCATTTATGCTTCACGCCTCGCTGCACATTTTAACATAGCTATTAGGCTTCATGAGAGTATGCTAGCGCATGATTTTATTGTTAAGGGTAGGGAAGGAGAGCTCAAATACAAATTATTCTTTCATAAACATCACCCTGAAACTATTACCTTGCCTTCTCCTTTCTTGTTTAATTTTGTAGGACCTTATCTCATTACATGGGCTGCCGTCCAAGCTTACCGGAATCCTGCACCAGCTCCGGAACCGGAACCACAAGAGGAGCCTCCATGACAGTCTGTTTATTCTTGGGATCCGGAGATGGCTGTCAGCCAATGGCAGTCAGAGTCTTCTTCATCATAGTACGACCCCAACTATTCTTCGTCGCAGTACGACCCCAGCTACACCTACGGGTATCCGCCAGGCTATCCCTGGCAATAAACCAACTTAGGCTAAAAGCCTAAGCTTGGGGGAGTACGTATTTCTCACTGACATTACATTTACGTTCACACACACTCATTACTAGATGTCGGTGCTCATACTCTTTCACTGTAATATCCATGCTAGTTTACTTTATCTTTCCTGCTTTCTCGTTGTGTGTTTGTTAAACCTTAAAAAAACCAACAAAATTAGTAGTAGTTTACCTTTCTTGTTGTAGTAGTAATAATTAGAAAACCCAAAAATATTTCCCCGTTCTTCTTTTGCTTGTTGGGAGCTTTCCCGTGTAAATAGTTTTTATTTCTTTTCTTTTCTTTGGGGGTCGATAGGAGAAGACCATGATTAAATTGTTGAAGTGGCTCTTTTATGCATTATTGTTGATTTAACCAAGAGCCCATATTGCCTTGTATTCTCCAGTTTATTGAATGCTCGCAGATTCTATCTTAGTCCAATGCACGTGCACTCTTATTATTATTCACATCGTTCAGTCGTGCAAGTGAAAGGCAATTATGATGATATATGATGGACTAACTGAGATGAGAAAAGCTGGTATGAACTCGACTTCTTTTGTTTTTGTAAATATGATGAATTCATTGTTCTTGATTCAACTTGTTATGAATAAACATGTTTGCAATGACAATTAGAGATCATAGTTGCTTGTGCCATGCTTATTTAGCTATGAGTTATAATGGTTTACCTTGCATGCCAACATGCTATTAAGATGGTTATGATGTGGTATAGTGGGGTGGTATCCTCCTTTGAATGATTTAAGCGACTTGACTTGGCACATGTTCACGCATGTAGTTGAAACAAATCAACATAGCCTTCACGATATTTATGTTCATGCTGGATTATATCCTACTCATGCTTGCATCCAATGTTTATTAATTTTAATGCATGTACATGGCTGTTGTCGCTCTCTAGTTGGTCGCTTCCCAGTCTTTTGCTAGCCTTCACTTGTACTAAGAGGGAATACTGCTTGTGCATCCAATCCCTTAAACCCCAAAGTTATTCTAGATGAGTCCACCATACCTTCCTATATATGGTATCTACCTGCCGTTCCAAGTAAATTTGTATGTGCCAAACTCTAAACCTTCAAATAAACATTCTGTTTTGTATGCCCGAATAGCTCATGTATCAACTAGTGCTGCCCTTATCTTCCATGTTAGGCGGGTTATTCTCAAGAGGAGTGGACTCCGCTCCTCATTCACGAGAAAAATGGCTGGTCACCGGGATGCCCAGTCCCATGCTTTATGCAAACTAAATCAAAATAATCGCAAACAAAACTCCCCCTGGGACTGCTGTTAGTTGGAGGCACTCGTTGTTTCGAGCAAGCCATGGATTGATGCTTGTTGGTGGAGGGGGAGTATAAACTTTACCATTCTGTTTGGGAACCGCCTATAATGTGTGTAGCATGGAAGATATCGCCATCTCTTGGTTGTTATGTTGACAATGAAAGTATATCGCTCAAAATATTATTCACCTCTGTTTCAAAACCGAGCTCTGGCACCTCTACAAATCCCTGCTTCCCTCTGCGAAGGGCCTATCTATTTACTTTTATGTTGAGTCATCATCCTCTTATTAAAGAGCACTAGCTGGAGAGCACAACTGTCATTTGCATTCATCACTATTAATTTATATTGGGTGTGACTACGATTGGATCTCTTTTACCATGAATTACAATGTCTAGTCAGTCCTTGATCTTTAAAGGTGATCTGCATTTATGTTTTGCGGTCTTAGAAAGGGCTAGTGAGATACCATCTTGTTATATCATATTATGATTGTTTTGAGAAAGTGTTGTCATCCAAGATTTATTATTATGGCTCACTAGTTGATTATGCTATTGATATGAGAAAATATGAGACATGAGAATTATTGCAAATGTGGTTAGTTATAATCTTTGCTGAAAACTTGAATGCGGGCTTGACATATTTACAACAACAAGAGCAAACAGAGTTTGTAAAAGTTTTTCTTTATCACTTTCAGTCTGTCAACTAAATTGCTTAAGGACAAGCAAAGGTTTAAGCTTGGGGGAGTTGATACGTCTCCGACGTATCTACTTTTCCAAACACTTTTGCCCTTGTTTTGGACTCTAACTTGCATGATTTGAATGGAACTAACCCGGACTGACGCTGTTTTCAGCAGAATTGCCATGATGTTGTTTTATGTGCAGAAAACAAAAGTTCTCGGAATGACCTGAAACTCCACGGAACATCTTATAAAAAATAATAAAAAATGCTCGCCAAAGATGAAGACCAGGGGGCCCACACCCTATCCACGAGGGTGCCCCCCCCAGGGCGCGCCCCCTACCTCGTGGGCCCCCTAGAGACCTTCCGATGCCAACTCCATCTCTATATATTTGCTTTCGGGAAGAAAAAAATAGAGGAGAAGAAATAGTCACGTTTTACGATACGGAGCCGCTGCCAAGCCCTAAAACCTCCCGAGAGGGCTGATACGGAGTCTGTTTGGGGCTCCGGAGAGGGGGATTCGTCGTCGTCATCATCATCAACCATCCTCCATCACCAATTTCATGATGCTCACCGTCGTGCGTGAGTAATTCCATCGTAGGCTTGCTGGACGGTGATGGGTTGGATGAGATCTATCATGTAATCGAGTTAGTTTTGTTAGGGTTTGATCCCTAGTATCCATTATGTTCTGAGATTGATGTTGCTATGACTTGCCGAGTGCCATGATTTCAGATCTGAACCTATTATGTTTTCATCAATATATGAGTGTTCTTGATCCTATCTTGCAAGTCTATAGTCACCTACTATGTGTTATGATCCGGCAACCCCGAAGTGACAATAATCGGGACAACTCCCGGTGATGACCATAGTTTGAGGAGTTCATGTATTCACTATGTGCTAATGCTTTGTTCCGGTTCTCTATTAAAAGGAGGCCTTAATATCCCTTAGTTTCCATTAGGACCCCGCTGCCACGGGAGGGTAGGACAAAAGATGTCATGCAAGTTCTTTTCCATAAGCACGTATGACTATTTTCGGAATACATGCCTACATTACATTGATGAATTGGAGCTAGTTCTGTGTCACCCTAGGTTATGACTGTTACATGATGAACCGCATCTGGCATAATTATCCTTCACCGATCCAATGCCTACGAGCTTTCCATATACTGGTTTACGCTTATTTACTTTTCTGTTGCTACTGTTACAATCACTACAAAATACCAAAAATATTACTTTGCTTTCTTTACTCTTTTGTTACCGTTACCACCACTATCATATTACTTTGTTACTAAACACTTTGCTGGAGATACTAAGTTATCCAGGTGTGGTTGAATTGACAACTCAACTGCTAATACTTGAGAATATTCTTTGGCTCCCCTTGTGTCGAATCAATAAATTTGGGTTGAATACTGTACCCTCCAAAGTTGTTGCGATCCCCTATACTTGTGGGTTATCATGAATCCACTTTCATATCAAATTATGATCTTTCTTAGTCTCTTACACCCACACAATCCTCTAACCTTTGTAGCTAGCACTAACTTTCTCTCGTGCATGCACACGCCCTCCTCGCCCTCCCCCTCCCTCAGCATTCTGTCCATCGTGCACATTCATTTTTTTTCTTTAGGTCGTTCTCCCACAGTCTCCACAACTCCTTTCCGACACACACCGATCAATAAAACTCTCCAGCGTCTGCCTACAACATACGTACACACGCACCTTCCATCTCCTCCTTTCTGTGTCCATGCCTCGTGTCTCTCGTATGGTCCCACACACGTGTAAACTCTCGCCCCTCTTTTCATCGATCTCACAACCACACACTCCTCCCCCTACCTAGCTAATAGCTCGGCCTCTCGCACCACCTCCTAGCTTCATTCTCTTTGTCTATCCGTCTCGCTGGGCCTTATTTGCCTCTAACAAATGGATGTACACTGACCGATCTCCCGCTATACATATAGCTAGCTAGGTCCTTAATTATAACTCGTTTTTCCCCACGCGTCAATGATCTGCCTCATTAGTTATGTATCTCCCTTCCTTCGACAAACAACAATTGATCTACCGATCTAGTTAGGTTTTCTTAGCAAACACATGGTTCCCCTTCATCATCCATGCATGCGTCCCGACAGATCTATCATGCATAGGCACACACAGAAACACATCCCCACTCTTATTGATAATATTGTAGTTCTACCCTCAATTTGTCTAGTAGGCCTCTCCCACCATCTTCGAGAAGCAACTCCATCACCCATCCAGCACTCTACCTCTCTCCCTCTCTCTCTCTCTCTCTCTCTCTCTCTCTCTCTCTCTGTCCCAACCTATTTCCCGTCCTTTAGTTATGTATGGATGTCGACCCATCTCCCTTAAGACATGGCTGGGTCTTTCCTTCTCAACACATATACGAGTCGTTCTACCTCTTTAGTTAGGCCTCTGCCTCCCTCCTCCCCCCACCCCCACCCCCACACGCACACCGATACATCGAGCACTCTAGTCATGTCTCCCTGCCACATACAAACTTGCCATGTGCCCTCTGACGTTCTGGTAGGTCAGTCGCCCTATATCTTTGACTTGCACACACACAATTTCGATGGCTCTCTTCATCCATCTCGCACCCACCCACTTGATCCTCTCTTCGACTCTATCAATATCTATGACCCATCCCTCTCTTCTCGTGGATCGCCCCCTCTGGCCCTCTCTATATGATATGGATATGCCTCTATTTCACACACATTGCATGCAAAATTTTGTTTGAGATGTCATCGACACATATTCCCACAAATACATTCATGAAATCACCACCACCCCCAAAAACAAAAAACACTCACGAACGCACACGCCATCTGTCTAGGTTTGTATCTCTCTTACACACACCCATGTAGGTGGGGGACGTGCATGAAGAGAAGAGGTGCACGCACGACGCACGTACTCCCGTCTCTTTCCCAACCACACCCGCGCGGGTACATGGTGGAGCTCATTTCTATACGAAAAGGCAGCCCACGTGGTAATTTGACACGTGTACTGGTTTTCCACTTGATGGAGGATCGTCTACCACGGGTGAACAAACAAATTGCGGCTTGACATGTTATGTTAAAAAAGAGGCAAACCATGTAGGGCCTACCTTACAGGCAAGGCTCTATACACTGGAGTACTTTTGATGTGTCCCGTCAACTCGCAGAATGAGGAGAAGCTTGCTTAGTACGCCGTCTCCCCCGCCCATGACCGCGGTGGCTCGCAGGATGAGGTGAAGCTTGCTTACTAGTACACCTTACGCCCGCTCCCTCGCCCACGCGCGCGGTGGCTCACAGGACGAGGAGAAAATTTTACTACTCCCTCCGTTTACTCCTTGTCCCTACCTTGGTTAGAGAGATTATCATATTGTTTGGAATATATGTCCTTTAGTAGATTTAGATTTCAATATGAACTACTAGTACATACTCCAAACACTGATGTATATAGACGTATTTTAGAGTGTAGATTCACTCATTTTGTTCCGTATGTAGTCCATATTGAAACGGACGTAATAGTACACACTCTCCCTCGCCCCTCGACCCTCGCCCACATGGTGGACGTGCAGCAATTCATTCGGTCTCATATAGCCTGAACGATATATACTACAGTACCATTATTGCTCGACTTCCCGAAGAGGCGAAGAGCCAATCGCAAGGTTAATATTTTGGAGATGCCAAGCACAAGGTTTATAGGATAACGAGTAGTAGGTGCCACGTCATTTATAAATAAAGTTTTTTTCTTCAGTGGCACATACGCAATATAAATAGATTCATATGGAGAGAAAAGGAAGCCGCTCCACTATATACATAGGCAGGACGAGCCTACACGATTGCTTGCTGGGGTTGCTCTCTTCAGTCTTCACACTCTCTCACACAAAACGACTGTGGCCACATCTCTAACATCCTGGCGGATCACGTCCGCCGGGGGAAGGGGTGGATGCTTAGTGTAGATGCGGTCGCCGTCGCCGATGGCGAAAACCCACTGTCGGCATGTCCCGCTCAGGGGTCCCTGCCGTTCTCTCTCACAAAGCCAGTGAGGTTGCCTTCGTCCATTGCTCACTGCCGCGACGTGGGCAGTTTACTCCTCCCGCCACCCTCCTCTAGGTTGAGCTACGTCCCGACATCCCTCAGGTACAACTCCCTTTACAGCTGGCTTGCACCACTGATCCAGCTTCCCACATCACTCCATGTGGATATTTCTCTACTTCTTTGCCCCGCACATACGTCTACTTGCTTCTACGTACTGTATTTGTGATGAGTTTATGTCTCATCAACTAGTCCCAGTAATCTTATTCTAATCATGCTTCTTCAATTTCTTTGCCATGGGGATGCTCATCTCGATTTTGGTGAAACTGCACAAAATGATCCGATGGTCAAAGGGTTGCAAACTTATTCATTTCTTAGGAAGCTCCAACGTTGCCAGCAAATTAAATCCTGGTTAGGGTTTATGGTTCAAGGGCTAGGTACTGCATGGATCACTTTTTTCTTTAGCTGTCTCTATTCTAAAATAAGTGTCAACTTTAGTAGTAGTACAACTTTGTACTAAAGTTTGCATAAAGTTGAGACACTTATTTTGGAACAGAGGGAGTACATATTGGCTATGATCTGTCAATCATTGAGATGCAATAGCATGCATGTTAGTGTCCTTTGTATTTGATGAAATGTTGCAACGGGCAACCTTGGACGCAAGATACATGAAACAGAAGCTGGAAGCTTCATAGCATTGTACAAATTTATCTCGCTGATAAATTACAGTACGTACTATACTAGTACTATGTAAAGAGTTAGGTGTCGCATGGTGTCTAGAAAATATGGTGATAATGTGAGGTGGGCCATGTAATCACTGAGCCTGCGTGTTTTCGCTGCTCTCGCACTCCTCCGCTGAGAATGGAGAAAATTGTAATCTAGTAGTACCTCCTTTCGCCGAAAGCGTGGGACATCCAGCAGTCCTACCACCTCAGTAATAATGACCAATGAGTCGTCAAATCACATAGACCCAGTAGTAAGTTGGACGGACAAAGCAACCATCACTCTTGAATTCGCTTCTCCCTTCAATGCGGGCGCTAGTGAGAGGTCGCGTCTGCTCTGCCTGGGCATGAATGCGGCACCGATTCTTTGGAGCGGCGCTAACCATTTCGGGCCGGAAGCGCGCGCGGGCGATGGAGGGGCTTTGGGTGGGCCAGGATGGTCAGGAGCGGGCGTGGCAGCTGTCCCGCCTGTCCCGACCGGACGCCCGGAAATGAGAGGATGCACCGACTCTCGCGGCTAAATCGTACACTACACACCATCTCTTTGTAGGAGTAGGTCGATGTGTTGCTCTCCCTAACACACACATGCTGGTAAACACACACACACACACACACCAAGGTAAAATGAGTCTATATCTCAATTAATGAAGACTTGCATGTTACCATCCATATGTTACTACCTACTATGAAAGTAGTAACATAGACTAGTAACATATGCATGTTACTAGTCCAAGTTACTCACCACTATGACCAGCCTAGCAATGTAACCAAACGCTCTTTACTCTTCCTTGTTATCTCCCCTGGAAACCCAATGCATGGAGCGCAACTACGCGTTGATGCATACGTGGCCCTGCATGGTAGCTAAAACGGCATCTCTTAGTTGTTGCGATTAATTGTTGTGTTTAGAGACAGAAATCAGGGCTTTGATTGGAGGAAGGACCAGTCAAGTTTCCCCTTCTCCTCCAATCTGCTTGCACCTCGTTTCGAAAAAAATCTGCTTGCACCTTGGCCCTGCTGCACCTTCTAACATGACTTATTACACCTAGACGGAGGGAGTAGTACGAGATACGGCAGCACACTGACTTAGGTCGAATACAAGTGCCCAAAATTGTGTGCATGTTATAATACAGATTCACTTAAAATAGTACGTGAGCGAACAGAGGGATCAATTGGACAGTGTTCACGAGCAGTAGCGAGATGTGTGAGGTAAGATACACCGCTGGCGCTTTTAATTTTTCTTATTAATTTGTTTGTTTCACCCTCTGACTCGTGGGATCCAACCTACTGCGTGGAGAAAAGTAAGGTGACTAAGGCTGCATTATTTCTGTACTACCAACACTGCTTTAAATCCCAAAAGACCTTACCACCAAAGCCACATGACACGATTATGATTTAAATCCCAATGAGACCCACGCAAAAAAAACACGGCATGCTTGTAACACGAATGCAGGAATGTATTAAAGGTTATTTTCCTCTTGTTAAACATAACGTGGGGGTGGTGTAGCTGGTTAGCCTGTTCGCTCATCAAACTTGAGGTCTCGGGTTCGATAACTACACTTGAGCACAATTTTGTTTCTGTTCGACTTCTTTCTTCCACCCAATGACAGGTAGGCCCCGCATGACAGAGAGAGAAAGTGATCTAGGGTGGTGCCAGGAGGATTCTTTGACTGGTCAAAATGGATGGATATGGAGCTATACGGTCTCGTAGTGACCGTATAATCACCTCATCACGTATATGCTGGCTGCCGCCTCGGCGCTTGTTTTCAAGGGTTTGCACTCTTCACACTCTCTCTCCAGTATATATACACGCTGGAGCCTCAGCGCTTGTAGTTGCTCTCTTCACACTCTCTCACCCTCTCCAGATCTAAACAAGACTTCGTTGGCCTCTCTCTCTCTCCCCTCACTGTTGGTCAAAGAGCCGGCAGGATCCGTCTGCCGGGAAGGGAAGGAGGCTTAACATTGTCACTATCAGTGAGGGAGGGAATCCACTACCCGCAGAGCTGTTCTCTTTCACCAGCGGCGGCGCGGGAGGGCCTCCGACCCCTTCTTACTCGCTTTCGTACATAGTGTGGGCTAAACGGCCTCCGGTCGCCCACCTAACCCCACCCCAAGAACCTTAAGGTATAATTTACTTATTCCACATTCATTGCTCTAGCTGCATGTGGGCTTTTTATGCTTCTGCACTCGAATCTAGGTCTTGGATCAAACAGGAAAGTAGTGGGGAAAGTTGTATAGCATGAATCTAGGACGTAGTTCAAAGAGGAAAGGAAGGGGGGAAAGTACTAGTATAGACTGGCTATCCAGCACCTATGTTGGTCGAAAAGGGGAAACAATGACAAACGCAGTACGCACATCTGTAACAACCTGATATTTTGTTTTGGGGGACAAGGTTGTAGAGTTTGAGCGGGACTAGATTTGCTGCGCTCACATAGGGAAAGGTGTCTAAAGATAACAAAACTGGGACCAACACAAATATGCTCCTTGGTTGTTTTTGTTCTTCGTTGCAACAGACTATGCATCACCCCTTCATACATCGATAGATGCACATGGTGCTGGTGCGTCCACTGTCCCGTACAACTCTTTAGTTGTTGCTAATCTAAGGCCCTGTTTGGTTAAAAAAATCCCTAGTCCCTACCTGCTTGGTTCCAGGGACTAAACATGGACTAGAGGTTACTAAATGACATGCTAAAAGACCATGTTACCCCTAATAATGAACTAATAGAGACAAGCTGCGATGCGGGGCAGGGGCAACTGTTGGAAAAGGTCCCAAAAAGACTCTCCCTCGGGGTCTTCTTTCTTTAGTCCCTAAAAGTCCCTCCTGTTTGGTTTAGATGGGACTGACACGGACTTTTTTTACTCCCTACACCAAAATGTCCATGTAAACAAACACCCTCTAATAACGTCGCTGGAAAATTGATGCAATGCCACAGTTAAAAGCAAATTATATGTTTAACGAATTTTATTGTTAATATAATCTCTTTGTAATATTAATCAATGCCACCATTTGAGAAATGCTACTGTCTTGCTTTATTTCCCATTTAGATAAGTTAGATGCTTCTTTTTGTTGGCTTCTGTGTCATCCACCATTATTGACCACTAGTTGTTTCCTTTGCACCTCTGTATAAACAGGGTTATCTACTTCACCTCATTGCTATTGTGACCTTTTGTTGCACTGCACAAAACACTTTTGTTTTAAGAGTGTTTTGTGCAGTTCAACCAAAATGTCACACTGACAACGTTGCTTGATTGCTTGATCTTGGTGGAACTGCACAAGAGGAGATATTACTTCCTATCCGTGTTGGCAAATTTGGTTCACATCTTCTTCTTGTGAGTTGTTTGAATTCTGTGTCATGAGAGGTCAGTACTAGCCTTCTTTCACATGATTGTGAAGTGTGCTTTCATATGTTGTGCTACTTGTACGCTAATGTTGCTTGATTTTAGGGAACTGCACAAATGGATACAAGACTTCTAATCTGTATGTGCACCGTAATATCCCATTGAGGTAAGATAAGGATATTTCACAACTGTTGGCCTGTATTTTGCCACTTTCATCTGAAAATTAACGTCATTGTTTAGTGCTATACTTGTGCTCCCTAATTGACATGCCAAATCTTACATGGAAGGCGAAGCTTGTCTGTTATTGAACCAAGTGATGAAGGGGAAGAACAAGCAGAAGAAAAACAAAAAACAACTCCCGGTGCTGTAATGAAGCACTGGAACTGTGATGACACAAGTAATGATATAGTTTTGCATCTTAATTTATTGCTATGGCTGGAACAAGCAATTGTTTTGCCACTGATTTGATGCCACTCTTAATGTAATATGTAATTATCTCTACTTGTGCAAACAGGGATCTTCTTTGAAGATACCATATATTTTAGTGGAACTGCACAAGAAGATGTTGGAAACATTAAACTAATCGAGGAGTATATAGTAAGCATGGCAACCACAATAGATAACAACAGATGGTTTCGGAGAAGTGCTTTATCTATATGCTCTACACAATAAGCCTCCTGGCAAAGGTTGGTACTCGCCCACGGATTTCATCCATATGATTGAGCTTTCTCATCTCTATTGGTGGTTTGCTACTGTTTAGATACTGTCATGAGAAAGTGGTATTGTCCTTGAGAAGTGCTTCATCTGTGTTGTTTTTAATATGTCCTTTCCTTTTTTTCGAGCAAACAGGGATGCTAACATTTAGTTGTCCTCTTGTCTTTGCACAACAGGATCATCCTCCTCTAAAGAAGAATATGGAGTACGTGAAGTGCCTAGTTCCGATTATGCCAGGATAAAGAAGCCAAGCCTCTCTTCTTAAGAAGGGAGCAGTTGAAGGATGGTTACATTATTGCCCACAAGAACAAACTAACTTCAGCTCAGAAGCACTCACGGATCTGCATCTTTGTTGATGTGATGGCCAGTACAATGTTGTTTTATGATTCCTTCTGGTGAGTACCATTTTTTAAATGTGTGCTCTGCATGGATCATGTAGGTTGACTATTTAAACTATCAATTCATAGTACGGTTTGCTTTATACTAAATAATTTTTTTGTACATGACCACAGTACATCGGTAGATGCACATGGTGCTGGTGCGTCCACTGTCCCATGCAACTCATTAGCTGTTGCTAATCTAAGCCCTGTTTGGTTAAAAACTCCCTAGTCCCTACCTGCTTGGTTCCAGGGACTAAACATGGACTAGAGGTTATTAAATGACATGCTAAAAGACCATGTTACCCCTAGTAATGAACTAATAGAGACAAGGTACGATGCGTGGCAGGGGCAACTGTTGGAAAAAGTCCCAAAAAGACTCCCTCGGGGTCTTCTTTCTTTAGTCCCAAATGCCCACTTTTAGTCCCTAAAAGTCCCTCCTGTTTGGTTTAGATGGGACTGACACGGAGTTTTTTTAGTCCCTACACCAAAATGTCCCTGTAAACAAACACCCTCTAATAATGCCGCTGGAAAATAGATGCAATGCCACAGTTAAAAGAAAATTACATGTTTAACGAATTTTATTGTTAATATAATCTCTATGTTAATATTAATCAATGCCACCGTTTGAGAAATGCTACTGTCTTGCTTTCTTTCCCATTTAGATAAGGTAGATGCTTCTTTTTTTTGGCTTCTGTGTCATTCACCGTTATTGACCACTAATTGTTTCCTTTGCACCTCTGTGTAAACAGGGTTATCTACTTCACCTCGTTGCCATTGTGACCTTTTGTTGCACTGCACAAAACACTTTTCTTTTAAGAGTGTTTTGCGCAGTTCAACCAAAATGTCACACCGACAACGTTGCTTGATTGCTTGATCTTAGTGGAACTGCACAAGAGGAGATCTTACTTCCTATCCATTAAGGCGAATTTGGTTCAGATCTTCTTCTTGTGAGTTGTTTGAATTCCGCATCATGAGAGGTCAGTACTAGTCTTCTTTCACATGATTCTGCAGTGTGCTTTCATATGTTGTGCTACTTGTACGATAATGTTGCTTGATTTTAGTGAACTGCACAAATGGAGACAAGACTTCCAATCTGTATGTGCATCGTAATATCCCATTGAGGTAAGATAAGGATATTTCACAACTGCTAGCCTATATTTTGCCACTTTCATCAGAAAATTAACTTTGGTACTATACTTGTGCTCCCTAATTGACATGCCAAATCTTACATTGAAGGCGAAGCTTGTCTGTTATTGAACCAAGTGATGAAGGGGAAGAACAAGCGGAAGAAAAACAAAAATCAACTCCCGGTGTTGTAATGAAGCACTGGAACTGTGATGACACAAGTAATGATATAGTTTTGCATCTTAATTTATTGCTATGGCTGGAACGAGCAATTGTTTTGCCACTGATTTGATGCCACTCTTAATGTAATATGTAATTATCTCTACTTGTGCAAACAGGGATCTGCTTTGAAGATACCATATATTTTAGTGTAACTGCACAAGAAGATGTTGGAAACATTAAACTAATCGAGGACTATATAGTAAGCATGGCCACCACCGTAGATAGCAACAGATGGTTCTGGAGAAGTGCTTCATCTATATGCTCTACACAATAAGCCTCCTAACAAAGGTTGGTACTCGCCCACTGATTTTGTCCATATGATTGAGCTTTGTCATCTCTATTGGTGTTGTGCTACTGTTTAGATACTGTCATGAAAAAGTGGTATTGTCCTTGAGAAGTGCTTCATCTATGTTGTTTTAAATATTTCCTTTCCTTTTTTTCGAGCAAACAGGGATGCTAGCGTTTAGTAGTCCTCTTGTGTTTGCACAACAGGATCATCTTCCTCTGAAGAAGAATATGGAGTACGTGAAGTGACTAGTTCCGATTATGCCAAGATGAAGAAGTCGTGTCTATCTTCTCATCAGAAGGAGCAGTTGAAGGATGGTTACATTACTCCCCACAAGACCAAACTAACTTCAGCTCAGAATGACTGACAAATCTCCATTTTTTTGCTGTGATGCGCGAGTACAATGTTGTTCTAGGATTCTTTCTAGTGAGTTCCATTTTTCTAAAAGTGTGCTCTACATGGACCATGTATGTGCCTGTTGAAACTGTCAATTCATAGTACAGTTTGCTTTATACTAATCACTTCTTTGTATTTGTGCAAACATGGGTGCTCAGCTTGATTTCAATGGGAACTGCACAAAATGTTCACGAATACATTGAATATTCTCAAATCATTCATTTCCAGCACAAGAAAGGAGGTGCCGATATGTTCAAGGCGTTGTAACATATAAAGGTGAAATCATACAAGCTACGCATAGATTTGGTTGATTTTGGTGGAACTGCATAAAAACAACAGCTGGTTTATTTAGCATGAGGTGCCATGTCAATGTCCGAACTGATGGCAAACCCTTCCCATTCCACAATCATAGGCATTTGATATTTTGGAATGGGAAAACCTTGTCAAAGTTTGCTCATTGATGTACGCAAAACAACACGCATTTGACATTTTGGAATGGGACAACCTTGTCAAATTTTGCTCATTGACGTTAGCAAGAAGACATGCGTTTGATATTTTCGAATGGGACGCCCTTTGCTGTTAGCATCATCTATCGATATTTCTTTATTCTTTACTTGTGAAGTAAATATTGGCTCTGACATGTGAATCGCTAAGATGCATAATCATCGATTGTTTTGAATGTTCTCTATGAATTGTCAGGCCTGTGTGTTGATTGCAATGTATAGGAATGCTAAATTTTGTACTCCCGTTGTTCCTTTTTACTTAGCATATTAGATTTCTTTCAAGTCAGTTGATTTTACATTGTGAATGTTGATACTTTTTTCTATAATATTGGTCAAAGTAGAGATACTTTGACTTCAGATAAAACTTATATGCAGACTAAAAAGGACCGGAGAGAGTACATGTGAAACTGTTGCAAACAAGGTGATCACCCTGGGAATAATGCTAGTACGTATTGTTTTGCATGTTCATCCAATGCCAGTGATACAAGAATTCAAACAAATCAAACTAAATTCATTCATACACAGCCGGATTTCATATAAACATGCCGGATTTCATTACATTTCATACATTCTTCAACTAAAAATGGGTGCACTAGAGGTATAATTAATTAACCATAGCACCCGTGTCCGGCTGAGCCGAACAGAAGCTTCTTCTCTAGCGGACTGAGCTTCAGTGACATAACAGCAAGTGCAGTTGCGTCACTTACATGTGGGTCAGATGCCTCTTGGGCCCGCATGCCAGTGACCCAACTGCACCTGCAGTTAAGTAACTGAAGCAGCGTCCTTCTCCAACATAGCTCTCTGACTCCACGTCGCCGCCAAGAAGCTAATTGGCCATCAATGGTCAACCCGCCTAGCTTGACTTCAACCGGAGGGTAGCAGCGGTGGCCTTTCTTGGACCCGAGCGGCGGCGACCTACCGTGTTCTACTCTTCCTCGTTTTCTATGTGGCGCGGCCTCATTGGCAGTGGGGCCGGGCCTCGACGGAGCCGGCGATGTCCTCTGTCTCGTTGCCAGCGGGGCGGCGCCTCGGCGGAGCGGGGGAAATCCTCCCCCTTGTTGCTGGCAGGGTGGGGCCTTGGCTGAGCTGGCGATGTCCTCTGCCTTGTTGTTGGCGGGGCGGGGCCTCGGCGAAGCCGGCGGTGTCCTCTGCCTTGTTGTTGGCGCCACGGGGCCTCGGCGGAGCCGGCGGTGTCCTCTGCCTCATTGTTGGTGCCGTGGGGCCTCGGTGGAGCCGACGGTGTCCTCTGCCTCGTTGTTGGTGACGCGGGGCCTCGGCGGAGCAGGGCCTCATCGACGCCAGCTGAGCGGGGACTCGTCGGAGCTGGCATTGTCCTCTGCATCCTCCTCGGTCTCGCCAAACAGCGCCTCGCCCGCTTCATCGCCCTCTTTGTAGGCGGTCATAGCCGCCGACACCCGCATGCAGTACTGCCAGCGCTCGAGGCGGCCCTTGCGGGCAGAGCAGTACGAGTCGAGCAGCGCCTCCTGCTCCGCCCGCTCCGCGGCGATCTGCCCCTCCGCCTGCAGGTGCTCCTGGAGGAGATGGTGGTTGTAGGCAGCATCGGCCTGTGCCTCCCAGAACTGCTCCTAACGCTTCTGCCTCACCGTGTACATGTATTGGGCACGGGCCTCACCGATGGTCATGGTGCAATGCACCAGAGAGGATGGCGCGCAGGAGGGGGTTGGCGCCGGATCATAGACTACCATGTTCTCCATTGGGACGTCGTCATCCTCCGGCTGCCTGCCGGCCAGCCAGTCGGTAGCAATGGCTGCCATCTCCTTGTGGTCCGTCGTCCACCCGTCCCGAAGAGCGCTGGAGCACAAGGAAGCCATGGTGGGAGTAGTGGTGTGGACAGGAGAAAGGGAATGGAGGCGGATGACTGCGGCTATGGCCGGCACAGCAGTTTATATAGCAATGGTGGGCGGCGGAGGAACGGACGTGTGGTGCTGGAGTAGCCGCCTTGGCAATAGTGTATCATTAATGTGGGCGGCAGACGGATGGACGGACGACACTTGTGTTGTTTGAAGGCAGAGCAATCACCTGCATCGGTAAGCGGGGTGGGCGGCGCTGACCATTTCGGGCGGAAAGCACGTGTGGGCGAGGGAGGCGGTCTGGGTGGGCCAGGGCTGTCAGACTCGTGCTTGTCAGCGGGTCGGTCCAGCGGCCGGGACATGTTGGCTCGTCATCGAGCTCGCCGAGCTGAGCGACGACAATCATACGATGGACATAGCTTCCGACCATGAGCCAGCGCCACTATCCAAGCCGGTTCATGCCGTGTTCACCATAGAGCAGGTGTGGTCCACTTCGACGCCCTAATGGCGGAAGAGCTACCAGCGCAGGAGGACTTGTGCTGCAACCTCCATCTCCTCAACGAGCACCGGTGAACAAGCGAACGACAATGTCGTCGCGGACATGTGGCCCTATGATCTTGGCTTCCTGAATGAGCAGTGAGCGTTGTATCAGACCATCCATAGGGCCTCTGAGGCCCTCTCCGTCATCCTTCGAGTTGTTGCGCTCGCCGTGGCACCGCCGTCTCGCGTTGTCAACATGGTCAACGGCATGAGGAATGAGGAGATGACTTTACTTGGAGAGGATGACAGTAGGGACCCACCAGGGCCATAGCCGCATGTACGCAAGTGCCTCCTTATTATATACAACTATAATATTTTTTGCTTCCTCCTGGTTTCCTGACATCACGGTCCCACACTATCGGTGTCAACACCGGCAGATCTCGGGTAGGGGGTCCCGAACTGTGCGTCTAGGCCGGATGGTAGCAGGAGGCAAGGGACACGAAGTTTTACCTAGGTTCGGGCCCTCTTGATGGAGGTAAAACCCTACGTCCTGCTTGATTGATATTGATGATATAGGTGTTACAAGAGTAGATCTACCACAAGATCAGAGAGGCTAAACCCTAGAAGCTAGCCTATGGTATGATTGTATGTTGTGATTGTTGTCCTACGGACTAAAACCCTCCAGTTTATATAGACACCAGGGAGGGTTAGGGTTACACAAGGTCGGTTACAAAGGAGGAGATATCCATATACGTATTGCCTAGCTTGCCTTCCACGCCAAGTAGAGTCCCATCCGGACACGAGACGAAGTCTTCAATCTTGTATCTTCATAGTCTAACAGTCCGGCCAATGGAGATAGTCCGGCTGTCCGGAGACCCCCTAATCTAGGACTCCCTCAATAGCCCCTGAACCAGGCTTCAATGACGATGAGTCCGGTGCGCAGTTATCTTCGGCATTGCAAGGCGGGTTCCTTCTCCGAATACATCACAGAAGAATTTGAATACGATGATAGTGTCCGACCCTGCAAAATAAGTTCCACACTTCGCCATAGAGAATAATGGTTTCGCAGATCTAATCCTCTAGCTTGCTTTGGCAACATGACGTTACGTCATGGCCCGGTGATTATTCGAACCGTTTCTTTTAACCAGCCCCGCACATAACGCGAGGCAGTTTTTCGACACGTCTTGTCAAAGCAGAGATCATGTCCCCCTATTACGGGATTCTCATCAATACGGGCGTGGGTAACCCAACCGCGCCATCAATTGCGGCACTTGGGGGATAAGCGAGTTTTACTAGGCAAGTGGGGATGTTTAATTTTGTCCGCCCATATAAAGGGATAAGGATTCACCTTTCTATCCACGCCTTCTTCCTCCTCTGCTCATCCGCTCCCGCATACTCGAGCTCTAGCGCCCAAGCTCTCACTTCCACCTCAACCTTCTCCAACCATGTCCGGAGCGTGAGGCAAGTGGATGGTCTCCTCCGTCATGGAGGGAGACGTCAAGAAACTAAGGAGAGCTGGATACCTGCACGACAAAATCGCGCACCGGCTCCCAGATGAGGGACAACTCATCCCCACCCCCGAGCCCCATGAGAGGGTGGTATTCCTCACTCATTTCCTCCGCGTACTGGGATTTCCTCTCCATCCCTTTGTCCCGGGGCTCATGTTTTATTACGGCCTGGATTTCCACGATCTGGCCCCGAACTTCATCCTCAACATCTCGGCTTTATCGTCGTGTGCGAGGCCTTCCTCCGCATCAAGCCCCACTTTGGCTTATGGCTGAAGACCTTCAATGTCAAGCCGAAGGTAGTGAGCGGCCGCCAGGCGGAGTGCGGAGGTGCCATGGTGGGCAAGATGCCCAACATCACATGGCTCGAGGGCACCTTCGTGGACACCATAAAGGGGTGGCAATCGGGGTGGTTCTATATCACCGAGCCGCGCAACCCCGCATGGGTAGCGGCCCCCGAGTTCCGATCTGGCCTCCCCATGTGGCTCACCTCCTGGAAAGAGAAGGGCCTGTCCTGGGGTAATTCAAAAGAGCTAACCGGACTCCAATCATGTATTCAGAACATGGTGGATAAGAAGCTCAAGCTTGTCAACATAGTCCAGGTTATGCTCGTTCGCCGGATACTCCCGTGCCAACAACGGGAGTTTACCTTGTGGGAGTTCAATCCGGCGCAGCACCGAACTCTGAACAGGCTCTTCGACATGACTCATGAAGATGCCTGGAGGGTGCTGTTCAAGGGGCGCCGCGGTCCCTCCCCCCATTACTGAGGATCGTGGATTCAGCGCGAAGCTCCACGCCAATGCGGTAAGTTGTTTTACCTCTTACAGGATATTTGTTTTATATATATAGATCGGCTCTATGCGGGATCTAAACTCCCATAATTTTGACAGGACTGGCAGAAGATGGCCAGACAGATCGACTGTCCGGCTCCCTTGCCCGAAGGCCCCGCAGATGCTCTTCTGACGAAGATGCTGACTCCGGCCCCTTATAAGGTGCCGGAGAAGACCAAGAAGGCCAAGGGAGCTCGAAAAAGTTCCCGACGCCAGGCGTCGTCGGACTCACCGTCCGATGACTCTGTGGTGCACTCTTCCCCCGAAGACGAGGAAGAGGAAGAGGAGGCTCCCCCACCGACTGGGGGAGACAAGAAAAGGAAGGCCGCCCCAACTGGGGAGGCCAAAGGGTCCAAGAAGGGAAGGACGCTCCTTTCGGACAGCTCCACCGCCGCCGACGAAAGTGAAGACGAGTGGTTGCCCAGGGGCAAGCCCCAGGGGAGATCGTAAGTATTCGGATACCAAAGTAACCCATAGGATTCCTTTGTCACATTGCTTTCCCTAACGCCTAACTCAATTGTGCAGGCCGCCCCGAGCCAATATCGAGGTATCCTCAGACGGCTCCCTGGGCGCGTCGGACATGGATAGCGATCCAGTCCCGATGGCCATCTCCCCTCATCCGGCCGACAACACCGAGGTGCTGTCTCAAGAGGCACCGGATTGGGGGGGACAGTCCCGGAGGCACCTCAAGGCGACCTTCCGGACTCTGGGAGCCAAGGGGACGGGGTCCCCGGAAGCTCCGAGTTCGGCCCTTAGGCGAACACCGTGCCGGACCCTCCAGTGGATCCGAGCTCGGGCAGGCGGTCCCTTTCTAAGGAGGGTGAGACACCAGTGCCGGTGACCTCTGTCCACCCAGAGGCGCCGGACACTATGTTGGAAGCACTTCGCAGTGCTTCCATCGAGGAGGAGCACCGCACTATCATGAGTGTGGTGATCCAAAAGGTTCAGTCTACCAAGAGCGGACTGAAGCCTGTACTAGCCTTCTAACAGGCTTCAAGGTAAGTATTTTAAAATGTAGTAGAAGTGTTACCGCATAGACAGTAGCCCCTGATGCTTTGTTCGGTGTTCACAAAGAAAAGCCGAACAGAGGATCAAATAATATCGCGGGAGTCTAATATAAGTATGTCAATATGCATGTGCAGGCTTCGCTGCTGGCGTCCGCCGCACTAACTGTGGAGGTCACCATACTGAAGGAGGCCCTCGAGGGGTCCCAGAAGGAGCTCGGCCTTGCTAAGAGGTAGCTCGAGGAGAACAAGGGTAAGTGATACCCCGTCTGTAGATGAGAAAAAGGACGTGATTGCTAAATGACAGGATCATTGTATGTTTGCCAGGGGCCACGACCAAGGTGGCGACCCTCAAGCAAGCGCTGTCCCAGGCTGAAGAAAAGGCAGCCCAGGAGCGCACCGAGTGAGAGAGGCACGAGGCTCGGGTGGGCGAGGTGCAGCAAGAGCTCCAAGCTCTCGTGATGAAGCACGAGGCGTTGGAGCTTGACTTGAAGACGAGAGAGTCTGAGCTTGTCGCGGCCCGTGAGAGCGCGAAGAGTGCCAAGGCCGAGGCCCAGAAGGTCCTTTAGGAGATCGACGCGATGAAGAAGATAGCGGCGAGTAAGGATTTCTATATGCAAAGCAAGCATGCAACGGTGAATTACCGATTACTTACCCGAATCCGGAGCTCTTCAGGAGCATTCGCAGATTTGCCCCGCAGTGTGTCCGATGCCACACTATTCTACCAGGCCGAGGACGGAAGCTCGACGGAGAAGATGTTCTGGTCTCAGTATGCTGAGGCCGAACATCCGGTGCCAATGAGCGACCAGCTGAAGCAGATGGCCGAGCTACATAAGGCGGCCAATCAGGCCATGAAGGGCTTCATAGTCCGGTTGTGGCCTGGCGACGCCCTTCCGAATAGCTTCTTTGGCCTGGTGAGGTGGCTTGTGGATGCCTGCCCACGGCTGGAGGTCGTCAAGCGATCCATCTGCATTGAAGGTGCACGCCGGGCCTTCACCCGTGTGAAAACGTAGTGGGTCAAGCTAGACGCCGTGAAGCTTATCAAGGAGTGGCCGCCGGAGGGCAAGGAGCACCGCCACCCCGAGATGTACTACGAGGGTGTTCTGCCGAGCGCCCGTCTTATCGCAGATGAGTGTTCACAAAATGTAATATTTGAATGAGACTTGCTCGTTTTTTATCCTGTGTAATGAAAACTTGTTTCATATGCGCTATGCAATGCTTGTGTGAATTTAAAATATTATCTTCTATTTGGCTGTTTATCCAATCCGAGAGATGGCTAGTCCTCGGCTTTTGCCCCCATGCCATGAGTGCCGGGGTGTTTGAGATAAACTTGAGCACTCTTGTTCCCATGTTTGGGTCCTTCGAGGGAGGTGCTCCGCACAACGAACAAGGCAACCAGACTAATAATGCTTTATCACTCTCACTTAGCCATAGAATTCTATAATTTTAAATTTCGGCGAAGCCCTGGTATTCGGAAGGCCAAATTCGGGGCGCGATACACACCTGTAAGCCGTACGGAGCCGGCCCCACGCCCTAAGCGGCATAAGTCTTTAGGGACTCGAAAAACCTTGCTGAACAGCGACCAGTCTCTCGCCTTATCATGACAGTCAGTTTTAGCTTTCTCTACTGAGGTGCTCGGCCTGGCAGAACCGGGGCACAATCGCAGTAGTTCTCCTGGCGCTACCTTAGCCGATAGAGCAGAACGTAAGGTACCAAAACATAGGAGCCGGGAAAACCCAACATTTTACCAACGACATGATTCGGAGCTGATGCATATAATGCTATAAGTTCGGGGTGCTGCACTTGTGAAAGTGTTCAGACTTTTCACACCATATTGTGGGTACGTAAACCCCTGGTGCATTGGCCGTACCAGAGTGTATGGTTGCTAGGCGTCATTAATGAACACATAGATATGTATACATATAACAAAAATGCAATAATATTCGTAATGTCATGCATTGTATATTAAAAAATTGCATTAAAGCAGAGTGATACAGATAGTGTAATGAGCAAAAGAGTAGGACTATGTCCCTTCCAAGGGCGAGCTGAGGAATTGTGTGAAATCTGTAATCCACCTGGGAATTCCGTAGTCATCGGCCTCCTTGGTTGTTGTATCATGTGTTCAACAATAGAGCTGCCGGACAGAGTTTCCAGAGATTGAAGTCCTGAAAGAAAAAGAAAAATAACCAAACGGGAAGCCCCTAGTGCAGTTTAGGCCGCGTTTTGGGACGTGTCGTAGTTGTGCCTCCCCCTCCCCATCTGTGCCCATGGTATTTTTAATGCGTAATAATGTACGCGCGGCACGAACAACGTCATTGGGCTGGGATTGGGGTGGCCGTCGTATTTCTACGCGAGCTCAGATCGCGCCAGGCGGTCTATTTGCCGATTGCCTCGAGCACGCTTGAAGGTGTCCAGGCTTTGGAATGCCGAACTGGTAGATTGCCTTGAGAGGCTGCTTTGCGCTTCTGCTGCGAGGGTCGCGGTGTGCTCCTCTGTTCGGAGAGAGCGCTCTGTGTTTCCATTGACTGTAATGACTCCGCGAGGTCCTGGCATCTTGAGCTTGAGGTATGCATAATGTGGTACCGCATTGAATCTAGCGAATGTGGTTCGTCCGAGCAGTGCGTGATAACCACTGCGGAACGGGACTATATCGAAGATTAACTCTTCGCTTTGGAAGTTATCCGGGGATCCGAAGACCACTTCCAGTGTAATTGAGCCTGTGTAGTGGGCCTCTACGCCTGGAATGACGCCTTTAAAGGTCGTCTTTGTGGGTTTGATCCTTGAGGGGTCTATACCCATTTTGCGCACTGTGTCCTGATAAAGAAGGTTCAGGCTGCTGTCGCCGTCCATGAGGACTCGAGTGAGGTGAAATCCGTCAATGATTGGGTCTAGGACCAGTGCGGCGAATCCGCCGTGACGGATACTAGTGGGGTGGTCCCTGCGATCGAAGGTGATCAGACAGGAGGACCAAGGGTTGAACTTCGGGGCGACTGGCTCCAGTGCATATACGTCCCTGAGCGCACGCTTCCGCTCCCTCTTGGGGATGTGGGTTGCGTATATCATGTTCACCATCCGCACTTGCGGGGGAAACCTCTTCTGTCCTCCGGTGTGCGGCTGCCGGGGTTCTTCCTCGTCATTGCTATGCGGCCCCTTGTCCTTGTTTTCAGTGATTAACTTGCCGGTCTACTTGAACACCCAACAATCCCTGTTGGTGTGATTGGCTGGCTTGTCTGGGGTGCCGTGTATTTGACACGAGCGATCGAGTATACGGTCCAAGCTGGACGGACCCGTCGTACTTTGTTTGAATGGATTTTTCTGCTGACCGGGTTTAGATCCTTTGAATCCGGCATTGACTGCCGTATCCTCAGTACTTTCGTTGTTAATGCGGCGCTTATGCTTGTTGCGACGTGACCTGCTATTACCGTCCTTGGTATCTGAGGTACCATGGTTCTTTGATATGTTGTTACTGCGAGCCAACTAGTTGTCTTCTCCCGCACAAAAGCGGGTCATGAGCGTCGTGAGGGCTGCCATAGATTTCGGCTTTTCCTGACCAAGGTACCGGGCTAGCCACTCGTCTCGGATGTTGTGCTTGAAAGCCTCTAAGGCCTCCGCATCCGGACAGTCGACGATTTGGTTTTTCTTTGTAAGGAACCAAGTCCAGAATTGCCTGGCCGACTCTTCTGGCTGCTGAATTATGTGGCTCAAGTCATCGGCGTCTGGTGGTCGCACATAAGTGCCCTGAAAGTTGTCGAGGAATGCGGCTTCCAGATCTTCCCAACAACTAATGGAGTCCACTGGCAAGCTATTAAGCCAATGCCGTGTTGGTCCTTTGAGTTTTAGTGGGAGGTAGTTGATGGCATGTAAGTCATCACCGCGGGCCATGTGGATGTGGAGGAGGAAGTCCTCAATCCATACCGCGGGATCTGTTGTGCCGTCGTATGATTCAATGTTTACAGGTTTGAAACCTTCTGGGAATTGATGTTCCATTACTTCGTCTGTGAAGCATAAGGGGTGTGCGGCGCCTCTGTATTGGGCTATATCGCGATGCAGCTCGTATGGGTCCTGCCCGCTGTGTTCGGCCCGGCCGGATTTGCTTTTACTGTATCCGGCGTGACGTTTACCGTCTCGTAGATTGGTGCGCCCTCATGATCCGTAGATCGATCTTGAGTGCTTTGCTTTGTCCTCCAATATGTCTCGCAGGTCTGGCGTATCTCCCCATGCCTTTTTATTTGGGTGGCGTTGGGGTGGAGGCTGAGCTTGGAATGCCTCTCTATCGCGGCCACGAGGTGGCCGGTCAGCCGTATCATACACTTCTTCCTCCAGTCGGGGTAGTAACCTGCGCCTTGGGTAACTCTTGGAGGGACGCTCGAGTTTATATTCCTCGGCTGTGAGGACTTTAGTCCATTTGTCAGCTAGCAGATCTTGATCAGCTTGAAGCTGCTGATGCTTTTTCTTCAGGCTATTTGCCGTGGCCATAAGCCTGCGCTTGAAGCGCTCTTGTTCGACGGGATCCTCTGGTATGGCGAATTCATCGTCGCCGAGGCTTGCCTCATCTTCGGAGGGGGCATGTAATTGTCATCCTCCTCCTCTCCGCCAGCCGCTCTCTCAGGAGAGCTGGCACCTTCATCCTCCTGATCTAACTCTTGCTGGAGGGGGTTTTCGTTGTCTTCGGCGCTATCCGGAGTGTTATTATCTCCTGCGCCGGTATCACCACTTTTGCTTTGGCGGGACTTAGAGCGGCGCCGGTGACGTCGGCGCTTGGGTTGCTTCTTGGAGGGGTCATCCTTCGCTATCTCGTCGCCGTTGCCTTCATTGGGTGTATCCACCATGTATATGTCATACGACGAGGTGGATTTCCAGTGCCCTATAGGTGCTAGTTCATGTTCGTCTCCTACATCGTCGTCCATACCGTAAATGTCTTCAGAGTCGAAGTCGAGCATGTCGGTTAAATCATCGACAGTGGCTACAAAGTGGGTGGTGGGTGGGCGTCGAATTTCTTCGTTGTCCGCATCCCAGTCCTGTTGGCCATAATCCGGCCAAGGCTCTCCTCACAAAGAGAGAGACCTTAGTGAATTCAGAATGTCGCCGAAGGGCGAGTGCTGAAAGATATCCGCGGTGGTGAATTCCATGATCGGCACCCACTCGGATTTGATTGGCAGGGGCGCGGATGGTTCGGGGTCCGGAAGAGAGTCCGGCACCTTGGAGTCACGGGTTGCGCAGAGGATTATGCTGGTGTTTGGCTCGATCGCCGTCGAGACTGCAGCCCCTAAGGCGGTGTCTAGCCACCCGTCCTCGATTGGCGCAGTTGGCTCCGAGCTAATGGTCGGAGCTGGTGTGGGCGCGGCCTCTGGAGTACCGTCCGGTGGCAGAGCTAGGTCATGACCATTGAGACAGTGCGGCGCGCCCTTCTGCGGCTCGAATCCGTCGAAGATCAAGTCTCCGCGGATGTCGGCCATGTAGTTCAAACTTCCAAATCTGACCTGATGGCCAGGGGCGTAGCTTTCAATCTGCTCCAGATGGCCAAGCGAATTAGCCCACAGTGCAAAGCCGCCAAATACGAAGATCTGTCCGGGGAGAAAAGTCTCACCCTGGACCGCATCGCTACCGATGATAGTAGGAGCCATCAAGCCTAACGGCGACGACACAGAGGAACTCTCAATGAAAGCACCAATGTCGGTGTCAAAACCGGCGGATCTCTGGTAGGGGGTCCTGAACTGTGCGTCTAGGCCGGATGGTAACAGGAGGCAAGGGACACGAAGTTTTACCCAGGTTCGGGCCCTCTTGATGGAGGTAAAACCCTACATCCTGCTTGATTGATATTGATGATATAGGTGTTACAAGAGTAGATCTACCACGAGATCAGAGAGGCTAAACCCTAGAAGCTAGCCTACGGTATGATTGTATGTTGTGATTGTTGTCCTACGGACTAAAACCCTCCGGTTTATATAGACACCGGGGAGGGTTGGGGTTACAGAAGGTCGGTTACAAAGGAGGAGATATCCATATACGTATTTCCTAGCTTGCCTTCCACGCCAAGTAGAGTCCCATCCGGACACGAGACGAAGTCTTCAATCTTGTATCTTCATAGTCTAACAGTCCGGCCAATGGAGATAGTCCGGCTGTCCGGAGACCCCCTAATCCAGGACTCCCTCACACACCATTGTCAACCTATGTAGTCAATAAATGAGAGAATTGCACAAGGAGCGGCCGACAGCTGGGACCAAGCAGCTCAAGCAGTATTTGTCTTTTTGAGGTGTGAGCACTGTAGAGTTTTTCTTGAGCAATGTTTTCGTTGTTGTTCAGAGGAGAGCAGGGTATTAACCGGGCAGGCTATGGCCCATCTAGCCCAGGCTAGATATCCAGCCCAGATATTAATTTTTTTTCAAGCTGAAAGTGGCTAGCCCAGCTATACTTTTTTTAGGAATACCCAGGCAAGGTCAACTTGCTATTCTCCGCCCCGCTGGGCTGCAAATCTTTCCTAGGAGGGATGCATTAGGCTTAACAAGAAAATGGGATTTAAGAAATAATAAATAGGATGTAATTATAAAAACTGTGCAGTAACTATAAAAAATGCACCAAACACGTAATTACTTTATAAAATAATATTTTTGGATTTTGAAAATTTTAATTTCATTAATTTTTGCGCGCGCAATGTTTCGTTGGATATTTATGTAATACAAATTTATGTTGAAATTGTATTTAATCTGACTAAAAATTTCGGGCTAAAAATATTTTGGATCCCATCAAAATGTGGAAAATTTCATTGAATTCTGTTTTGAACGGTTCGTTGAAATTATTAATCGTTGTCCTAGCTAGAAAATGGGTTGTACTTTTAACAAACTGTAGATAGGTTGTAGTAAATTCCATTAGAATTCAAAAATGGGTTGTACATTCTTACAAATCACAAATGGGCTATAAGTTCTCTGCCACACACTTGTGGGCCTACTAAGTTGACCCGTATGCAAGGCTTTGTCAACTTATAGTCAACACACGGTTCTAGCGGCAGTGTTCGTAGGATGTCCATCCAACGAATGTCATGCTTCTTCTTCAATCTCGGATATTCTAGCTTCAGCCACCCAAAAAATGATTCCTCCACAGTAAAAAAAATGATTCCTCCCCCTGACATCTGGGGCGCACCGTTTCGGAGGCTGACCTGTGGGCCTACTAAGTTGACGCGTACCAAGGGCTATGTCAACTTAGTCAATATAAACGATTCTAGCTGTAGTGACCGTATGATGTCCATCCAACGGCCGTTGTGATTCTTCAACCTCTGGCCTTCTTGCTCCAGCCGCCCAAAGCAGCACCGATCGTGTCGCCTGCTCCTGCCTCCCGTGGCCGGCTGTGCTGCCGCGGAGGCCTCACCTCCCCCTACCACTCCCACTGCTGGCTAGGCCTTGCGGCGACGGCATCCTCACACCGCGGCCGAACCGGTGAACCCTCGTACTCCTCTCCACGTGGGCATCCACTGTCGCGTCTTCCCCAGCTCCGCGTCGCCCCCTTCCTAGGCCTCGCCGTCGTCCACCGCCTTGGTGCTCTCGGCGCGGCGTGGTCAATGTGGTCAACGACCGACTTCCATCGGAAGAGTACTGTACGTGGAGAGGCTGACAGCTGGGTCCACAGCCACAGCAAGGAAGTGCCTCCTTATTACGCGGAAAATAATTGTTCATCCACCTAACAGCAGGGACCCACCAGACGGGCCACCGTATTTCGTGAAAAAAACATTTTCCCCTGACTGTTGGGACCCACCAGCTACATCTTCGCACGCAAGGAAGTATGTCCATATTACGGGCAAAAAAAAGATTCACCCCCCTGACTGCTGGGACCCACCAGCTACATCTTCGCACGCAAGGAAGTGTCTGACAGTCGGGACCCACCCGGTCGAAGCGTACGTAGTGTTGTCATTCTGGTCACGAACGTGTACGTACATACTGGTCGATCGGTCTGTCTGCAGGCTGCAACGATGAACCATGGCCGTGTAAGGAAGGGCACGTGTGGTAGTAGAGGCGCGCACTTGTGGTAGTAGAGGCGTGCACGTAGCATGTACATGTACGTACAGCAGCCAGGGTGCAAGAAAGTAAATACGGCCACATACGTACATACGGGCGGGGTCTCGAACGCCTACTCGCGCATACGTACGGCCAGGGCTCGTGTACATGGTTGTGGCTTGGTGGAAACAAAGAAACTGCATCATCGTCATGTTCATGGGGAGTCAATGGAATGTGTCGTGTTCATCGGGAGGCAACGGAATGCGTGTTGTTCATCGGGAGCCAACCGGCTTGGACGGAACAGGCAATGGAAACGAGGCTTGGCGTACTGCAGAATGGAGGAAACAGCCTTGTGTTCGACCGGCCACGATGGAAACGGGATCCTGTCCATTGGGAGGGGTCTGGTGTACCACAAAACGGAGGAAACATACTTCCTACTGTCGAAATGGGGTCCTATTGATCAGGAGGGGTGTCGTGTAGCGCAAAACGGAGGAAATGGACTTGTTTTGGAGCGCTACGGTCGAAACGGGGGTCCTGTTCATCGGGAGGGGTGTGGAGTACCGCAAAACGGGACTCCACAGATATTGTTCATCTCCACCGTCGACCTCCTCCAGCCTCCACGGGCTCCTGTTCATCCATCGTTGACCTCCTCCAGCCTCCACCCGCGACTGTTCATCCACGGGTTCCTGTTCATCCAACCTCCACCGTGCGCTCCTCCACCGACTATTGTTCAACCAGCCCTCCCCACGGGGGTCCTGTTCAACCAACCCTCCACGGGCTACGGTTCATCCAGCCCTCCAGCGGCTACTGTTCAACCAGCCCTCCACCGGCTACTGTTCAACCAGCCCTCCATGGGGTCATGTTCATCCAGCGGCAACGACCTCTACTACCATAGTTCATGTTCATCCAACCCCCCTGTAGGATCGAAAGTATGTCTAGAGGGGGGATAGACTACTTGACCAAATAAAAACTTAACCTTTTCCCAATTTTAGTTCTTGGCAGATTTTAGCTATTGTAGGACAAGTCAAGCAATCATCACACAATTCAAGCAAGCATGCAAAGAGTATATTGGCAGCGGAAAGTAAAGCATGCAACTTGCAAGAATGTAAAGGGAAGGGTTTGGAGAATTCAAACGCAATTGGAGACACGGATGTTTTTCCCGTGGTTCGGATAGGTGGTGCTATCCTACATCCACGTTGATGGAGACTTCAACCCACGAAGGGTAACGGTTGCGCGAGTCCACGGAGGGCTCCACCCACAAAGGGTAATGGTTGCGCGAGTCCACGGAGGGCTCCACCCACGAAGGGTAACGGTTGCGCGAGTCCACGGAGGGCTCCACCCACGAAGGGTCCACGAAGAAGCAACCACCCACAAAGGGTCCACGAAGAAGCAACCACCCACAAAGGGTCCACGAAGAAGCAACCACCCACAAAGGGTCCACGAAGTGGCAACCTTGTCTATCCCACCATGGCCATCGCCCACGAAGGACTTGCCTCACTAGCGGTAGATCTTCACGAAGTAGGCGATCTCCTTGCCCTTACAAACTCCTTGGTTCAACTCCACAATCTTGTCGGAGGCTCCCAAGTGACACCTAGCCAATCTAGGAGACACCACTCTCCAAGAAGTAACAATGGTGTGTAGGTAATGAACTCCTTGCTCTTGTGCTTCAAATGATAGTCTCCCCAACACTCAACTCTCTCTCATAGGATTTGGATCTGGTGGAAAGAATATTTGAGTGGAAAGCAACTTGGGGAAGGCTAGAGATCAAGATTCATATGGTAGGAATGGAATATCTTGGTCTCAACACATGAGTAGGTGGTTCTCTCTCAGAACATATGAGTTGGAATTGTGTATGTGTTCTGATGGCTCTCTCCACGAATGAAGAGGAGGTGGAGGGGTATATATAGCCTCCACACAAAATCCAACCGTTACACACAGTTTTCCAATCTCGGTGGGACCGAATCAAAAAACTCGGTCGGACCGAAAAGGTAAACCTAGTGACCGTTAGAGATTTTCGGTGGGACTGACATGCAACTCGGTAGGACCAATATGGTTAGGGTTTGGGCATAACGTAATCTCGGTGAGACCGATTACACAAACTCGGTGAGACCGATTTTGGTAATAAGCTAACCGGAGAGTTGGTCAGGCAAACTCGGTGGGACCGATTTGCTCTTTCGGTGAGACCGAAAAGTTACAAAAAGGAAACACTGAATTTACATTGCAATCTCGGTGGGACCGATTCGCTCTTTCGGTGAGACCGAAAAGTTACGAAAGGGAAACATAGAGTTTGCAATCCCATCTCGGTGAGACCGAGATCCCTATCGGTAGAACCGAATTGCTAGGGTTTGGCAGTGGCTTATGACAAATGAAACTAAGTGGCGCCGGATAGAAAGAATTGGTAGGACCGAGTTTGGCTTAGGGTTTAGGTCATATGTGGATATGGGAAAGTAGTTGAGGGTTTTGGAGCATATCACTAAGCACATGAAGCAAGAGGCTCATTAAGCAACACCTCATCCCTCCTTGATAGTATTGGATTTTCCTAAAGACTCAATGTGATCTTGGATCACTAAAATATAAAATGAAGAGTCTTGAGCTTTTGAGCTTGAGCCAATCCTTTGTCCTTAGCATTTTGAGGGTTCCACTTTCACATCCATGCCATGCCAATCATTGAGCTTTCCTGAAACAATCATCTTGGAATAGCATTAGCTCAATGAGCTATATGTTGTTATGAATTACCAAAACCACCTAGGGATAGTTGCACTTTCAATCTCCCCCTTTTTGGTAATTGATGACAACATATAGATCAAAGCTTCGACAAATGATAATAAGCATGAAATATATCGTCGCTTTGAGAAGTATGTGACAAGTGAGAGCTCCCCCTAAATTTGTGCATATTTAAAATTTGCTTTGGATTGCAAATGCACAAAGAGTTAGAGTCATGGGTTACTCTTCCATGTCACATACATCTTGGTGGAGCGCTTAAAATGATAAGAATGAAATACATGCACTCATCACCAAGAATAGTGAATGATCACATAAGATAGATAAGATATATCAAGCATGCATAAGTGTAGCTTATGATCAAACACATGATCATCAATGTCTCACGAGCAATGACATAGTATCTCAAGCACTCAAAAGCAAACAAAGTTCGAAAAACCACCAAATAAAGCAAGAGAGAATAAAAGCAACACTCTCTCTCTCGAAGTCTATGATCTATACATTTTCTCCCCCTTTGGCAACAAGTTACCAAAAAGTTCCTAGAAAATGCATAGTGCTAAGTCGACACTCAGGCTTGATCTTACGGTGGTGGTGGAGTCCGGAGCACTCCAAGGATGAAGCCTTTGGTAGACGTGGTTGGAGTTGAGGCTGAAGTGGACGCTGGAGCTGGTGGAACTGAGGTTGTAGCTGGTGCAGACGTGGTGGCTCTAGGGTCAGCAACTGGCACTGCAGACGACCTCGGACCTCGTGGCACTCTGGCAAAGGCATCAGTTGTAGTCTTGCCTCTCCTCTCCTGCATGTCATCCTGGAGCTGCTCCACTGCAGTCTGAATCTCTGTCACTTTGACATCCAAGTCATAGAACTTTTGTTCCATGATCCTCTCTAAGCTTGCCTGGTTCTGAGTTAGGGTAGCTAGTCCTTGCTTAATCCGCAGGGTGGATGCAATCAAGTAACCAAGCTGCTCTTGTTTGGTTTTCAAGAAATACTCAGATGCCTCCTCTTGAGTTGGCATCTTGGCAGCTTTCTCCTTCCTTGCCTTCTCCTTCTTTGCTTGTGCTTGTGCAGATGATGGTTCATTCTCAGTCATGACCACTTGATTATCTTCAAAATCTGGACGGATGGGCAGGTGTTCCTTGTCCAGTAAGTATATGCCTGTGCCCATCTTAGAGTTGATGAGCTCCTGAATCTGTGGGGCATATCCACAGCTCCTCTTCTGGTCTGCTGCTGTCCTCTTAATTGTTTCAATCATAAGGCTCATGACTTTGAATTTCTGTGGCACGTCAAAGATATGAAGCAAGTTGATCGCGTGGCCCCTGATCATCTTGTGATCTCCGGACTTGGGCAATAGGGTGTGCCTAAGAATCCAGTTGATGGTTGGCAGCCCTGACAGAAGATAGTGTACTGAGCCAAACTTGAACGTATCAAGTGCTTCATTTGGAATCTCCTTGTACATGTTTGACATTGAGTTGTGGTCCATCTTCTTCTTGGCATAAATGTCCAAGTCATCGTCATGCTCTTCTGGGGCATTAATCAGCTGAGCCCATTCAGCAACTGTAGACTGGTACCTCGTACCCTCTGACATCCATACAATCCTGCCATCTGGATAGAAATGGGCTGTGGAGTAGAACTGCATGATGAGTTCCTCGTTCCACTTTGTGAGCTTCTGCCCAACAAAGTCCTCTACTCCACATGCCTTGAAGCTGTCCTGCACTCCAGGGTAGTACTCTTCGTTGTCCTTGATGTATTGCCAATCAACCCATCTCATATCATAGACAATTGGCTTCTTGTCTAGCAGCACTGTCTCATAAAAGTCTTGCTGCTCCTTGGTGTGAAACCTGTAGTCAACTGCAGTCCTTCTCCTTGAAGCATACGGGTCTGCTTCTCTCCACTTCCGGAGCCCTGAATCTCTCCTGAGTTTCATATCCTTAGCCACATGATGAGCATCGTTGTGGTCTGGGATCTTGGGCTTGAGCTTTCTAAGAACATTCTCTTCTTCTTCTTCTGCAGCTTTAGGCACTGGGGCCTTGTTCTTCTCAGTAGCTGGGATGCTTCTTGTGTTCCTCTTTGGCTTTGGCTTTGTAGCTGGCTTGGCCTTGGAAGCAGCTGCCCCTGTTCTTATGGCATCACCCATCAGCTTGGGTGCCTAAGGTGCTGGTGCAGCTACCTCTTCTTCTTCCTCCTCATCTTCCATGATGGAAGCCTTGCCAAGCACTCTGGCTACAGTTTTCTTCACCCTTTCTTTCCTCTTCTTGCCTTCAGTAGCAACTGGCTCAATGGGAGTGGGCTTCTCAGTTGAAGCTCTGGCCTTTGACATAGGCTGCCTGCCTGCTGGCCTTTTGATCTTCATCCCTGGTTTTATGCCCTGTGCTGGCTCAACTCTCATGGAAGTTGCTTCCTCTTCTGCCACATAATCCTCATCTTCTGAGTCTGAGGTTCTCTTCTTTCTCTGTCTTGTGGCAGCTTTAGGCAGATTGCTAGGGGTGCTCCTGCTGCCATCATCTGAGGAACTTGAGGAACTAGTGCCCTCACTCATCTGCACTTGCTGCTCTGACAAGTTCTGGCTATCACTTTGGTCTAACATGATGCAAACTCTGACTGCTGACCCTGTGAATAGGTTATAAATGAGATGGAGTGGATAAGCATCACAAAATGCAGAGATTTTTGCAAAAGAATAATTCAAAAACTTAGTTTTAGTTTCCCACTGAAAGCATCTCAGATCTACCGATTTCTAAACTCGGTGATACCGAAGCAGTTTTGGCACCTAAACTAGTGAACTCGGTCAGACCGAGTCACAGTTCGGTGGCACCAAGACTGCTAGGGTTTCACAGAGTTCCAAAATCGGTCACACCGATAAGTAATTCTTGGTCAGACCGAGTCTCACTTGTGCAATGGCATAAGCCAAATCGGTGGGACCGAGTTTTTCAACTCGGTGGGTCTGAGATGGTTTCGGCGGAAACCTAACCCTAAAATTTTCGAATCAAAAGTAATCTACGAACGCATTGACTGGACAGGAGTGTTTCAATCGTGGCAAGAATCATGATGATCACAATGTGCTAAGAATCAGATTGGGGAATAGCACAAAGATCGAGTCCATACCCTAGTTCGGTGGAGACTCGCTACGGCGGCAACGGCGGGGTAGAATTCCATTGACGGCGATGGAGACCAGCGACTGGAGGCGGCTGGCGGCGAGGAGACGATCCGGAGACCAAGTTGGCAGAGCAGGCTATCGCGCGGGCGAAGGGGTTCGGAGAAATTTCCAAATTTTTTGCCCGTGACTATATATAGCTTGACCCTGTCGGTGTGACCGAGTGGAACGACTCGGTGGCACCGAGATGCAAAACTGTACACAGTTATTGCAACTCGGTGTGACCGAATGGTTCAAATCGGTTGCACCGAGATCGAAAACATAGATCAACTTAATGATCTCGGTAGGACCGAAAGTAGGGTATCGGTCAGACCGAGAATCATAAAGAGGTTTTGGAAGTTTAAGTCTATGACGAATCGGGGACTCCGAGCGCTCCTCACACAGAGTGGTTCGAATCTGACTTGATCAAATTTTGTGATGTAGCATGAATATAGTTTGATATGAGAAAAGCATAGATAGCTAGAGGAGGTTCTTAGGCATTCTTGTCCATCCTCTTGGCAAAAGGAAATAAAACCGAACAATCAAAACAACAAGTGGATGTCCTCGAATGAGTAAAATATGCAACCGGCATGCTCACACAATAAGATGGCAAATGAAATATGTGACAAGGCATGCACAACCAATTCTAGCATCTACCAAGCAATTTGCGATGAGAAGGTCATCTATATATGAGTATATTGACTTAGGAGTCAAGTGAGAACACTTGATCATAGGTCATACTCATCGTTTAAGCTCAAGTGGGGTTACCACTTTTACATAAAGCATTGTTGTGTTCGCATCTTTAGAGTTGCTTTAGCTCAAGTCTTAGAGTAAAGCTCCCCCTAGATGTGATATCCCCCCTTAGAGGGATGAACTAACCTCGGGTTTTGTCGATGATGACTTCATGTAGATGTTGAAGATGTGGATGCTCAATGTTGATGTAGGTCACTTGGAGCTATCCATTTGAGTGAATTGCACTTTCAATACCTACATGGGTTAGTCCCACAAGGAACAAACAAGGATATCCATATACATAGAGTGATGCACACACAAGATGATCTCCATGAAAACTTTTAGGTTACCTTGTCCCTTGTCTTACCAACAAGAGGGTTTGTGACTCCTTGAACTAGTGCAAGATGTGGAAGTTGATTGCACTTGTTCTTGCCAAAAATATAAGAGCGAAGTATGTTGGCGGAGTCACCCTCAAGAACTCTCTAGTTCTTCTTCGTTTGGATCCACACCATCTTGATGGGAATCCTTGGAGTTGTAGTCGTACTTGATGAAGTGGAACTTGAAGTAGTCTTGGGTATCCACTTGACTAAGGTCTTAGGAGCTTCTTCAAATGCATCAATTTCCTCTTGAAGCTTGTCCTTGCCTTTTTGCTTGTAGTCTTGTGGTGGAAGATCATCTTGAGCTTGTGTCCCCTTGAAAGAAGTATCATACTTTTCTTGTTGAGGAACAAACTTTGTCTTGGGGTATTGATCTTCTTCCCACTCAACTCCATTGGCATTGAACTTTCGTTCAAAACAAACACCTTGATTCTTCCGGTGCATTCCTTGCTTGCACACAATTTCCTCGAATTGCTTACTCCCGGCAAGGCTTTTGTACACTCCTTTCTCTATAATTCCCTTCAATAAGCTATTTTCTTGCTCAAGTGTAACTTGGCTAAGAGAATCATTAGTGGAATCAAGAGAACTACTAGAAGCAACAATATTGGATTTAGCATGATCATTGTTACTGCTAGAGGAAGAATCTTTCTTGTTCTTGTTACTAGACTTGACTTGAGGCATGTAAGTGGATAAGAGTAAACGCTTGGCAATGTAAGGAGAACTTTTCTTGCGGAGATCATCATTGATTGCTTTTAAGAACTCATGCTCTTGCTCAAGATTGATCTTTTCAAAGCGTAATTTCTCATGAGCTCTTAAAAGTTCTCGATGATCTTCGAAGATAGTTTCATGAGCTAACTTAAGAGTGTTTAGTTCTTTAGTTAGAGCCTCAATCTTCTCCTTATCATTTTCATTCGTTTTATCTTGATTAGCATGATTAATTGACGTTTCATCATAGTATTCATCACTAGAGTTGTCAACAAGCAAATCATCACCTAACAAGTCATCTTCATCACTATTGAAATCAACATACTCGGGGTGTGTTACCTTAGGACCTTTGGTCATGAAGCATCTTCCAATTCCTTCATTTGGTGAGTCAATGATGTCATAGGAGTTGGTTGACACAAGTGCTAGACCGGCAACACCTTCATCTTGAGTATCTTCGGAGTCGGAGTGATAACTTCTCTCGGAGTGGCTGTCGGAGTCAGAGCCGGATACCCATTCACCAACATGAGCTTGATGTCTTTGTTTTGTGTAGCTCCTTGATGATTTTTCCTTCCTTTCCGAATCCTTGCTTCTCCGTGAGTATCTCCGTTCATAACGATCATCTCTACTCCTTCTCTCTCTTGGTGGTGATTATTTGCTTCTTCTTTTTGGAGAATCTTCTCTTCTCTTGTAGGGAGCCGTACACTCATTGGAATAGTGTCCGGGTCTTCCACAACTGTAGCAGTTTTGCTCTCGACTAGAAGATCTTTTGTCATTGTAGGACCTTGACTTGAAGCTTCTATCTTTGCTTCTACTCTTGTAGAACTTGTTGAAGTTCTTCACCATTAAGCTCAATTCTTCATTGAAGTTTTGTTTCTCACTTGATGATGTAGGGGCTTCACATGAGGCTTTGTAGGCACCACTTGATTTGTTGTGAAGTTCCTCTTTATCCTTAAGTGACACCTCATGAGCAACAATTCTTCCAATCACCTCCGTTGGCTTGAGATCTTTGTAATTGGGCATAATTTGGATCAATGTGCACACGGTATCATATTTTCCATCCAAGGCTCTTAGAATCTTCTTGATGATGAATCTATCGGTCATCTCTTCACTTCCTAAGCCGGCGATCTCATATGTGATGAGAGCAAGCCTAGAGTACATTTCAGCGACACCTTCACCATCCTTCATTTTGAACTTGTCAAGTTGACTTTGAAGCACATCCAACTTGGATTCCTTGACGGAGTCGGTACCTTCGTGCATATCAATCAAAGTGTCCCAAATTTCCTTTGCATTCTCAAGACGGATGATTTTGTTGAATTCTTTGGGGCACAATCCGTTGAAGAGAATATCACAAGCTTGAGCATTGTATTGCAACATCTTCAACTCATCCGCGGTAGCTTCATGGTTTGGTTCTTTCCCATCAAAGAAGTCACCTTGCAAACCAACACACACAATAGCCCAAACGGCGGGGTTATGTCCAAGAATATGCATTTTCATTTTATGCTTCCAACTAGCAAAATTAGTACCATCAAAGTAAGGCCCTCTACGGTGATAATTTCCCTCGCTAGACTCCATACTCTCCTAGGTTGTGAAACCAAGGCTATGACCACCAAAAGCTATGGAGATCAAAGCAAATGGAGACCAAAGCTCTAATACCACCTGTAGGATCGAAAGTATGTCTAGAGGGGGGGGTAGACTACTTGACCAAATAAAAACTTAACCTTTTCCCAATTTTAGTTCTTGGCGGATTTTAGCTATTGTAGGACAAGTCAAGCAATCATCACACAATTCAAGCAAGCATGCAAAGAGTATATTGGCAGCGGAAAGTAAAGCATGCAACTTGCAAGAATGTAAACGGAAGGGTTTGGAGAATTCAAACGCAATTGGAGACACGGATGTTTTTCCCGTGGTTCGGATAGGTGGTGCTATCCTACATCCACGTTGATGGAGACTTCAACCCACGAAGGGTAACGGTTGCGCGAGTCCACGGAGGGCTCCACCCACAAAGGGTAACGGTTGCGCGAGTCCACGGAGGGCTCCACCCACGAAGGGTAACGGTTGCGCGAGTCCAAGGAGGGCTCCACCCACGAAGGGTCCACGAAGAAGCAACCACCCACAAAGGGTCCACGAAGAAGCAACCACCCACAAAGGGTCCACGAAGTAGCAACCTTGTCTATCCCACCATGGCCATCGCCCACGAAGGACTTGCCTCACTAGCGGTAGATCTTCACGAAGTAGGCGATCTCCTTGCCCTTACAAACTCCTTGGTTCAACTCCACAATCTTGTCGGAGGCTCCCAAGTGACACCTAGCCAATCTAGGAGACACCACTCTCCAAGAAGTAACAAATGGTGTGTAGGTAATGAACTCCTTGCTCTTGTGCTTCAAATGATAGTCTCCCCAACACTCAACTCTCTCTCATAGGATTTGGATCTAGTGGAAAGAAGATTTGAGTGGAAAGCAACTTGGGGAAGGCTAGAGATCAAGATTCATATGGTAGGAATGGAATATCTTGGTCTCAACACATGAGTAGGTGGTTCTCTCTCAGAACATATGAGTTGGAATTGTGTATGTGTTCTGATGGCTCTCTCCACGAATGAAGAGGAGGTGGAGGGGTATATATAGCCTCCACACAAAATCCAACCGTTACACACAGTTTTCCAATCTCGGTGGGACCGAATCAAAAAACTCGGTCGGACCGAAAAGGTAAACCTAGTGACCGTTAGAGATTTTCGGTGGGACTGACATGCAATTCGGTAGGACCGATATGGTTAGGGTTTGGGCATAACGTAATCTCGGTGAGACCGATTACACAAACTCGGTGAGACCGATTTTGGTAATAAGCTAACCAGAGAGTTGGTCAGGCAAACTCGGTGGGACCGATTTGCTCTTTCGGTGAGACCGAAAAGTTACAAAAAGGAAACACTGAATTTACATTGCAATCTCGGTGGGACCGATTCGCTCTTTCGGTGAGACCGAAAAGTTACGAAAGGGAAATAGAGAGTTTGCAATCCCATCACGGTGAGACCGAGATCCCTATTGGTAGAACCGAATTGCTAGGGTTTGGCAGTGGCTTATGACAAATGAAACTCAGTGGCGCCGGATAGAAAGAATCGGTAGGACCGAGTTTGGCTTAGGGTTTAGGTCATATGTGGATATGGGAAAGTAGTTGAGGGTTTTGGAGCATATCACTAAGCACATGAAGCAAGAGGCTCATTAAGCAACACCTCATCCCTCCTTGATAGTATTGGCTTTTCCTAAAGACTCAATGTGATCTTGGATCACTAAAATATAAAATGAAGAGTCTTGAGCTTTTGAGCTTGAGCCAATCCTTTGTCCTTAGCATTTTGAGGGTTCCACTTTCACATCCATGCCATGCCAATCATTAAGCTTTCCTGAAATAATCATCTTGGAATAGCATTAGCTCAATGAGCTATATGTTGTTATGAATTACCAAAACCACCTAGGGATAGTTGCACTTTCACCCCCACCGGGAACTGTTCATCAAAACCCCCTCAACAACGCTCACTGTTCATCCAGGGAAGGAGGCAGCAGTGTTCTATCGGCTTCAGTTAGCAGCAATAGCGAAGGAATCACTGTTGGGGAATGTAGTAATTTCAAAATTTTCCTACGCACACGCAAGATCATGGTGATGCATAGCAATGAGAGGAGAGAGCATTGTCCATGTACCCTCATAGACCGTAAGCGGAAGCGTTATGACAACGCGGTTGATGTAGTCGGACGTCTTCACGATTGACCGATCCTGGTACCGAAAGTACGGCACCTCCGCGATCTGCACACGTTCGGCTCGGTGACGTCCCACGAAATCACGATCCAGCAAAGTGTCGAGGGAGAGCTTCGTTAGCACAACGGCGTGATGACGGTGATGATGATGCTACCGGAATAGGGCTTCGCCTAAGCACCGCTACGATATGACCGAGGTGGATTATGGTGGAGGGGGGCACCACACATGGCTAACAGATCAATGATCAACTTGTGTGTCTATGGGGTGCCCTCCTCCCTCGTATATAAAGGAGTGGAGGAGGAGGAGGGCCAGCCCTCCTATGGCGCACCCTATGGGGAGTCCTACACCATCGGGAGTAGGATCCCCCCCTTCCCTAGTTGGACTAGGAGTGGAAGGAAGGGGGAGACAGGGGGAAGGAAAGGGGGGCTGGCCCCCCACCCAATTCGGATTGGGCTTGAGGGGGGCGCACCCCCTCCTAGGCCTCCCTCTCTTCTCCCCACTATGGCCCAATAAGGCCCATATACCTCCCGGGGGGTTCCGGTAACCTCCTGGTGCTCCGGTATATGCCTGAACTCACCCGGAACCATTCCGACGTCTAAATATAGTCATCCAATATATCAATCTTTATGTCTCGACCATTTCGAGACTCCTCGTCATGTCTATGATCATATCTGGGACTCCGAACTACCTTCGATACATCAAAACACATAAACTCATAATATCGATCGTCACTGAACGTTAAGCGTGTGGACCCTACGGGTTCGAGAACTATGTAGACATGACCGAGACACGTCTCTGGTCAATAACCAATAGCGGAACCTAGATTCTCATATTGGTTCCTACATATTCTACGAAGATCTTTATCGGTCAAACCGCATAACAATATACGTTGTTCCCTTTGTCATCGGTATGTTACTTGCCCGAGATTCGATCGTCGGTATCTCAATACCTAGTTCAATCTCGTTACCGACAAGTCTCTTTACTCATTCCATAATTCTACATCCCATAACTAACTCATTAGCTACATTGCTTGCAAGGCTTATATTGATGTGCATTACCGAGAGGGCCCAGAGATACCTCTGCGACAACCAGAGTGACAAATCCTAATCTCGATATATGCCAACTCAACAAACATCATCGGAGACACCTGTAGAGCACCTTTATAATCACCCAGTTACGTTGTGACATTTGGTAGCACGCAAAGTGTTCCTCCAGTATTCGAGAGTTGCGTGATCTCATAGTCATAGGAACATGTATAAGTTATGGATAAAGCAATAGCAACAAACTAAAGATCATCGTGCTAAGCTAATGGATGGGTCAAGTCAATCACATCATTCTCTAATGATGTGATCCGGTTAATCAAATGACAACTCATGTATATGGTTAGGAAACATAACCATCATTGATTCAGTGAGCTAATCAAGTAGAGGCAAACTAGTGACACTCTGTTTGTCTATGTATTCACACATGTACTAAGTTTCCGGTTAATACAATTCTAGCATGAATAAAAAAATATCATGATATAAGGAAATATAAATAACAACTTTATTGTTGCCTCTAGGGCATATTTCCTTCAGTCTCCCACTTGCACTAGAGTCAATAATCTAGATTACATTGTAATGATTCTAACACCCATGGAGTCCTGGTGTTGATCATGTTTTGCTCGTGAGAGAGGCTTAGTCAATGGGTCTGCAACACTCAGATCCGTATGTATCTTGCAAATCTCTATGTCTCCCTCCTTGACTTGATTGCGGATGGAATTGAAGCGTCTCTTGATGTGCTTGGTTCTCTTGTGAAATCTGGATTCCTTTGCCAAGGCAATTGCACTAGTATTATCACAAAAGATTTTCATTGGACCCGAAACAGCTATGTATTCCGCTTCACACGTAGATCCCGCCACGACGCTCTGCTTGGAACTGCACCAACTGACAGCTCCACCATTCAATAAAAACACGTATCCAGTTTGTGACTTAGAGTCATCCAGATTAGTGTCAAAGCTTGCATCGACGTAACCATTTACGACGAGCTCTTTGTCACCTCCATATACGAGAAACATATCCTTAGTCCTTTTCAGGTATTTCAGGATATTCTTGACCGCTGTCCAGTGATCCACTCCTGGATTACTTTGGTACCTCCCTACTAAACTGATACCAAGGCACACATCAGGTCTGGTACACAGCATTGCATACATGATAGAGCCTATGGCTGAAGCATAGGGAACACCTTTCATTTTCTCTCTATCTTCTGCAGTGGTCGGGCATTGAGTCCAACTCAACTTCACACCTTGTAATATAGGCAAGAACCCTTTCTTTGCCTGATCCATTTTGAACTTCTTCAAAACTTTATCAAGGTATGTGTTTTGTGAAAGTCCAATTAAGAGTCTTGATCTATCTCTATAGATCTTGATGCCCAATATATAAGCAGATTCATCGAGGTCTTTCATTGAAAAATTCTTATTCAAGTATCCTTTTATGCTATTCAGAAATTTAGTATCATTTCCGATCAACAATATGTCATCTACATATAATATCGGAAATGCTATGGAGCTCCCACTCACTTTCTTGTAAATACAGGATTCTCCAAAAGTCTGTATAAAACCACATGCTTTGATCACACTATCAGAGCATATATTCCAACTCCAAGAGGCTTGCACCGGTCCATAAATGGATCGCTGGAGCTTGCACACTTTGTTAGCACCTTTTGGATCGACAAAACCTTCTGGTTGCATCATATACAACTCTTCTTTAAGATATCCATTAAGGAATGCAGTTTTGACATCCATTTGCTAAATTTCATAATCATAAAATGCGGCAATTGCTAACATGATTCGGACGGACTTGAGCATCACTACGGGTGAGAAGGTCTCATTGTAGTCAACTCCTTGAACTTGTCGAAAACCTTTTGCAACAACTCGAGCTTTGTAGATAGTAATATTACCTCAGCGTTAGTCTTCTTCTTGAAGGTCCATTTATTTTCTATAGCCTGCCGATCATCAGGCAAGTCAACCAAAGTCCATACTTTGTTCTCATACATGGATCCCATCTCAGATTTCATGGCCTCAAGCCATTTTGTGGAATCTGGGCTCATCATTGCTTCTCATAGTTCGTAGGTTCGTCATGGTCAAGTAACATGACTTCCAAAACAGGATTACTGTACCACTCTGGTGTGGATCTTACTCTGGTTGACCTACGAGGTTCAGTAGTAACTTGATCAGAAGTTTCATGATCATTATCATTAGCTTCCTCACTTACTGGTGTAGGAATCACTGGAACTGTTTTCAGTGATGAACTACTTTCCAATAAGGGAGAAGGTACAATTACCTCGTCAAGTTTGACTTTCTCCCACTCACTTCTTTAGAGAGAAACTCCTTCTCCAGAAAGGATCCATTCTTAGCAACAAATATCTTGCCTTTGGATCTGTGATAGAAGGTGTACCCAACAGTCTCCTTTGGGTATCCTATGAAGACACATTTCTCCGATTTGGGTTCGAGCTTATCAGGTTGAAGCTTTTTTGCATAAGCATCACAGCCCCAAACTTTAAGAAATGACAACTTGGGTTTCTTGCCAAACCACAGTTCATAAGGTGTCGTTTCAACGGATTTAGATGGTGCCCTATTTAACGTGAATGCAGCCGTCTCTAAAGCATAACCCCAAAACGATAGCGGTAAATTAGTGAGAGACATCATAGATCGCACCATATCTAATAAAGTCCGGTTACGACATTCGGACACACCATTACGTCATGGTGTTCCAGGTGGCGTGAGTTGCGGAACTATTCCACATTGTTTCAAATGAATTCCAAACTCATAACTCAAATATTCACCTCCACGATCAGATCGTAGAAACTTGATTTTCTTGTTACGATGATTTTCCACTTCACTCTGAAATTCTTTGAACTTTTCAAATGTTTCAGACTTATGTTTCATTAAGTAGATATACCCATATCTGCTCAAATCATCTGTGAAGGTGGGAAAATAACGATATCCGCCGCGAGCTTCAATGTTCATTGGACCACATACATCAGTATGTATGATTTCCAATAACTCTGTTGCTCGCTCCATTATTCCGGAGAACAGAGTTTTAGTCATCTTACCCATGAGGCATGGTTCGCAAGTACCAAGTGATTCATAATCAAGTGATTCCAGAAGTCCATCGGAATGGAGTTTCTTCATGCGCTTTACACCAATATGACCTAAATGGCAGTGCCACAAATAAATTGCACTATCATTATCAACTCTGCATCTTTTGGCTTCAATACTATGAACATGTGTATCACTACTATCAAGATTTAGTAAAAATAGACCGCTCATCAAGGGTGCATGACCATAAAAGATATTACTCATATAAAAAGAACAACCATTATTCTCTGATTTAAATGAATAATCGTCTCACATCAAACAAGATCCAGATATAATGTTCATGCTCAACGTTGGCACCAAATAACAATTATTTAGGTCTAAAACTAATCCCGAAGGTAGATGTAGAGGTAGCGTGCCGACAACGATCACATCGACTTTGGACCCATTTCCCACGCGCATCGTTACCTCGTTCACAGCCAATCTTCGCTTAATCCATAGCCCCTGTTTCGAGTTGCAAATGTTAGCAACTGAACCAGTATCAAATACCCAGGAACTACTGCGAGCATTAGTAAGGTACACATCAATAACATGTATATCAAATATACCTTTCACTTTGCCATCCTTCTTCTCCGCCAAATACTTGGGGCAGTTCTGCTTCTAGTGACTAGTTCCTTTGCAGTAGAAGCACTCAGTCTCAAGCTTAGGTCCAGACTTGGGTTTCTTCACTTGAGCAGCAACTGGCTTGCTGTTCTTCTTGAAGTTCCCCTTCTTCCTTTTACCCTTTTTCTTGAAACTGGTGGTCTTGTTGACCATCAACACTTGATGCTCCTTCTTGATTTCTACCTCCGCAGTCTTTAGCATTGCGAAGAGCTCAAGAATCGTCTTATCCATCCCTAGCATATTATAGTTCATCATGAAGCTCTTGTGGCTTGGTGGCAGTGATTGATGAACTCTGTCAATGACATTGTCATCAGGAAGATTAACTCCTAGTTGAGTCAAGTGGTTGTGGTACCCAGACATTCTGAGTATATGTTCACTGACAGAACTATTCTCCTCCATCTTGCAGCTGTAGAACTTATTGGAGACTTCATATCTCTCAATCCGGGCATTTGCTTGAAATATTAACTTCAACTCCTGGAACATCTCATATGATCCATGACATTCAAAACATCGTTGAAGTCCCGGTTCTAAGCCGTAAAGCATGGCACACTGAACTATCGAGTAGTCATCAGCTTTGCTCTGCCAGGTGTTCACAACATCTAGCGTTGCTCCTGCAGTGGGTTTGTCACTTAGCAGTGCTTCCAGGACGCAATTCTTCTGTACGGCAATAAGGATAATCCTCAAGTTACGGACCCAGTCCGTGTAGTTGCTACCATCATCTTTCAACTTAGATTTCTCTAGGGACGCATTAAAATTCAATGGAACAACAGCACGGGCCATCTATCTACAACAACATAGACATGCAAAATACTATCTGGTACTAAGTTCATGATAAATTAAAGTTCAATTATCAAATTACTTAAGAACTCCCACTTAGATAGACATCTCTCTAATCATCTAAGTGATCACGTGATCCATATCAACTAAACCATGTCCGATCATCACGTGAGATGGAGTAGTTTTCAATGGTGAACATCACTATGTTGATCATATCTACTATATGATTCATGCTCGACCTTTCGGTCTCGGTGTTCCGAGGCCATATCTGCATATGCTAGGCTCGTCAAGTTTAACCCAAGTATTTCGTGTGTGCAAAACTAGCTTGCACCCGTTGTATGTGAACATAGAGCTTATCACACCCGATCATCACGTGGTGTCTCGGCACGACGAACTGTAGCAACGGTGCATACTCAGGGAGAAGACTTATACCTTGAAATTTAGTGAGATATCATCTTATAATGCTACCATCAAACTAAGCAAAATGAGATGCATAAAGGATAAACATCACATGCAATCAATATAAGTGATATGATATGGCCATCATCATCTTGTGCCTTTGATCTCCATCTCCGAAGCACCGTCATGATCACCATCTTCACCGGCTTGACACCTTGATCTCCATCGAAGCATCGTTGTCGTCTCGCCAACTATTACTTCTACGACTATCGCTACTGCTTAGTGATAAAGTAAAGCAATTACATGGCGATTGCATTTCAGACAATAAAGCGACAACCATATGGCTCCTGCCAGTTGCCGATAACTGTGTTACAAAACATGATCATCTCATACAATAAAATTTAGCATCATGTCTTGACCATATCACATCACAACATGCCCTGCAAAAACAAGTTAGACGTCCTCCACTTTGTTGTTGCAAGTTTTACGCGGCTGCTACGGGCTGAGCAAGAACCGTTCTTACCTAGGCATCAAAAACCACAACGCGGTATAGTGATTGCTTTTTGATCTTAAGAAAGAACCATGTTCATTGAATCCGATTCAACTAAAGCTGGAGAAACAGACACCCACTCTCCCCTCTCGTTGCTATGCATCACCATGATCTCGCGTAAGCGTACGTGTAATGTAGGTCTGGGCTGCTTCATCCGACAATGCCTCTGAATCAAGAATCAACTAGTGACCGCAAGCAATATGTATATACCCACGCAAGATCATGGTGATGCATAGCAACGAGAGGGGAGAGTGTTGCCCACGTACCCTCATAGACCGTAAGCGGAAGCGTTATGACAACGCGGTTGATGAAGTCGTGCATCTTCATGATTGAACGATCCTAGTACCGAAAGTACGGCACCCCCGTGATCTGCACACGTTCGGCTCGGTGACGTCCCACGAACTCACGATCCAGCAAAGTGTCGAGGGATAGCTTCGTCAGCATGACAGCGTGATGACGGTGATGATGATGCTACCAGAACAGGGCTTCGCCTAAGCACCGCTACGATATGATCGAGGTGGATTATGGTGGAGGGGGGCACCGCACACGGCTAAGAGATCAATGATCAACTTGTGTGTCTATGGGGTTCCCCCTCCCCCGTATATAAAGGAGTGGAGGGGGGGAGGGCCGGCCCTCCTATGGCGCGCCCTATGGGGAGTCCTACTACACCGGGAGTAGGATTCCCCCCTTCCCTAGTTGGACTAGGAGTGGAAGGAAGGGGAGAGAGGGGGAAGGAAATGGGGGCCGGGCCCCCACCCAATTCGGATTGGGCTTGAGGGGGGTGCGCCACCTCCTAGGCCTCCCTCTCTTCTCTCCCACTATGGCCCAATAAGGCCCATATACCTCTCGGGGGGTTCCGGTAACCTCCTGGTGCTCCGGTATATGCCCGAACTCACCTGGAACCATTCCGACATCCAAATATAGGCATCCAATATATTGATCTTTATGTCTCGACCATTTTGAGACTCCTCGTCATGTACATGATCATATCCGGGACTCTGAACTACCTTCGGTACATCAAAACACATAAACTCATAATACCGAACGTTAAGCGTGCGGACCCTACGGGTTTGAGAACTATGTAGACATGACCGAGACATGTCTCTGGTCAATAACCAATAGCGGAACCTGGATGCTCGTATTGGTTCCTACATATTCTACGAAGATCTTTATCGGTCAAACTGCATAACAATATACGTTGTTCCCTTTGTCATCGGTATGTTACTTGCCCGAGATTCGATCGTGGGTATCTCAATACCTAGTTCAATCTCATTACCGGCAAGTCTCTTTACTCGTTCCGTACTGCTACATCACGTAACTAACTCATTGGCTACATTGCTTGCAAGGCTTATATTGATGTGCATTACCGAGAGGGCCTAGAGATACCTCTCCGACAATCGGAGTGACAAATCCTAATCTCGATCTATGCCAACTCAACAAGTACCATCGGAGACACCTGTAGAGCACCTTTATAATCACCCAGTTACATTGTGATGTTTGGTAGCACACAAAGTGTTCCTCCGGTAATCGGGAGTTACATAATCTCATAGTCATAGGAACATGTATAAGTCATAAAGAAAGAAATAGCAGTAAACTAAAACGATCAAGTGCTAAGCTAACGGAATGGGTCAAGTCAATCACATCATTCTCCTAATGATGTGATCCCGTTTATCAAATGACAACTCATGTCTATGGTTAGGAAACATAACCATCTTTGATCAACGAGCTAGTCAAGTAGAGGCATACTAGTGACACTCTGTTTGTCTATGTATTCACACATGTATTATATTTCCGGTTAATACAATTCTAGCATGAATAATAAACATTTATCATTATATAAGGAAATAAAAAATAACTTTATTGTTGCCTCTAGGGCATATTTCCTTCACTAGGTTGGTGGCGTGGTGTGTCCCTTAGTCCGGACGAGATCGCGATGGAGTCCTTTGAGAGGTCCCACATCGGCTAGGTCGGTCAGTAGGTTGATGTCGACCCAGCCCGACTCGTCTGCGATGAACGTGAAGGGGCCAGAGGTTAAGCTCTCCCTCGGTGATAGGCCGCTAGAAGCAGAGAAAGATCCGATCCATTATCGGTCCCAGCTGGCGCCGCCTGTGGCTGGCGCACCAACTGACGGAGCAAATTCATGTCTGATCCCTCGGTAGGGGTCCAAGCGTAGCTGGAAGTCATGGATTGGAGGTCACACGAGGGGTTTATCCAGGTTCGGGCCTCCGGAGAGTAATACCCTACGTCCTGCTGGTTTTGGTTATTCATAATGGAGGGACACCTCGTGCGAGGGGTTACAATGGTGTATGATGTTGCTACCGAGAGTTCTCCTATCTGAGGGTAGATATCCCAAGTAGAACCCAAGACCTCCCTTTATATAGACAGGAGAGGTCTAGGGTTTACATGCCGGATGCGATCTAGGCGTCGTCGTTCGATAGTATAGGGCGTCAAGAAGGTCCTCTGGCCTCCTAGGGTTAGCACCATGTCGTGGGCTTGTTTGTCCCCCTTGTAGTTGATTGGGCCGAGCTCCTTGGGGTGGGCATAAAAACCGATGAACCGAAGACCGAACCGATACCGAAACCGAGAAAACCAAATTTTTGGTTTTTAGTGTTGTTGCGGGAAAATTTGGTTTTTCACTCTGTACACCGAACTTACTTCGGTCGGTACGGTTTTTAGTTTGGTTAGCCGAAAAGGAAACTAAACATACCTCACGACATGTGAATCTACGGTAAAAGAGTTTCTCCAGCCCTACTTATTCTCCGGTGCTACGCGGCAGCACACACGCGCTGCCGGTTTCCATGGCCCAAGTCGACCAACCTGCATGCAAGGCCCAAGCTGTTATGGGCTTTCTTTTTCTCCTGTGAGGCTACTGTACGTGTGCGCTTTCGGTTTAGTCCCACATCGATTGGAGACACAGAAGGGGTTGCAGTCCTAGCCTATATATAAGAGCGCTGGTGGATGGGAGTTACTACATTTGCATTCAGCTAATACGGTGTAAAACCGAATACCAAACCAAAATCTCGGTTAACCGAATTTTCGTTTACCTATTTTGTAAAGTGTTTTTCGGTTTTCAACTTTGCTAACCGAAATTAAAACCATTCAGCTGTGCATCAAGGGCGAACGCCCGCGCTGGCCACGTCATCACAAATACGACAAAAAAAAAAAACAGCTGGTGGATGGCGAAGGGCTACGCAGGCGCCTCTCTCTCGTTTCCTCCCACTCCGCCTCCGCCGCCACATGCTGGCACTCTCGCTGGCTCGCCGCCTGCCGTGCCGTCCCTCTCCTACAGGCCCGCCGCCTCCTCCTCCTCCTCCCGCGCCCATGGCGCTGCCCGGCCAGCGTGGTCACCGCCGGCGCTCGCCGTCATGCCGTGCGCTTGCTAGGGTTCCGCCGGCGCCGCCAAAGCCACCTCCACCATACCTTCTCCTCCAGTCTATCCCCAAGGCCGCCCCAGGCTAGAAGGCGGATACCGCCGTTGCGAGCATGACCCCCTCCTCGCTGGCGGGCTCAGCAACGACTTCGTCTCCATCTGGAACCCATCACCGGCGCGGCTGCCGCGACCATAATCACATCCGAGAGGAGCAGCCCATAGCGGGTCTTCCTCGTCTCCATCTCCAAGCCACGCGAGCGCCGGAAGTGGCACAGAGCTGGTGGAGAAGGTATCGGTGGTTGGATTTGCCGCACGGGTGTCGGCGGCGGGATGCGGCCTTGCCATACTCTTAGGCATCGGTGAAATCCGGTAGGAGCACTTTTTTACTCTACTTTTGTGGCAATTTCTTACTTCCCCTTGTCGCTGGGTCTCGCTGGGTCTCTCTACGTCTCTGATAAGAGATGATTGACACTTTGTTTTATCATAACAGTTCTGCAATCTAGGAACGAGGCCAACTTCAGGAGATGATTGAAGCTGCACTAAATTTAGCTACAATGTAACATCAAACAATTGGTGGCCAACCTCCTACAGGAAGGAAATTACAGTTTGGATGAGGATCTGTAGTCCATAGGATGGTCAGGTCCTGATGGATTCAGAAGGTACACAAATCTTTATATCTATTTTGCATCTAGGATTGATGAAGTAAATGATTTTACATATGCTCATTTATTTGTGTAAGCTAATGGTGCCTGCTGACGATAACTAATATCAAGTCTTTGATTCTCTTGTAGACCAGGTCATACCATCATGACTATATTCGATTTGGTTCCTTAGGTACATCAAATGTGTCTATCCAAGAAGAGCACAATTTTAGAGGAGTGTTTCTTTATGGTTCTGATTCCCCACCCCCATGTTAATATCTCTGTATGATTACCACATTACAAGTCTTCTTTTATATCCGAAAGGGGGACTAGCAATCTTCATCAAGCTTATTGGATTGGTTGTTCATGCCTACATCAATGTACTGTTCAACATCAAGCTTATTGGATCAGCTGCTTATGCCTAAATCAACCAAACAAGTACGGAGTTATCTTATGTTATTTCAAGGTAAAACCAAAGAGATTGTTAAATTTTTTTCCTCCTGCATTAAAAGAACACACAGAAAACTGAATTTCCCTAAAAAAAGGTATATTGATTATCTGGGCTTCTCCTGAAGGATATTTACCTACTATTCTACCAATCCTTTGAAGTTATTTCTTTTACTCAGTGGTTTTGCGAGATATCAAATTATTTTTAATTCCAGTAGTTCTTACTTAGTATATGTCAGCAGATTCATCCTTCATAAAACGTTATTCCCATATGGTTAAGGAGCAGGAAAATGCTCAGCCAGGCTGCCTAAGAGCCTGCAGAAATGGCTTACAAATAACTTTTTTTATCTTGTCATATTAGATTTTTAGTGTAGTGGTCCTAGATTGCAACCTGAGTTCATCCTATTCCTACTTGTTGTCATTTTCCAACAGTAAGAAGTGGCTTCTCTTGAGAAATGAGTAGCATGTGCACTTTGGGTGGCTGGATTATATTGTTGCAGATATAGTACAGTTGATGTTGGATGCATTTTCCAATCCCATTTCCTTAAATACTTTATACTAGCTTCTATTTTTGCTATATTGCTTTACGGAACAATTGATTACCTGTGATTAGACTCTGATTTATGGTATTTGCCTGTGGTTAGGCTAGGCAGATTACACACACACATATAAAGTAAAAATGGAAGGTCAAAAGAGTAAATTAGTTGCTGCCCATAGTACTCTGCTTTGAACCCAGACATTACTATAGAACTATCGGCTAATTAAACACAGGAAGACATGACATAATATTTGACAACACTGTTGTGATTGTATATTGTTAGTTATTCATGCAAGGAAGATTTTTAAATATAGCTTATTATTTGTACTTCTATGCAATTAAAAAAATGTTTTTGGCATTGTTAAGCATTAGATGTATTAAAAGGATGTAGGTTCATCTCTCTTAGTCTTAATTCATACGTGAACAATTTTCCCCAAGCGAATACTCAAGTGATTTCCTTCAAGCCCGGCAACGACGTTATCAAGTTTTCTCTATAATTGATTGCAGTACATGCAAAATATGATCAAAGTGATTGAAGATATATCAATTTTCTATGTTAGTTGTCTATGCAAGATATGAGTAAATTTTTAGGACATCATAAATTGTGCTGCCGTGAATTTATGTAAATTCAGTTTGTATATCTTAGGTTCTAGCAATAGCTTTCCGATTGTATGAATTTTGTATAAATTCGCCAAAGAGATAGGCAATGGCTATGCGGGTGCATGGCTCCGATGACCTGATGATGATGTCAATAACAAATTATTGGAGAAAAATAACTAATGCTAGAAGTGCAGTCTTCACTATGCTACATATATATTATATTCCTTCTGAAATGAGAACTCTGAAAATAAATATATATCAAGATCATAGTAACTAAGCGACACGAAGAAGTCAGTGGCAATTGTCAGTGTATCGCACAATACCTTATTTACTTATTGGAGCAGGTAAATCCTTCTATTTTTTGGAGAAGCAAAGCTAACTACTTTGAAGCAGGTAAATCCTTCGGTTTATGTTGTACTTATACAGATACGTTGGAATTTCAGGCTAGATATATACTTTTTCCTGGTTGTTTTTATTGAAGTTCGAGTGCTTCACAACTTACAATATGTTTTCTGGTTCCCTATTCGAAGAGCTTCTATTGTGCATGTGGGGAAGAAGCCATATCACGTCTCATAGGAATTTTCTCGATCACGGCAATTATTAGTGGAGTATAGTATGATTTCAAAGAGATGATCACGGCAATAATGGCACACAGGGGAATCGAGGGACGACACCAAATCGTCTCCTCTCCCTTGTGGTTTAAATACCGGAGGAATGGGAGGAGGTGTCTTGCTCTCCCTGTTCGTTCCCGCTGCTGCCGGCGGCCAGAGCTTCCTGATCAGGTGATGCTGCATTCTCTTACATTTTCTTTAGACCCTATCACGTTGATCGACTTTGTGCTTTCTCGTGCTTCTATTGATTTTTTTTGGCTTGCTCCCTCAACACCCATTACATGTTCGACAGAAAGCTTGTGATGCCCACAGAGGGTGGCAAGGACTGCCTCGGTGACCTCACTGACAACCTCCTCCGGCATCTGTTGTCCCTTCTTCAGCCCGAAGATGCCCTGAAGACTTGTGTGCTAGACACCAGGTGGCGCGAACTATGCAGGCGCACCACTAGCCTGCACTCCGTCAGTCTCAAGCGTTGGATGTAGAAGTTCTCCGCCAACCTGGCGTGTGCATGTCTCTGCTGGTCGGTCTCAAGCATTGGTTGTAGAAGTTCTCTGCCAACCCAGCTGTACATGCCGCAGATTACTTCAATCGGAAGGCGTCATGATGGTATTGCTAGAGATGTATAATCTGTAGATCATGTTGAGTTCTCCTTTACTTGATCATTCTTTATTTGCTATCCTTTCATCCTCAATATTTCAGAGATAACGCCCTATTATGGTAACTACTAGAGTGTGTCCTTCTTACACCCCAGTTTAATAGGGTGTTCGCTCTTATGGTGACACCTAACACCCTATTAAACTGTCCAAAAGTCTTATATTTAGGAATGGAGGTAGTAGATATAAAGATTAATCTTCTCCCCGCTGTTTCATGACAGATATGTTGCCATATGTGTTAAATCCATGAATAAACTAGAGTGTGCCCTTCTTTATTAATTCTTTTTGGAAGAGTCGGGCTATAATAAACAAAATATATTCAGAGCCTTGAAAAGCTCTAATAATCAGTCAATGGTGATTATTGGCTTATCCTGAAGGTGCACTCATTAAAATTGGATACTAACATGTCTATTTGTTAGGATTTAGAAAGTTGGCTAATCTTTTCTTTTGTCAGCTTTATAGCAAGGCAGATCTTACATATACAGAATGATCTTTAGAATAGCGTATGCTTTTTTGTTTATCCAAAATGGCTGATGCAATTCTATATTTAATGTCTGAACTTAAAGCTGGATACTACTATCTGGAAGTGTACTGAGTTTGTTGTATAGAATGTATTTAACCTCCTTACTAATCAGTGTTTAGATCTCCATTGATGGCCTGAGCTGAGCCGTTGGATTCTGATGAAGTGCAAACTATGAACAACGTAAGTTATATTAAGACACTTATTTCATAGTTTGCACTTGACGTATGGATGCACACATTATTTTATATCGTCCTTTTAGCTTTACTGGTCAAATTGTGGGAGGTTTGTGATTAGTTGCGACATTCAGTTTTAGAAAGAGAACTGAGTGACGAAAGCCATTCTTTTGCAAATTAAAACTGAATGTGCAGGTCTCCTTATTGTATTGAAGCAACAACAAAGTTTAAGTTCTGATTTCGTAGGTAAAAAATTAATTGCAGATTGAAAATTTCCTCCCAAATACACATCTGGTGGTTGATGAAACTCATCATCACAATACTGTGATTTTAGAGTAGTATGAATTTGAAAAAAAATACAATGCCAAACTTGGCCTAAGCGATGCCATATGAAATTGCTTCCATAGTTTATAGTAAAGGCATTATTTTTCAGGTGGTATATACAACTATACTCAACTTAATTTCTTCTAAAAAACATATTTTAAAGCTACCTGAGCTCGCCACTATCCTTACTTATACAAGCTAATCAACTTAATTCCGTCTGTCTTTATCCTTGTCATTTACTTAGATAGATGTTTCTGTCCTGAATTATGTGGAAGGACACGATGACTGCACCTGCATCAGAATGTGTTTCTAGGGAGGGTTTCTTTTATGTTCATTAGAATATGTATGCTTACTGATCCTAAATCATTCGTTCTGGTTTACTATAGGAGATTTTGTACCTATTTACTTAGATAGATGTTTCTAGGGAGTATTGTGCACCAATCTGGTTGATGTTTACATAATCCATGCAGATTTACCAATTAGAAGAGCCATGTATTTATTGTAGCTTTCTCTCTACATCAAGTACACATAAATATAATGCCGAAGAATGTAGTTGCTTTTATTGTTCTGCAGATCTTCCCCGCGAGGCGCTACCGATCAGATGGGCGCTGTCGTGAAGGCCGTGAAGGCGTGGCCGGCGGCATGGGTTAGCCTGTGGGTGGTACCACCGTGCTGCTCTGGACGTGCATTGTGGTGTTGCTCGTGGCGGCTTTCGGATGGAGACAGAGTGGTATGTGCTTTTCTAAACATATATATTCCCGAAGAACCTTTTTTGTAGTCCTAATGAATTGAGCGATTTGTTCTCTCGTGTCTCTTCTCCTTCATTTCTACCCTGATGCAGCAGAACATATAGAATTTGGGAGCTACTCGGGTTTGGATCAGCAAGCCATGTCCGTTTGGTTTGTCGAAGGATGGCCTTTTATCCTTTTTCTATAATGCCATGAACGTCTCTGAATTTTTACACTGCTTCCAGCCGATGCTTAATATTTTTTCCAACATATTTGTGACTGGAGCCCACACATACATAGTCATGGATCTGATTTTGTGTTTTGGATCTTGCTATTTCACTGATTTGGAACATGTATATGCAGTTCTAGGCTTCTAGCTAGATGGATTAATAGATATGTTGGACCTATGCATTTTATATTACCAGCATGGATCTATGTTTATTATTTGATGCTCCTCCTTATCCCGGGGAAGAATTTTCTGCAAGGAGTTGTCATTTTTGGAGATATGGACTTGTTGTCACTTCATCAATATGCTTTCAGTGCTATAGAGTATGCAGTGAAATTAGATTAGATTGATGATTAGCGATTAACTATAGAACTGTTGGCAGCACCAGTTTAACATATGTTGATTTCTGGCCCATCTTTTTTTGCTTTCGAGTTAAACTATGAATTTGAAAACAGAAAATTATACATTTGTTGGTGCTAAACTTACCAGTCCTTTTGTTTTGATAATCACCTCCTGCATATGTGTTCCTGGGTAGTTTTCTTACTGCCGCAGCTTGGTTGTTTATATTTCTATTTCTGCTGCTAAGTTTGTTAATTAAAGCAATCATCCCAAACGCTAATTGGAATAGAAAAGAGTGTTAAAGGGTCGACTACAACCAGACACCGCCCAGCTCCTCCTCAAGAGGCGCGCCACGGGCACACCCCAACACCTAGTTCCGAAAAAACCGAATGGTGGGAACTGATTTTTGGTTTATACCGAACGCATAGGCCTTGGCTTGGTGTTAGCCACCCCGGTCAAGCGTAATCTCAACTGGTGTTAGCCATCCCGGTCAAGCGTAATCTCAACTTAAGAAAATTGCGATTAAGGGGGAGTGTTAACTATCTCCTTTCACTAGTAAGCGTGCACGTGCAACGTCTTGACTAATATAAATGATAACGGTCACACAAATTTATAAACTATATTGGATGTTGTACAATTTAGCTATAGCTTCGAATATCGTGTCAACTAAAATTGATTTCCATCCATTGTTTCGATCATATACATAGTATTTTGAAAATTCCACTGATCACATAAATAATAATAATAGGTACACCCATTTCACAATGCAATGCAACTTGTGTTAAAGGACAAAAAAGGGAAAACATGTACCATAAAAAGATAATCTATAAAACTTGTGGAAGGGTCACAAAATCAAGAAAATAACGAATGAATATGTCCTCTAGTTTAGGCTCCAGGCAATGTGGAGGTAACTCCAGTAATACATGTTTGGATTCAGCTGCACCCAACTCTTCTATTTTCTCCTCTTAACTGCCTACAAACTGTACTCAACCACATCAGTGATGCGCCATCACCATAACAACCAGCACCAATTCCTTTACGCTCTCCTTCATCCTTTCGTCACTGGCGACAACCTGTACCCTGTCCAACCACGCACCACCCTTGGCATGCAGAGCCACACCATAGTTGGATGCTAACAATATTGATCCAGGCGTGACCACACAGGCGAGCACTTTACAACTGGTATATATACATGTAACAATATGTAAATAACCAAAGAACAACAACCAAACTACCAGATCAGAAATGTATTTGCCGAAGTCCAGGAACCGATCAGTTCAAGAAAGATACATGGGTGTTCAATGCGCTTTGAGGAAAAATGATTAAATATAAAATTCAATTAGAAGCGGCCGCAATGGTACATTGTTTCTAGAGTGAGGCATACCGTGCCACTAATATATTTATGTTAGGAAGACAATTAAAATGATTCTCTGAGCAAATATAATTTTACATATTCCTTCCAAATAGTACATCAAGGCAATGCTATTGTGCATGTCAAGGCATAGTACATCTATGAGCAGTGTTATTGTGGAAGTGAAGGCAGAGTATGACAACTTAGAAAATGCATGCAAGAGAATCTTCCATTTAAAAAATACCCTATTTTACTTTTCAAGTGTTTAGAATTTTCCATCAAATAATTTGAAATTTCCCACATTATTCATGGCCAGAGAATTGGATAGTTTTATATCGCTCATAAGCAGACTACTTTAATTTAAAGAAGCAACTATTCTAGACCTATATGATTAATTTTAAGGAAGTGTAAAAAAAATACACTGCAGGAAACATGACTTACGGGTTGAGGTGTCATCTAAATAAAATTAATAAATTATTAGCATTAAGGGTATTCCAGTTCGGAAGGGCACAACAAATAAAGCTATTGGCTGTGATAATAGTCAATGTCTTCACTCATTTTCCATTCAAAGTTGTCTCTTTAAGGAGCAAAATATATGATGATGTTCTGCTAAAGAAGTGTATGGAAAGCAAGAGATAGATAGCCGAATATGGTATATGAACTGAAGAGCATAAAACGGAAAGATCAATTCAAGCAATCCATGATACATGACATAAGTTTTAGCACCTTTGAGTAACCAAAGATAAATTTTTTTACTGGGATGTTGGACTCTCATCATGTTAAGATGACGGTGACAGATTTCCTGCATTTCTAGCTTCAGTTCATGGGCAATTTTTTCTGCATCAATTTCCTTTGATAATTTTCAAAAGCAAAGCGTACCATGAAATGGCAGTAGCAGACCTCCAAAAGTAGTTGCTGGAAGAAGTACCTTGCTTGTTGACAAGAGAAAGCATAGAAGTTACATGATTACATCATTAGATAATAAATAGAAGCATCTCTGATTAAATTTATTCTTCTTTACTAATAATGTAAGTGTTGTACATCACACAGGCTGCAAAGAAACTCTGAACATTCAATCCAATTGGAATCGCCAACATCGAAAGAGAGGTAACATGTTACCTAAATTAATTTTGTTACATCCACTTCTTTTTATCTGATTCATTTTATTGTAAGGTAACATGTTACAAATTTAGCATGTACATGTGCAGGTGTAGTAAGTGGCAAACTCAAAGAGCAATCTAGTCCAGCTTCAAAATATTGAACTATATGATTCAGAAATTAGAACACATGACATGTTCTCGAATCAATTTACGCCTTTAAATCATTTAGTCAAGCAACTACCATACCAATTGTCATGTAGAGAAAAATCTGATGCATAATGCTTATCATTCTCAAATGTTGGTACTCCAGGAACACGGCATGAAATAGTACAGGTACAATACTCATGCATAAATCAAGGTTATTCCTCGTCGTGTTGTAAGCTTCATCTAAAGTTTACAATGGTGCACGTCGGCCTTATCCGTTGCAGTAGCTCATTCAAACAAATATAGTAGAGAAATGCAAGATCTATCATTAGCACACACAAATAAAATCATATTAACAACTTCATTCACACCCAATCGGCTGTTCCCCGGGTTGACTTATCAAATCAAATTAGTAAGTAGGCACAGCCAACAACAAACTGCTGAAAGATCCAACCTTTTATGTAAAAAGTTGTTGTAACTCATCTTCTAGTTATTGTAGAGAGCTGGATGAAAACCGTGAGCCGCAGAAACTTGGCGAGAACCCATCCATCTCTTTTCTGGTCTTCGCGGTCACCGCAAGCACGTGCCTGATGCTCCTTCCGCTGCGCTCCTCCTATTCTGGTAACGCTGCCCAAGATTGGAGAACCACAAGAATTTGAATCAGAAATTGACAGAAATTACCTCCAAATAAAGCGCTAAGAAACCATTAAAATCCTATGAACTCAAATCCTACAAATCAATCGACCCGCAGAGCGCTAAGCCACCTTAATGTTGGGGAACGTAGCAGAAATTCAAAATTTTCCTACGTGTCACCAAGATCTATCTATGGAGAGACCAGCAACGAGTAGAAAGAGAGTGCATCTACATACCCTTGTAGATCGCTAAGCGGAAGCGTTCAAGTGAACGGGGTTGATGGAGTCGTACTCGTCGTGATTCAGATCACCGATGATCAAGTGCCGAACGGACGGCACCTCCGCGTTCAACACACGTACAACCCGGTGACGTCTCCCACGCCTTGATCCAGCAAGGAGAGAGGGAGAGGTTGAGGAAGACTCCATCCAACAGCAGCATAACGGCGTGGTGGTGGTGGAGGAGCGTGGCAATCCCGCAGGGCTTCGCCAAGCACCATGGGAGAAGAGGAGGAGGGAGAGGGGCAGGGCTGCACCAACGAGAGATTCAAATCGCGTGTTATGGGCAGCCCCTAGGCCTCATATATATAGGGGAAGGGGAGGGCTGCGCCCCCTTTAGGGTTTCCCACCCCAAGGGGCGGCGGCCAGCCTCCAGATGGCATCTGGTGCGGCGGCCAAGAGGGGGGGAGGAGTCCATCCTCCCCAAGGCACCTCGGAGGTGCCTTCCCCCTTGAGGACTCTTCCCTCTAGGGTTCCCTAGGCGCATGGGCCTCTTGGGGCTGGTGCCCTTGGCCCATGTAGGCCAAGGCGCACCCCCTACAGCCCATGTGGCCCCCCGGGGCAGGTGGCCCCACCCGGTGGGCCCCCGGGACCCTTCCGGTGGTCCCGGTACAATACCGATGACCCAGAAACTTGTCCCGATGGCCGAAACAGGACTTCCTATATATAAATCTTTACCTCCAGACCATTCCGGAACTCCTCGTGACGTCCGGGATCTCATCCGGGACTCCGAACAACATTCGGTAACCACATACAAGCTTCCTTTATAACCCTAGCGTCATCGAACCTTAAGTGTGTAGACCCTACGGGTTCGGGAGACATGCAGACATGACCGAGACGTTCTCCGGTCAATAACCAACAGCGGGATCTGGATACCCATGTTGGCTCCCACATGTTCCACGATGATCTCATCGGATGAACCACGATGTCAAGGACTCAATCGATCCCGTATTCAATTCCCTTTGTCTAGCGGTATTTTACTTGCCCGAGATTCGATCGTCGGTATACCAATACCTTGTTCAATCTCGTTACCGGCAAGTCACTTTACTCGTTTCGTAACACATCATCCCGTGATCAACTCCTTGGTCACATTGCGCATATGATGATGTCCTACCGAGTGGGCCCAGAGATACCTCTCCGTTTACACGGAGTGACAAATCCCAGTCTCGATCCGCATAAAACAATAGATACTTTCGGAGATACCTGTAGTGCACCTTTATAGTCACCCAGTTACGTTGTGACGTTTGATACACCCAAAGCACTCCTACAGTATCCAGGAGTTACACGATCTCATGGTCAAAGGAAGAGATACTTGACATTGGCAAAGCTCTAGCAAATGAACTACACGATCTTT
>NC_041384.1:101278553-101291397 GCF_002162155.2 Triticum dicoccoides
ACTAGAGGCTCACTAGGGACATATTGTGGTCTATGTATTCACACGTGTATTACGATTTCCGGATAATACAGTTATAGCATGAATAAAAGACTATTATCATGAACAAAGAAATATAATAATAACACTTTTATTATTGCCTCTAGGGCATATTTCCAACAGTCTCCCACTTGCACTAGAGTCAATAATCTAGTTCACATCGCCATGTGATTAACACTCACAGGTCACATCGCCATGTGACTAATACCCAAGAGTTTACTAGAGTCAGTAGTCTAGTTCACATCACTATGTGATTAACACTCAATGAGTTTTATGTTTGATCATGTTGCTTGTGAGAGAGGTTTTTAGTCAACGGGTCTGAACCTTTCAGATCCGTGTGTGCTTTACAAATCTCTATGTCATCTCCTAGATGCAGCTACCACGCTCTATTTGGAGCTATTCCAAATAACTGTTCTACTTTGAGCTATTCTAAATTATTGCTCCATTATATGTATCCGGTCTCTCTACTCAGAGCTATCCGGATAGGTGTCAAGCTTGCATCGACATAACCCTTCACGACGAACTCTTTTACCACCTCCATAATCGAGAAAATTTCTTAGTCCACTAGTTACTAAGGATAACTTTGACCGCTGTCCTGTGATCTATTCATGGATCACTCTTGTACCCCTTGACTGACTCATGGCAAGGCACACTTCAGGTGCGGTATACAGCATAGCATACTGAAGAGCCTACGTCTTAAGCATAGGGGACGACCTTCGTCCTTTCTCTCTATTCTGCCGAGGTCGAGCTTTAAGTCTTAACTACGTACCTTACAACTCAGGCAAGAACTCCTTCTTTGACTGGTCCATCTTGAACACCTTCAAGATCATGTCAAGGTATGTGCTCATTTTAAAGTATTATTAAGCATTTTGATCTATCCTTATAGATCTTGATGCTCAATGTTCAAGTAGCTTAATCCAGGCTTTCCATTGAAAAACACTTTCAAAATAACCCTATATGCTTTCCAGAAATTCTACGTCATTTCTGATCAACAATATGTCAACAACATATACTCATCAGAAATTCTATAGTGCTCCCACTCACTTCTTTGGAAATACAAGTTTCTCATAAACTTTGTACAAACCCAAAATCTTTGATCGTCATCAAAGCATACATTCCAACTCCGAGATGCTCACTCCAGTCCTTAGAAGGATTGCTGGAGCTTTGCATACTTATTAGCATCTTTTGGGATTGACAAAACCTTCCGGTTGTATCACATACAACCTTTCCTCAAGAAAATCGTCGAGGAAACAATGTTTTGACATCCTATCTGCAAGATTTCATAAATAATGCAGTAATCGCTAACGTGATTCCGACGGACTTTAAGCATCGCTACAGATGAGAAAATCTCATCGTAGTCAACTCCTTGAACTTGTGAAAAACTTTTCGCCACAAGTCGAGCTTCATGGATGGTGACATTACCATTCACGTCCGTCTTCTTCTTAAAGATCCATTTATCTTAATGGCTTGCCGATCATCGGGCAAGTCCACCAAAGTCCATGGATCCGTTCTCGGATTTCATGGCCTCGAGCCATTTATCGGAATCCGGGCCCACCATCGCTTCTCCATAGCTCGTAGGTTCATTGTTGTCTAGCAACATGACCTTCAAGACAGGATCACCTTACCACTCCGAAGTAGTACGTGTCCTTGTCGTCCTACGAGGTTTGGTAGTGACTTGATCCGAAGTATCATGATCAATATCATAAGCTTCCACTTCAATTGGTGTAGGTGCCACAGGAACAACTTCCTGTGCCCTGCCACACACTAGTTGAAGAGACGGTTCAATAACCTCATCAAGTCTCCACCATCCTCCCACTCAATTCTTTCGAGAGAAACTTTTCCTCGCGAAAGGACCCGATTCTAGAAACAATCCATATTGCTTTCGGATCTGAATTAGGAGGTATACCCAACTGTTTTGGGTTTCCTATGAAGATGCATTTTATTCGCTTTGGGTTCGAGCTTATCAACCTGAAACTTTTTCATATAAGCGTCGCAGCCCCAAACTTTTAAGAAATGACAACTTAGGTTTCTCTAAACCATAATTCATACGGTGTTATCTCAACGGAATTACGTGGTGCCCTATTTAAAGTGAATGTGGTTGTCTCTAATGCCTAACCCATGAACGATAGTGGTAATTCGATAAGAGACATCATGGTACGCACCATATCCAATAGGGTGCAACTATGATGTTCGGACATACCATCACACTATGGTGTTCCAGGCGGTATTAATTATGAAACAATTTCCACAATGTCTTAATTGTGTGCCAAAACTCGTAACTCAGATATTCATCTCTATGATCGTATCACAGACATTTTATCCTCTTGTCACAATGATCTTCTACTTCACTCTGAAATTACTTGAACCATTCAATAATTCAGACTTGTGTTTCATCAAGTAAATATTCTCAACATCTACTCGAATCATCTGTGAAGTAAGAACATAACGATATTCACTGCATGCCTCAGCACTCATTGGATTGCACACATCAAAATGTGTTACTTCCAACAAATTGCTATCTTGTTCCATTTTACTGAAATGAGGCTTTCAGTCATCTCGCCCATGTGGTATGATTTGCATGTCTTAAGTGATTCAAAATCAAGTGAGTTCAAACGGTCCATTTGCATGGAGTTTCTTCATGCATATACACCAATAGACATGGTTCGCATGTCTCAAACTTTTCTAAACGAGTGAGTCCAAAGATCCATCAACATGGAGCTTCTTCATGCGTTTTATACCATTATGACTTACATGGCAGTGCCACAAGTAAGTGGTACTATCATTACTATCTTATATCTTTTGGCATGAAAATATGTATCACTACGATCGAGATTCAATAAACCATTCCTTTAGGTGCAAGACCATTGAAGGTTTTATTCAAATAAATAGAGTAACCATTATTCTCCTTAAATGAATAACCGTATTGCGATAGACATAATCCAATCATGTCTATGCTCAACGCAAGCACCAAATGACAATTATTCAGGTTTAATACTAATCTTGATGGTAGAGGGAGCGTGCGATGTTTGATCACATCAAACTTGGAAACACTTCCAACATATATCGTCAGCTCACCTTTAGCTAGTCTTCGTTTATTACGTAGCTTTTATTTCGAGTTACTAACACTTGGCAACCGAACCGGTATCTAATACCCTGGTGCTACTAGGAGTACTAGTAAAGTACACATTAACACAATGTATATCCAATATACTTCTATCGACCTTGCCAGCCTTCTCATCTACCAAGTATCTAGGGTAATTCTGCTCCAGTGGCTGTTCCCCTTATTACAGAAGCACTCAGTCTCGGGTTTGGGTTCAACCTTGGGTTTCTTCACTAGAGCAGCAGCTGAATTGCCGTTTCATGAAGTATCCCTTCTTGCCCTTGCCCTTCTTGAAACTAGTGGTCTCACTGACCATCAACGATTGATGCTCCTTCTTGATTTCTACTTTCGCGGTGTCAAACATCGCGAATATCTCAAGGATCATCATATATGTCCCTGATATATTATAGTTCATCACGAAGCTCTAGCAGCTTGGTGGTAATGACTTCGGAGAAACCATCACTATTTCATCTGGAAGATCAACTCCCACTTGATTCAAGTGATTGTTGTACTCAGACAATCTGAGCACAAGCTCAACGATTGAGCTTTTCTCCCTTAGTTTGCAGGCTAAGAAAATCGTCGGAGGTTTTATACCTCTTGACATGGGCACGAGCCTGAAATCCCAATTTCAGCCCTCGAAACATCTCATATGTTCCGCGACGTTTCGAAAACGTCTTTGGTGCCTCTACTTAAACCATTTAACTGAACTATCACGTAGTTATCAAAACGTGTATGTTCGATGTTCGAAACATCCACAAACGACGTTGGGGTTCAGCACACTGAGCGGTGCATTAAGGACATAAGCTATCTACTGTCTGCATAATTGCTACTTTCAACTTTCAACTATATTTTCTTTAGGAACATATCTAAAACAGTAGAACTATAGCGTGAGCTACGACATAATTTGCAAAAGGTCTTTTGACTATGTTCAGGATAATTAAGTTCATCTTATGAACTCCCACTCAGATAGACATCCCTCTGGTCATCTAAGTGATTACATGATCCGAGTCAACTAGGCCGTGTCCGATCATCACGTGAGACGGACTAGTCATCATCGGTGAACATCTTCATGTTGATCGTATCTACTATACGACTCATGCTCGACCTTTCGGTCTCCGTGTTCCGAGGCCATGTCTGTACATGCTAGGCTCGTCAAGTTAACCCTAAGTGTTTTCTCTGTGTAAAACTGTCTTACACCCGTTGTATGTGAACGTAAGAATCCATCACACCCGATCATCACGTGGTGCTTAGAAGCGACGAACTGTAGCAACGGTGCACAGTTAGGGGAGAACACTTCTTGAAATTGTGTAAGGGATCATCTTATTTACTACCGTCGTCCTAAGTAAACAAGATGCATAAACATGATAAACATCACATGCAATCAAATAGTGACATGATATGGCCAATATCATTTTGCTCCTTTTGATCTTCATCTTCGGGGCTCCATGATCATCATCGTCACCGGCATGACACCATGATCTCCATCATCATGATCTCCATCATCGTGTCTTCATGAAGTTGTCACGCCAACGACTACTTCTACTTCTATGGCTAACGCGTTTAGCAATAAAGTAAAGTAAGTTACATGGCGTTCTTCAATGACACGCAGGTCATACAAAAAATAAAGACAACTCCTATGGCTCCTGCCGGTTGTCATACTCATCGACATGCAAGTCGTGAATCCTATTACAAGAACATGATCAATCTCATACATCACATATCATTCATCACATTCTTCTTGGCCATATCACATCACATAGCATACCCTGCAAAAACAAGTTAGACGTCCTCTAATTGTTGTTTGCATGTTTTACGTGGCTGCTATGGGTTCTAGCAAGAACGTTTCTTACCTACGCAAAACCACAACGTGATATGCCAATTGCTATTTACCCTTCATAAGGACCCTTTTCATCGAATCCGTTCTGACTAAAGTGGGAGAGACTGGCACCCGCTAGCCACCTTATGCACCAAGTGCATGTCAATCGGTGGAACCTGTCTCACGTAAGAGTACGTGTAAGGTCGGTCCGGGCCGCTTCATCCCACAATACCGTCGAAACAAGATTGGACTAGTAACGGTAAGCATATTGAACAACATCAACGCCCACAACTACTTTGTGTTCTACTCGTGCAAAGAATCTACGCAATAGACCTAGCTCATGATGCCACTGTAGGGGAACGTAGCAGAAATTCAAAATTTTCCTACGTGTCACCAAGATCTATCTATGGAGAGACCAGCAACGAGTAGAAAGAGAGTGCATCTACATACCCTTGTAGATCGCTAAGCGGAAGCGTTCAAGTGAACGGGGTTGATGGAGTCGTACTCGTCGTGATTCAGATCACCGATGATCAAGTGCCGAACGGACGGCACCTCCGCGTTCAACACACGTACAGCCCGGTGACGTCTCCCACGCCTTGATCCAGCAAGGAGAGAGGGAGAGGTTGAGGAAGACTCCATCCAACAGCAGCATAACGGCGTGGTGGTGGTGGAGGAGCGTGGCAATCCCGCAGGGCTTCGCCAAGCACCATGGGAGAAGAGGAGGAGGGAGAGGGGCAGGGCTGCACCAACGAGAGATCAAATCGCGTGTTATGGGCAGCCCCTAGGCCTCATATATATAGGGGAAGGGGAGGGCTGTGCCCCCTTTAGGGTTTCCCACCCCAAGGGGCGGCGGCCAGCCTCCAGATGGCATCTGGTGCGGCGGCCAAGAGGGGGGGAGGAGTCCATCCTCCCCAAGGCACCTCGGAGGTGCCTTCCCCCTTGAGGACTCTTCCCTCTAGGGTTCCCTAGGCGCATGGGCCTCTTGGGGCTGGTGCCCTTGGCCCATGTAGGCCAAGGCGCACCCCCTACAGCCCATGTGGCCCCCCGGGGCAGGTGGCCCCACCCGGTGGGCCCTCGGGACCCTTCCGGTGGTCCCGGTACAATACCGATGACCCCGAAACTTGTCCCGATGGCCAAAACAGGACTTCCTATATATAAATCTTTACCTTCGGACCATTCCGGAACTCCTCGTGACGTCCGGGATCTCATCCGGGACTCCGAACAACATTCGGTAACCACATACAAGCTTCCTTTATAACCCTAGCGTCATCGAACCTTAAGTGTGTAGACCCTACGGGTTCGGGAGACATGCAGACATGACCGAGACGTTCTCCGGTCAATAACCAACAGCGGGATCTGGATACCCATGTTGGCTCCCACATGTTCCACGATGATCTCATCGGATGAACCACGATGTCAAGGACTCAATCGATCCCGTATTCAATTCCCTTTGTCTAGCGGTATTTTACTTGCCCGGGATTCGATCGTCGGTATACCAATACCTTGTTCAATCTCGTTACCGGCAAGTCACTTTACTCGTTCCGTAACACATCATCCCGTGATCAACTCCTTGGTCACATTGCGCATATGATGATGTCCTACCGAGTGGGCCCAGAGATACCTCTCCGTTTACACGGAGTGACAAATCCCAGTCTCGATCCGCATAAAACAATAGATACTTTCGGAGATACCTGTAGTGCACCTTTATAGTCACCCAGTTACGTTGTGATGTTTGATACACCCAAAGCACTCCTACGGTATCCAGGAGTTACACGATCTCATGGTCAAAGGAAGAGATACTTGACATTGGCAAAGCTCTAGCAAATGAACTACACGATCTTTTGTGCTAGTCTTAGGATTGGGTCTTGTCCATCACATCATTCTCCTAATGATGTGATCCCGTTATCAATGACATCCAATGTCCATAGCCAGGAAACCATGACTATCTGTTGATCACAACGAGCTAGTCAACTAGAGGCTCACTAGGGACATATTGTGGTCTATGTATTCACACGTGTATTACGATTTCCGGATAATACAGTTATAGCATGAATAAAAGACTATTATCATGAACAAAGAAATATAATAATAACACTTTTATTATTGCCTCTAGGGCATATTTCCAACACTTAATTAGTGGCATCTTCATGGGTGCAGACGATGAGGAGCCGCGGGCGGCGGCCTTGATGTCTGTTCAGCGGCGAGGTACCTGGGGTAGCAGAAGAGGAGCGGCGGCGCGGCGGCCCGCTCTCGCATCCGTTGGAGGAAGAGTGGTGGGGCGGCGGTCTGCTCTCGCGTCCACTGGAGGAGGAGCGGCGGGGGCGTCGGCCTGCACCCACGTCCAACGGAAGAGGACCGGCAGCCTACATGCGACAACAGAGGAGGAGCGGCGGGGGCACCGTCCTGCTCTCGTCTCCGTTGGAGGAGCGGCGAGGACGGCGGCCTACTCTTGCGTCTGTCAGAAGTGGATCGGCCGGGGCGAAGACCTGCTCTCAGATGCGTCAGAGGAGGGTTGGTGGTCTTCTCGTTTTCCCCGGGCTTCGAGTTTATCAACAGGAAGCCCGGAGCGGAGGCGCGGGTGCGGACGGCGCGGCGGTGCGTGGCGTGGGAGGCATGGGCGAAGGTTCTCCGACGGCGGTCGAGGCGGTGGCTGGCGCGGCTGCAGCAAGAGGGCGGGCGAGGGGTGGGGCGGTGCCAAAACTGTTGGTTGCGTGAGGGCAGAGGGGAGCGACCACTAGTAGAAAACAGGGCTTTCGTCCAGGCCAGTTTAGCCCATTAGTCCCGGTTCAATCCAGAACCGGGACCAATGGAGCTATTTGCCCCGGTTCGTGAGCCCAGGGGGACGGCCGGGCCACGTGGGCCATTGGTCCCGGTTCGTCCAGACCTTTTGGTCCCGGTTGCTGGGACGAACCGGGACCAATGGTCCTGGCTCCTGGCCCACCACTATTGGTCCCGGTTGGTGGCATGAACCGGGACCAAAGGGTTACCTGTAGTCCCGGTTCATGCCACCAACCGGGACCAATGGTTCTGCCTATATATAGCCCCTCGCGCAAGAGCAGAGCACACTGCTCTGTTTTTTCTGGCCGAGGGGGAGAGGGCTTGGTGGTGCTCTAGCTCACCTCCTATGCACACAAGGTGTTCGATGGAATGCCCGAGCCACACTACTTAAGGTTTCTCCTCTCCATGCTCGACCGCCAAGCTCCATTTTCCTCAATATTTATCTAGGTTTAGCGGTCCGTCATGCCCCGTCCCCGTCTTCACCGCCGTCGATCACCCGCGCCGATCTCATCGCCGGCACCACCGTGGTGAGCCTCTTGTTCTTATCTTCTTTCTGAAAGGAAAAATATTATTACTTGTTTGTTTAGATAGATACTTGTATTATTTTCTTACTTTTATTATTGCATCTTATATAGTGCGCCGATGGTTTTGGTATCCGCCCCCGTCGGCCCTCGTCCTGTCTATGATTCGGATGTGGTATATATTATCTTTTCATAACTATTGGTTCATTTATTGTTTATGAAAATTATGCCGACCAACGTGACATAGATTTTATTTATCTAGGAGGTTGTTGAACCGGAAATTCCAACCGACCCTATTGTCGAGAGGTTAAATTTAGTTGAAGAAGAAAACAATTTCTTGAAGGAAAAAATAAAAAAACTTAAGGAGGAGAAGATGATATTGGAGTTGCATGTTGCGGATGTCGTCGATGATCACAAGATCAAGATGGATGCAATCCGCTTGAAGATGAGAAAGATTAGAAAATATGCCATTCATACCGAGGCTTGGTATCATTATGCCGTTGGATCAGTTGTTACCTTGGTTGCGATTATGATCGCATTTGTTTTCGCATTGAAATGTTTTACATAGTTTCAATGTATGGTTTAATTAATTTAGATGCTCTGCAGAGCTTTATGTTGTTAGATGAGAACTATGTATCTACTTTGGTTTTTATGTGATGATGAACTTCTATTAATTTGATCACTTAATTATCTATTCATGATGTTCTGTAATGATTTTTGACACACTTAATTATATATAATGCACGCAGATGAACCGGCAATGGATGTACGGTGACAGACACACCTCCGAGTACATTAAGGGCGTGCATGATTTTCTCGAAGTGGCTGAGGCAAACAAGCAGAATGGTTTTATGTGTTGTCCATGCCCTATATGTGGGAATACGAGGTCTTACTCTGACCGGAAAATCCTTCACACCCACCTGCTTTACAAGGGTTTCATGCCACACTATAATGTTTGGACAAGGCACGGAGAAATAGGGGTTATGATGGAAGACGGCGAGGAAGAAGAGTACGATGACAACTATGTGCCCCCTGAATACGGTGATGCTACTGAACATCAAGATGCACCAGACGATGTGCACGATGGTGCTGCAACAGGCAAAGCTGCTGAAGATCAAGAGGAACCAGACGATGTGCCCGATGATGATGATCTCCGCCGGGTCATTGTCGATGCAAGGACACAATGCGAAAGTCAAAAGGAGAAGCTGAAGTTCGATCGCATGTTAGAGGATCACAAAAAGGGGTTGTACCCCAATTGCGAAGATGGCAACACAAAGCTCGGTACCGTACTCGAATTGCTGCAGTGGAAGGCAGAGAATGTTGTGCCTAATAAAGGATTTGAGAAGCTACTAAAAATAATGAAGAAGAAGCTTCCAAAGGATAACGAATTGCCCGACAGTACATACGCAGCAAAGAAGGTCGTATGCCCTCTAGGATTGGAGGTTGAGAAGATACATGCATGCCCTAATGACTGCATCCTCTACCGCGGTGCCTAGAAGGATCTGAACGCATGCCCGGTATGCGGTGCATTGTGGTATAAGATCAGACGAGATGACCCTGGTGATGTTGACGGCGAGCCTCCCAGGAAGAGGGTTCCTGCGAAGGTGATGTGGTATGCTCCTATAATACCACGGTTGAAACGTCTGTTCAGAAACGGAGAGCATGCCAAGTTGATGCGATGGCACAGTGAGGACCGTAAGAAAGACGGGAAGTTGAGAGCACCCGCTGACGGGTCGCAGTGGAGAAAAATTGAGAGAAAGTACTGGGATGAGTTTGCAAAGGACCCAAGGAACGTATGGTTTGCTTTAAGCGCGGATGGCATTAATCCTTTCGGGGAGCAGAGCAGCAATCACAACACCTGGCCCGTGACTCTATGTATGTATAACCTTCCTCCTTGGATGTGCATGAAGCGGAAGTTCATTATGATGCCAGTTCTCATCCAAGGCCCTAAGCAACCCGGCAAGGACATTGATGTGTACCTAAGGCCATTAGTTGAAGAACTTTTACAGCTGTGGAATGGAAATGGTGTACGTACGTGGGATGAGCACAAACAGGAGGAATTTAACCTAAAGGAGTTGCTGTTCGTGACCATCAACGATTGGCCCGCTCTCAGTAACCTTTCAGGACAGACAAACAAGGGATACCACGCATGCACGCACTGTTTACTTGACACCGATAGTATATACCTGGCAAGCTGCAGGAAGAATGTGTACCTGGGCCATCGTCGATTTCTTCCGACCAACCATCAATATCGAAAGAAAGGCAAGCATTTCAAAGGCGAGGCAGATCACCGAAAGAAGCCCGCCATGCGTACCGGTGATCACGTACTTGCTATGGTCAATGATTTACACGTAATCTTTGGAAAGGGTCCCGGCGGACTAGCTGTTCCGAATGACGCTGAGAATCACGCACCCATGTGGAAGAAGAAATCTATATTTTGGGACCTACCCTATTGGAAATACCTAGAGGTCCGCTCTTCGATCGACGTGATGCACGTGACGAAGAACCTTTGCGTGAACCTGCTAGGCTTCTTGGGCGTGTATGGGAAGACAAAAGATACACCTGAGGCACGAGAGGACCTGCAACGCTTGCACGAAAAAGAGGGCATGCCTCCGAAGCAGTATAAAGGTCCTGCCAGCTACGCTCTTACGAAAGAAGAGAAAGAAATATTCTTTCAATGCCTGCTCAGTATGAAGGTCCCGACTGGCTTCACGTCGAATATAAAGGGAATAATAAATATGCCAGAGAAAAAGTTCCAGAACCTAAAGTCTCATGACTGCCACGTGATTATGACGCAACTGCTTCCGGTTGCATTGAGGGGGCTTCTACCGGAAAATGTCCGACTAGCCATTGTGAAGCTATGTGCATTCCTCAATGCAATATCTCAGAAGGTGATCGATCTAGAAATCGTACCAACGCTAAGGAGTGATGTGGCGCAATGTCTTGTCAGTTTCGAGCTGGTGTTCCCACCATCCTTCTTCAATATCATGACGCACGTCCTAGTTCATCTAGTCGACGAGATTGTCATTCTGGGGCCCGTATTTCTACACAATATGTACCCCTTTGAGAGGTTCATGGGAGTCCTAAAGAAATATGTTCATAACCGCGCTAGGCTAGAAGGAAGCATCTCCATGGGCCATCAAACAGAGGATGTCATCGGGTTTTGTGTTGACTTCATTCCTGGCCTTAAGAAGATAGGTCTCCCTAAATCGCGGTATGAGGGGAGACTGACTGGAAAAGGCACGCTTGGAAGGGACTCAATAATATGCAGGGACGGATATTCTTGGTCTCAAGCACACTACACAGTTCTACAGAACTCTACCTTGGTGACCCGTATGTCGATAAACACAAGAACAGTCTGCGCTCCAAACACCCGGAGCAGTGCGACGACTGGATTACATGTGAACACATCAGGACTTTCAGCAGTTGGTTGGAAACATGTCTCAGAGGTGACAACACTGTTTGTGATGAGCTGTACTTGTTGTCCAGGGGACCATCTTCGACTATAATGATTTGGAAAGGATACGAGATAAATGGGAATACATTTTACACGATTGACCAAGATGAAAAGAGAACCAACCAAAACAGCGGTGTCCGCTTTGATGCAGCAACCGACAATGAAAATGACACATATTATGGTTACATAGCAGACATATGGGAACTTGACTACGGAGTAGATTTTAAGGTCCCTTTGTTTAAGTGCAAGTGGGTCAATCTGTCAGGAGGCGGGGTACAGGTAGACCCACAGTACGGAATGACCACAGTGGATCTGAAAAATCTTGGGTACACTGACGAACCGTTCGTCCTAGCCAATGATGTGGCACAGGTTATCTATATGAAGGACATGTCTACCAGACCGAGGAAAAGAAAAGATAAGGAAGCGAATACATCATACAATGAGCCAAAGCGCCACATAGTTCTTTCAGGAAAAAGGGACATCCTGGGAGTGGAGGGCAAGACAGACATGTCTGAAGAGTATGAAAAGTTTCGTGAAATTCCCCCTTCAAAGTCAAGGCTGACCCAAGCATCCTGATAAACGATGAAGATTATCCATGGTTACGGCGCAATAAGCAAACGACACAAGCGAAGAAAAAGTGAAGACTTTCTCCCGCAACTATTATGATGATAACATGCCAACTTTGTAACAGACGAGTATGATACCATTGTCCGTTTTGTACATGCACATGCTATGCCAACTTTTTCAGAGTTCATTTGAAAACTATGAATTTTAAAACCTCGCCAACCGAAGGGCGCTCACACCGGTTTATAAATAAAGCAACAAAAAACAAAAAAAGAGTTTCCAAATTTGAAAACTAATGGCACTAACAGAAAGTTTATAATTTTTCTAAAACTAAAAGCAAAAAGAATTAAAAAATAAAGCAAAAAACAACAATAAATAAAGAATGCAGAAAACAGAACAAAAAACTGAAAAAAATAAAAATAGCAACAATAAGTATTTTGTTGTAAGTAGAAACAAAATAAAATAAATAAAGCAACAAAGGAAACAAAAAAAGAGTTTTCAGATTTGAAAACTAATGGCACTAATAGAAAGTTTATAATTTTTCTAAAACTAAAAGCAAAAAGAATTAAAAA
>NC_041384.1:101292540-101292890 GCF_002162155.2 Triticum dicoccoides
TCCCGACGCCGTCGCCGCCCCGCCTCTGCCTCGCCGTCGCCTCTGCCTCGCCGTCGCCTCTGCCTAGCCCCGCGCCGCTTTGGTCAGGGCCGGCACCGCCCCCCTCTTCCCCCCTTTTTTTGCAAATATAGTTTTTTTCCTAATTATGTGTGTATATGTATGAGTATATATGTATATGTGTATATCTGTTTATATGTCTTTTTTTAGATTTTTTTGTTTTTTGCATTTTTATAAAAATGTATATATGTTCTCTGTGTATATATATGTTTTCTGTTCATAGATTTTTATTTGAACATTATTTTAAAAAAACAAGCAATACTACTTCATGTATTTTTAAGAAGGAAGAAGAA
>NC_041384.1:101293155-101298131 GCF_002162155.2 Triticum dicoccoides
TTCTTCTTTTTTTTCTTCGATCTTCTCCTCTGTCATCGTCGATATACCCCTCCCGATAACTTCAACATGAGAGGAGAAGAAGAAAGAAAGGAATAGAGGAGAAAGAAGAAACTTTGACACGAGGGGGGGGTACCGATACCCCCTCCCCGATAACATTATTTTCCCATGTATATGTATGTTGCTTCGTTGTCGATATAACGAGGGTGTCGAGGATCACCGAGGGGTCGAGGGTCGGGAACTAGGGTAGAGGGTCGAGGGTCGTTAAGGGGTCAAGGGTCAAAGGTTTCAGGGTCGAGGGTCGTTAAGGGGTCAAGGGTCGAAGGTTTCAGGGTCGAGGGTCGTTAAGGGGTCAAGGGTCGAAGGCTCTCGACCCCTCGGCGATCCTCCCGACCCCTTGACCCTCGACCGCTCGGCGATCCACGACCCTCTACCCTACCGCGGGCGTCGATGCCCACATCACTTGTGGGACATAGATGTAGTGTTCAACGCCGACCCCCTCCCGATAGCTTCAACACGTGGGGGGGTCGATATTACCCCCTCCTAGCTTGAAGCATTCTCGAGGCCACCCCCTAACCCTTGAAGCATTGTCGAGGCCACCCCAAACCCTAGAGAAGCAGCGTCGAGGCCACTAATATGATTCCTTATTGTGATTAGCTAGCTAGTTCTACGTTTGCCACTAATATATCCATATCTGTCATGTTTGAATAATAATTGCCATGTTGTAAATATTTGTAGAAACTATGGACACCCCCCGAGACGAAGCACAAGAAGCGTTGTTGAGGGACATAATCGCAGAAGGAAGTGATGCCCTCTCCTCGATGTTTCTCAACGACAACGATGGTTTGGAAGGAGAGGGTGAAGAAGCAGCTGGCCCTCTCCTCATTGATTTACATGGCTCCGATGACCCAATGCCGGTGCAAGAAGGAGAGGGTGAAGAAGTAGACCGTGAGGACGGCTCCGGTGATCACCAAACCGAGTCCGGCCAGGTATATATATTAGTTAAGCTTGTGCTGACTAGCTAATTGATGCATTCATTGTTTTGGTATGTACACATATTAATTAACTCTCGTCTTTGTTCTTTTTTCTAGCCCTCCGGATCGAGCACAACTTCGGTAAAGAGACGAGGCCCGAAGAAAAAGTTGAGCTCGGATGAAAAGTTTGAGATCATACAAATCGCGCGCGACGGCCAACCGATTGAACCCTACCGGACAAAGAAGGCATTTATTGCTCAGTGTGGGGTTCTGGTTAGGGACAAGATCCCGATCAGCATCCAGCAATGGTATAAGCCTAAGAACGAAGACCCTGAGGTGTCTTATGTCAATGAGATGCAGAAAAAGAATCTTTGGACTGAGCTGGAGTCAAATTTCACCCTACCGCCGGAGGATGATCCGGAGAAGCCAGTTATAGAGCCATTAATCAAGTCTTTTGCTCTGAGGAAGATGGCAGACCTATTCAGGAATTGGAAGAAAGACCTCAATAGGTATGTCGAAAAAAATGAGACACCAGAATTCATTGGCAAATATGAGAAGATCAGAGATGACTGGCCCGCATTTGTGGCCCACAAGACATCGGAAAAGAGTAAAAAAATGTCGGCGACAAACAAGAGAAATGCTGAGAAGAAGAAGCTTCACCATCGCACGGGGTCAGGTGGCTACCTCGTAGCCCAGCCTAAGTGGGTCAAGGCTGAGAATGATCTGCTTGATAAAGGGATCGAACCAGAGACAATGAACTGGCCAGAACGTTGCCGGACTTGGTTCTTTGGGGCCGGCGGATCCTTGGACCCTATAACAGGGAAGTGCATTTGGACGGAGGAACAATTGGACATACCAGTCAAGAAGCTTCAGCAATATATCGAAGCAGCGCAGCAAGGGACGTTCGTTCCAGACAGGGAGAAGGACGAGCTCACAATGGCCCTCGGCAATCCTGAGCACCCTGGACGGACACGAGGCACGCCAGGCTCCGTTTCGTGGAAGGCTGGATTTCCGGACGCAGGGGGTTACAAAACCCATGAGAGGAGGAAGAAACTGGAGCAGAGCCAACTGCAGTCGCTGCACGAAAGGGTAATGGGGCTAGAGGAACGAGAAGCAGATCGCAGCAAACGACCCGCCGAAGCTTCCCCCGAAGCTACCCCGCCATCTCAGCGGAAAAGCAGCGTGGCTTCCACCGAGCTGCTTCAGCCAGAGCATGCCTTGATGGCTCCTGCCAGCTATCCCGTGGATGCTATCACGGATGCTGAAAATTGCCACCTTATGGCGCAATGGAGCAATTTGAAGGTCAAGGCGGCTGTTGGCTCTGTTTATCCTACTAAACCCGACTCAACTTTTCACTGCCGGCCGATTCCAGAAGGATATGCTAAGGTGATGGTCGATGAAATAATGGAGGGATTTGAGGACCTCCGGCTTGACCACCCTACGGGTGAAGGGGAGTATCGGCTGGGTTCTGCTCTGAAGACTCCATGCCTATGGCGGAAGGATCTCATCAACCTTCCGAACTAGACGCCTCCTCCTCCTCCTCCTCCTCCTCCGACGAGTCAGGGCGCTCCGCCTCCTCCACCGGCGAGTGATGATCAAGGCACTCGGCCCGCTCCTTCTCCGGCGCGTGGCGGCACTCCGCCTCCTTCTCCGCCTGCGCCGGCGCGCCCGAGCAGCCAGCCTCCTCCTTCTCCGCCTCGTCAGCAAGGGAGGAAGAGACCCGCCGCCGCTCCGGCTTCTACGACGCGTCACAGTCCTTCTCCTCCACCTCGTAAGCAAGGAAAGAAGACATCCGCTCCGTCTACTCTGCCGGCGTCTAGCAGTATAGCCAAAGGCGGGAGGAGATACAGATTCGGTCCTTCTTTGAAGACTCCAGAGAAGTTACCGTACGAGAGGAGCGAGGAGGAAAACGCGAAGATCGCGCAGACCGAAGTGGATGACTGGTTTCAAGGGTTGAAAGCAAAGAGACATCCACCTCCGGAGGAGAAGGTAGATCCGGTGAAAGGGAAGCGCACTCTGGCTGCCCTGACAAAACCACCCAAGTCTCCGCCGAAAGGCAACTATGAGCGCATTATTGGAAAGGCATTTGCCGAAGCGGAGAGGTCGGGAAGTACTAAAAGTGATCAAAGGATGAAAGAACGACGAGCTGGGAAACAAATTTCCCAGCTCGGCGAATAAGCGAAGCAATCGTGCCCCCCGCTCAAGGTGCCTGCTAGCGACATCGTCGATCCGAGGATGGTGCCCGGTTATGGCAATCCTGCAGATTACCTGCCCGACGATGTACATTATGATATCTTGGAGGTGCAGATACAAAGATACGAGTACGGGAAGCCTCCCGTCAAAGATGAAAGTTCTCTATCAACGATGATGCGAAGATTGCATGATTGGTACATGAAAACCTGCAAAGAGTCTGAGGGGAGGAGTACTTTGTATGTGAGAGTTAAAAAGGAGCATGACCTCCTTGGAATTGAACTGTTGCCTATTCCATTTGAGGAGTTCTATCAGTTTTTCAATCAATTGGCCATCGATAAAGCAACGGTCACCTCCTACTGTCTGTATGTAGTACTACTTCCGTCATTAAGTCTCTCTATATAACTCAGCCCTTTCATTTGCATGTATTTATAATTATCCTCACTATATTATGCAGATTGAAGATCGCCTAATTGAAGAAAAGACAAGTGCGAGATATTGGGTTCATTAACACGTATCTCATAGATGCAACTGAGGTTCAATATCGTGCCCAAGAAACCGAGGCCAACTTGCTACGATCGTTGGAAATAAATGAACACAAAGATATAATACTCTTTCCTTACAACTTCAAGTAAGTGTTACTGTCTTGTGGCATATTCGGTTTCCTTATTAGTCCAGGTTGTAGTAATGTAATATTGATGAGTTATGCATGTGTGCGCAGCTATCACTATATTCTCCTAGAGATTAAGCTTGAGAAGGGAGTAGTAACTGTCTTAGACTCCAAGCGAAAAGATCCCAAGGAGTATGCGGACATGACTGAAATGCTTGAGAAGTAAGTTAAATCGATCATTATCCACCATATCAGCAACTTTGTTCATTTCTTATATCAAGTAATTGTTTTCTTTGTATGGCAGGGCTTGGAGAAAATTCACCAAAAAAGCTCCGGGACTACCGAAGAAGCTGCAATTTAGGCACCCGAAAGTAAGTACTATATAGTAGCATATTCCAGGCATCTCCTAGTGATTCAAGCGCTAGTTTCATCAATACCATTTAGCATGCTTGCTAATTATCAGTTTGATTGACCTCTATTTCTTGTAAAGTGGTTGTGGCAGAAACAAGGGAATGATTTCTGTGGATACTACATTTGCGAGTCCATCCGCCACACGACCTGTGAGCGGGGCTACTCCGACAAACAATATGAAGTGCGTAAATAACAATATTCACAATTTTATTTTATTACCATCATTTGTGTTGAGTTTCATTCATTCATATATATATATATATATACATATATATATATATATATATATATATATATATATATATATATTGACCCCCTTCTTAAAATTAGATGTTTCGGATGCGGGATGAACTCCTAGCACCAGATCGCATGCGAGCAATTCAAGAGGAATTAGCGGCATTCTTTCTTGACCACGTGATTGCTGAAGACGGAGAATACTATGTGGACCACGCGTCCGTATTTTAGGAGATTATATATTTGTAAAAGATAATTATTGTATATATATAGCCGGTAGTGTCAGATAGATATACGAGAACTTGTTTGTTCGACCAATCTCTCGGAGAAGGAGAGGTGGTCGATATCACTTCTCTCTGTATGCATATATGTTCATGACGATCTTCTGTTTGCTTACTAGCTAGCTAGCGTGTCTAGCTAGTCCTCTCTATACGTATGTATGTATGATACGTAGCGTCGACCAAGCGCGGACAAAAAAGAGGACACTTCTCTCTATTAATTAGCTAGCTATAGCATAATATATGAAACACCTAAATTAACCCCCCAAAACCCCCAAACCC